>NC_090446.1:761960561-762265652 GCF_031143425.1 Pleurodeles waltl | reverse complement strand
TGCAAGGAAAACTCTGTTCCAAGCACTTGCCATAAATTGGCTGGACGTTGGCGATGCTCTTCTTGTGACTGCAAATGACACCTTATTATCTAAACTTCAGGTGGTGCAAAATACTGCTTCTCATCTGGTTTGCAACCTTCTGGCTGGCTTTCCCTCAACTCCTACTCTGAAAGCCCTATATTGGCTTCTGGTTAGGAAGCACACGGTTTTCAATCTCTGCTGCAGCACCCACAAGGCATTGAGGGGTAGAGGCCCTACTTACTTGAAGGATAAATTGCACCGCTGCCGTCCCGCAAGACCCCTCACATCTAGTGACAAAGCACTTCTGACCATTCCCCACATGCACATTTCTAGATTCGGCGACAGATCTTTTTCCGTTACTGCCCCATTGGCCGGGAATCAACTTCCTCACCATCTCCGCAGCTGCCCAGACTTTCCTGAACCTAAAAAACGTCTGGAGACCTGGCTGTTTTAGTCTTTTGCGGGCGCCTGTGTTGGGCTAAGCACCGGGATACACTTGCGGGTGTGAGTCGCGTGCTTTATTAAGTGGAAATATCATAACATAACCTAACAACATATCCTAACATAACATTATCAGAATTGACGGTAAAATGCATGCGGTCATCTGCATACAGGGTAGTCCTAAAAGTGAATCCATTGCTGTTAAAGGGGATAATAGTTTCGTCCAGATGCATTTGCTGTGGTAGGGGGGCCAAGAAATCAATATTGGTCATAAAGGGCATCTCTGTTTTTGTTCTGATCACTATACTGAAACTGGGTGTGACATTGTCCTTCTCTACTACCCCGGCCACCGAGAAATAATCTAGGGCTTGAATAGCTGTTAAGAACAGTGGTCTAAATTCAAAATGTTGTAAAACAAACCAAAGAAATGACCAATTAACGTGATCAAAGCATTGGCTGTATCGATTTTAGAAACTGTGGTCAAGCCTATGAGCATTATCATAGTCCGAGTTAAACCACCCTGCCAGGGAAAAATCCCTTTTGGTCTAGGGTATCAAAGAGGTTATGTATTTATTAGGGTTAGATCCCACAACGCCGACCGACTTCCACATCGCAACTCAATAGAGAGATCCGCCTGCTTGACACAATTTACAGGACCTTCTGTCTGTGAAATTAGAGTAACAGTTGCCTCCTCTCAGGAGTTGGGAGCCTTACTGCCCTTAATTATGCTGCTAAATAAATCAGTCTAAACGGATAGCAATTGGTCTCCAAAAGTGATGTAGAATTCGGCTGGAAAGCCAATGGGCCAGCGCCTTCCCAGTCTTTCATCTTTTGATGGCTATTTAAATGTTGTCTTCTTTAATAGGACTACCCATATAATGTCTCTGGCCAAATGACACTAGGTAAGCTTAGGTCATTCAACCTTTACCAGGAAGTATAACCTCTACCAGGAAGAAGGTTTTCCTCATAGGTAGCCTTGAAATCTTTCATAACAGCAGACTCGAAATCTGACCTGGAAGTAACTTTCTTCTGCGTGTTGGAATGTTGCATCTTTTTCATCAAATCACGTCTTATTTGTGCTTTTCTTCCAACTCAGCCTAAAAACTCTGCACAAGTTTCTCCATATTCAACATGCTTTCTAACCTGCCATTTCCTATGGGAAATATTGCCTAGCATAAACCTATGTTCAAACTGGAGTCTTCAACTTCCACAAGGCTGTTTCTCTTAATGGGTTTTCTTGACTTAAACTCTGGAGGCTAACCACAGTTTTCCCAATGGCTGCTTCTAAGTCTTCCCTCTCTTTTCTATCCGCACATGCCTTCCAAATAGCAGTTTTCAAAAACATCCCTATGTATAAGCTTTAAATGAGGCCCAGGCATTGTATATAGGTGCCATTCCTAAAATAAATGTAAAAGTATGTTGTTATGTTTGTCATGTCTATCTTTTGATCTCCATCTAAAAGCGTCGTTCTGTCTAGTATACAACATGGGATTTATTGTGATTTGGAGGGGAGTGCTAAAATTAAGTTTACACTGGCATGATCTGAATAAAGTGTTGGAATGTAGACCACTTCTTTCGCCCACTACGAAACTGCCTTGCCGATTAAATAATAATCAATGCCCATATTTTTTGTCTGAAAGGAAAAGCCTTGCTGCTGACCCAAGTTTCTATTCACTTACTGGGTAAAGTCTTGAATCAAAGAGCTGTTGAAGGAACAATCAGACGAAGTATCAAGAACATTATTTAAAATAATATTGAAATTCCTACTATTATATTAGTTGATAGGGCATGGGGTAAATTAGATATGAAGTTAACAAAGGGGGTCAAATTATCTCTACTTGGACTACAGAACAAAAACTATAATGTTGATTGCATTCTTTGTTTTACATTTCGCTATAATCCACCTCCCTGTTTCATCCATCCTGTGGTCTAGCACCTCCACACCAGACCATTTTCTAGTTCAGATTTCAGCTTCCTGGCTGATGGAAAGCTGGGCAAAGCTGAATATTATTTCGAACTTAGTGTTCCTAAGAGGGCTTCAATATCACTTGTTAATTGCACCACTTTCAGCAAGACAAAATGGTTCATAAGGGCAGTTAAGAATTAAAAAATTATTAATCTTTTGCTTTACCTCAGTTGTTAACATCCTATGAAAAAGTTACTATCTCTGCCTTACTCCTGCCTATATGTACCATGACAACCTTTTAGCGGCTACCACAGGGAGCTGAGTAATATAAATAAAGTGCCTCATATCTGTATATCATATATCATCTATCAGAAGTTGGGACCTGAATACGTCCTTATCGGATGTGATGCTCCGTCACAAACGTGACAGAAATGCCATCCGCCGTATTACAAGTTCCATTATAGCCTGTGGGACATGTAAAACGGCGGGCAGGATATCCGTCATGTTTGTGTTAGAATATCCCATCCACCAAGGTCGTAATCAGGCCCTTTGTCTTATTTTTGTCCTTCTTCCCACTGAGTAACCCATACCACTTTGTGGCCCACTGTCCCTGAGGAACCCACATTGTTCTGTAGCTCCATTGGGTGCCGTTTGACCCCGGTCCACCCATTGACGCCTAGTTACCTTCTAGCATCTTTTCTCATTTTCCTCTCTGATCTTCACCATCAGTGCATAAACCTCCTCGACCTGCCTGTAGTTACACATATGATTCCTCCACATATTTGTAATGGAAAATAGCCTTTACCACAATGTCTTTATTAGCATGCAATGCCTTTACTACAGAGCCTTTTCCATGCATGCCTTTACCATGAAGATAAGTATTTATGCCTTTCTCACACATGTCTTTACCACTACATAAATATTAGGTTATTTTTTTTAAAAAGGGGGTTTAGGTGCGGGTAGGGGTAAAGGGAGGTAAGGGTAATTTTAGAGTTTAGGGGTGAGTAGTGGTTAACAGAGATAAGGGTAATTTTAGTGTTTAGGGGTGGGCAGTTCTTTAGGTAGGTAAGGATAATTTTAGGACTTAGAGGTGGGTAGTAGTAAAGAGGTACTATTCTTTTAAATTATGTAGCATGGAAGGTGGTGATCTACGGGGCCGCAGAGGCTCCACGTGGCCCCCGCATATTTTTTAAATATAGCCCAGGTAAGTGGTGGTCATTGCGGCTTTTAAAAGGCTGAGTATGGACGCTCTGCCTGCCCGCTTCATTATTAATTAAATTGGCCATGCCCCCGGGACGTGGCCCACCCAGGGGAAACATTAATAAGAAGTGCAGGAGACTGCCCTTTCATTATTATTTTTTACATTTCAGCAAAGTCTGCGGATCCACATGCAAATTTCACCAATAATTTTAAAATAAAACATTTTAGCCCTGGCGTTGTCCCAGTGGCAACCTAGGACCATGGCAAAGGTGTTGTAGTGAATCCTAGTTCGTTTTAATTGGAAAACAGGAGTTAGCTTTGCCTCTGGCTTGTAGACTCGTGCCCCGTCACCTAGTGACTTTTAACCTACTTAGCTTGCTCTGTCTTAGCCCATTTAATTATTTATTTCTTCTAAGATGGCTGCCTTGTTTATAGTTAGGCCACCTGTTATGAGTTACATTATCAGTGTCACCGAACTAAGGCGTCAAGATCAAGCACCAAAGACAAACAAACAGTAGGTGTTCACACTTAGGGATTTTCCCTCTCTCTACTTTCGAGGGATTGTTGATATTAATTGCCGTCCCAAGCATGCCTGTTATCTATTGTTTAGGAATACACCTACGTCAGGGGACCTTGTAGATCTGTATAAATACATCACACTTTAGACAGATAATCAGAGGGATTCCGACCAGAGGGCATCGCCACCATCGCTGATACCGATGCTGCAGTCGTCTTGATGCTGACCCAGTCTTCGTGTCCCTGCGGAGTCTGAGATAGAGACCTCATTCCAAGGTAACGAGGGTTGGGGGCTCCACTCATCGACATGGCATTGGCAGATTAGGTTTAACAAACCAAGTTCTCCTTTAGGTAGGAGGTTAGGCCTTTTTACATTAGGGCATCTTACATCTCATATATCTTTTCTATGTATTGCAAAATGGTGGGGGTCTTCGTAACAATGACTCTCGTCTTCACAATACTGTTACTTGCTTTATTCATTATCCTAATCATTGCAGTCCATGCAACTTATCGCAAATTGCAGTTATGTTAAATAAAAAGCTGTTATAACTTTACTGCATCTGTGTCATTGCCTGTGTTTGTATGAGACATAATATATCTGTGAGAAAAGGGTAATCTCCGTTTAACCACGACACTCCCTGAGATATCTTATTTTTGAGTCCATGTGTAAACGGCTGCCATAAATCACCTTTTACTATTGTGTTTCTGGTGAGGTGCTGCTAGTTAGCCGGTAAGGTTGGGATAACAGTTGCGACTTGTTGTAGGAAAGACGCAGTCGCCTACAAACAAAAGTACTGTCATCCTTAAACCAGCAGTCTTACTCAGAGCAAGAGTCCAAACTACGACACGACGCCACCAACGATGGTGTTTAGGCACTAATTTACGGATGCCCTGACTATCACTGTCTCACAGACAAACAGGTACCCTAAGTACCATTATACGGAGACGTCCAAGGTCTTTGGGAGAATCCTCCTCAGCTGAAAAGGTAACACCTAATTAAGCTGTAGGTTGTTCGAGCTCGAACTCATAAAAGGAAAATACTTCCCCTATCTGGTGTTCCATTTCTCTAAACAAATGTGGCTGATACCATAGACATTCCTGAAAATGCTAGACATGCACTAACACAACATTTATTAACGCATGGCCTTACAGATGAGGGCGGGGATGTTACTCTGATAATAGAAGCTACGGAAGCATACCAAACAGAAACATTTTACTTTTGGGTCACCTTTCCTGAAGTTGACCTAAGGACAAAAACTTTTCACACATATGAAGTTGCATACATACCTTTACGGTACCAAGCATACCAGTATCATGAAATTTCGTTCACCTACCAGGAACATCAGAACTGGTTCGAAGGCGCCCTACCACATGTACTACGAAGAGTGAGGTTAGGTCCCTTAAGTAATGATGGACCTACCTGGCCTATGTTCGCCACATACACACCTCACCCAGGCATACAGAATATGCCGATAGCAGATTTACAAGTTTAATATAATGAATTAGTGGCATTATATAGACGATTAGTTCAGTTTGTAATGCGAACATTGAACACAACACCAGCGCGTCCAGCACCGCCAGTAGCTGGTGGTTATCAATTGGCTACTAGGATTAATCCACAAAGAGTGCATACTATTATGGGTAAAGTGCCCACGGAACGGGAACAAATACCGTTCTGGATAGCCCAGAAAACTAATCAGCTGGAAGCTGTGTTTCCCCATACGGGACCACAGGAAAAACATAGATTGCTCACTATGTGCTTGCCTTTTGGGATGGTTCCCTCGGTGAATGACTGTGCCACATGGGGTACAGTCTTCGCTGCCATATATACTACCACACATGGTACCCCAACACTTGCCAATTAAGCAGAAGTGTTAAAACAAATACAAAATGAGCATGGGGCTGAACCAGCCCTGGATTTGGGGATGAAATTAATGCGTAACTTTGACGCCGTATCCTCAGTCATACTCAGTAATATTATAGGGGAAGCGGTAGCACTGGCAATTCGCCAGCGTCTCCGGGAAACTCCAAACAAGGACCAAGAGAGACAGCTACCGAAAATAATTTCCGATACCTACACTAGTATAGGACATGATAGTTTGGGAGCCAAACCTAAAAAATTGGAGTTACAAAGTACCGCCCATAAGGAGGGTTCGAAGACGGCACAAGAGGGCTCTAAGAAGCGCTGGGACAAACAAAAAGATTTCAAAGAAAGAAGAAACAGGAGAGCTGATTCTCCACACCCGGAGAACTCCGAAAGGAGATATAGAGGGTCATTCTGACGCCGCCCGCCTGGCGGGAACCGCCAAATGGCCGCTCCGCGGTCTTCTGACCACGGAGGCCATTCTGACTTTCCCGCTGGGCCGGCGGGTGCCCGCCAAGGGAGCGCCCGCCGGCCCAGCGGGAAAGGCCCTGCAACACAGAGGCCGGCTCCGAATGGAGCCGGCGGTGTTGCAGGGGTTCGACGGGTGCAGTTGCACCCGTCGCGATTTTCACTGTCTGCAATGCAGACAGTGAAAATCTCCCTGGGGCCCTGTTAGGGGGCCCCTGCACTGCCCATGCCAGTGGCATGGGCAGTGCAGGGGCCCCCAGGGGCCCCACGACACCCGTTCCCACCATCCTGTTCCTTGCGGTAAAAACCGCCAGGAACAGGATGGCGGGAAAGGGGTCGGAATCTCCATGGAGGTTCTGCCCAAGCAGGGGAAATCCGGCGGGAAACCACCGGATTCCCTTTTCTGACCGCGGCAGAATGGGCAATGAAGCACCGCCAGCCTGTTGGCGGTGCTTCCGTTGCCCCCGGAAGACCGCCAGGGTCGGAATGAGGCCCATAATCTCAGAAATAGGGAGAACATTAAAATTCCTCACAGATACACTGATTCACGTCCCTCTGATTCCTTTCAGGATGCACCGGATAGACGTAGTGAGAGAGGGGGCCGTCAGGATCGACGTCCGGAATACGTGAAAGAAAAGAAAGACTCACAACAGTCTACCATTAAAAAAGAAGAAAAGACTCCTCAGCAAAAGCCACAGTTTAAAAAGAAGAAGGTGGCAGCACTGACAGTTAAAAATGCCAGTAATATTGAGAACGCTGTTGAGGAACAAGAGATGGGCAGTGACTCTGTTAGACAGCGCGGCAGAGGTCACGATATGTCGCCAGAGTCTGAAAGATCATCTGGATGCGACAGCAACTAGCGATTACATCGCGGTTGAAACAGCGGATGGCTGCGTTCTTCCCCTCGATAGGGTTTATGATTTAATAATCCAGATGGAGGGAGACGTGAAGCGCACTATTAGTGTAATATTTTGGGATGAACTTACCAGTTATAGCCTATTGGCTGAGAGAGACTGGCCACCTGAACACGTCCGCAAGCTCCAGAATGGGGAAGATGTCATTTTGCCTTCTTTCTCCGATCTTGTTCCGGAAGTAGCAAAATGAGCCTATGCTGCTGAATGGGCTTTAGCGCAGGCACCTGCACTATACCCCAATCATGTAGGTTGGGACAAGGAGTCTCCTTGTCATATTATTCTCGTTAGGTCTGCACCCCAACGCAGCCACAATACCCTGTTAACCATGAAGCGAAAGCTCCGGTAAAGGAGATCCTATCACAACTTGAGTACCAGGGAGTAATTGAGCCCTGTACATCTGCAATGAATAATCCATTATTTCCCGTTGCAAAGCCAGATTATTCATATAGAATAGTAGTTGATTATAGACACTTAAGTAGTCATACACGCATGTATGCTATACAAAATTCACACAGCACAGCACTGATAAACAATATAGTGCATAAAAAATATAAAACTACATTAGACATATCTAATGGATTTTTCTGCCAGAATTTAGCACATGAAAGTAGGGACATAAGTGCATTTTCATTTGGCTCTCAGAAATGCTTTTGTCGTTTACCTCAAGGCTATAAAAAATAGCCCAGGCCTGTTTTCAGCCCGTGTAACATCTATACTGTATTACATGATATTGATTCTGAGGCATTGTTCTATGTGGATGACATATATCTCACAGACGACGTTGTCGACATTCATCTTGCGAGGGTCGATCGGATCATTTTGGGGTTTGCAGACCTCGGTTATAAATTCAATTTTAAGAAAAGCAAGATAGCCTTTCTTAGTGTATTATTCCTGGGATATGAGCTATCAAACGAGGGTAAGAGCCTGGCCCCTCACTTTCTAAAGAAGTGTGCTCAACTACAGCCTCCAAAAACACTTAAGAAATTACAGTCATTACTGGGTTTCTTCAATTTTGGCAGAACATACATTCCAGATTATCCAGAACGCATCAAGCCACTTTATGACTTAGTTCAGCCCAATTTTTCTAGCAGACGCTGGACGATTGAACACACACACATCCTTAGGGAAATGCAACAGGACATGCTAGAAGCTAAACACTTACACACATGTGACAATAAAACAAACTTGGTCATCAGAATAATTGCTGGTGCCCTTGGATTTACTTATGTCACCTTTAATGAGGATGACACGATACCGATAGCATATAAATCACATTTATATTCAAATGCTGAACAACGTTTTGCACCTACAGAAAAGTATCTGACGGCAGTTCAGGTGGCCGTCATAAAAGAGAGGCCACTTGCCCAGGGGAAACTCATTATTGTTGTCTTCCCGGTGCCGGCCTCAGAGAATGTCACTAAAGCGAGCGTTCCGAATGCTGAGGCATTACATCTACTTTGGATTCAATGGGCAATGTCTCTGACCGTCACTGATGTCGATTATATATTCGATTCAAGACTTCAAACAGAAGAATTTCTCCAGTATGAACAAGAGTACCCTGCTCCTCTAAATATTTTGCCACTAGACAGTTACAATACTATCATATATACTGACGATCAGCACAACCGGCTGTAGGTACTAAACATCAATACTCAGCAGCTTGTGCAGCAGTGTGCGGAGTGATCAAAGGTGGAGTTTTCCACCCTCACAATACCTACACGCAGACCTTAGGGGACTGCACGGCACAGTTGGCTGAGCTTAAAGCTCTTCTTCTAGCGCTTGAACACACTGAGACAGGAAGCCAGACTTTGATAGTCTGTGACTCATATTACTGCGTCCAGTCATACAATGAATATCTCAATCATTGGAGACTGAACGGGTTTAGAGATTCAAAGGGGAATACCATTAAACACAAAACATTGTGGGGGAGGGGGGCTGATCTTAAGGATAAGCTACTGTGTGTCCATGTAGTTCATACATTAGGACACCAACGTGTAGGAGTACACGTTGCCGGTAATACATTGGCTGATGAAGCGGCCAAAGCATCAGTAGCTACGGCTTCTGTGGCTGCAGTGACTCGTTCTCGGATGAGATTGGATAATGAAATACTGATTGCCGGTAAAGCTTCGGCTGCAGGCAAGCCCCTTCCGAAAGGTTATCCTACAAACTATACTTACCATATCAGTGCACAGAATGTTGCTTATACAACGATTCCTGGGGTTGGAGATCGAGTGATCCCCAATGAAGACCAGAGATTAGAGCTGATTACAGCAGCACATGAGGGTGTCGCTTCTGCACATGCTGGTATACAGGCAACGATAACAATTCTACAGCAACGCTACTGGTGGCCTGGCCTATGCAGACAAACTAAGCAGTATGTCCTTTGCTGTGACATTTGCCAGCAGATTAAGGGCTCTAATATCAAATGCCCTCCGCAGACATCCCTCTTAGTGTCTGACAAGCCACTTCAGTGTGTGTACCTATACCATTGTGGTCCCTTACAGCCTGATGGTGCATACAAATACATTTTAGTGGCTGTGGATTCCTGTTCTAAATTCCTGTGGGTATGGCCACAGCGGTCGGCTGACGCCCGGACTGTTATAAAAGATTTTCTGATCTTTATCGGTACATATGCAGTTGCAGCATTCCATTCGGACCAGGGCCCTGCATTTGCCTCTAAGGCATTCAGGGACACCATGGGGACGATGGGTGTTGAACTCCATTACTCCTCACCATACCATCCCGAGGGAAATTCGGTTGTGGAGAGGCGGAATCGTGATCTAAAGCAGTCCTTAACAGCTTGAGTATTAGGTTCAGGCCGCAGTTGGTTACACCACCTATATGGGGTCCAGAGAGCACTGAATAATCTGCCAAGACGGTCCTTGGGGGGACGCTCTCCATATGAGGTTCTCTTTGGGATACCTATGTATGTCCCAGATCTTATGCCCCTGGTATGGTGGCAGCAGAAACACCATTTAACATAAAAGAACGTCTCACTGTTTTACAGGAGCTTCAACAATTTTGTGATGATAAATCATCTACAAGTGCTGCCACCTTAGGAATAAGGGAATTGGCGAAAACTTCGACTGGCTGGATTCCTAAAGTTGGGGATCTGGTTCGTGAGAAGATCGCTGTGAAGAAGGAGTTCGGTCCATCATACAGAGCACCGGGGCCAGTCTTGGGAATAAAAGGCACCAGGACTGTCATCTTACCACCACTGTCTGGTTGTAAGACGAACAGATTCATCTCCATTGATGACATGTGGCCGATCCTTCACATTAGACCAGGAGGTCCCTTGGGTGGTTCCCGATCCCCTCTCACTACCCAACAGGACATCCATCTACATAGTAGGATGAACATCACTACTAGAGACTATGCAAATATGTCAACTGCTGTTCCAGACACTTCCTCAACCATGGGTAGGGCGGAAAATGAACTTTTGTTGGTTCCAGTCACATCTTCAGTGACCACCCGCTTAAAGATTTGGCTGTATTTTACACGACCACTTCCACGACTAATGACGTTGTCTATCAAGAGCCTCCACGTGCGGTGGATCAGAATACACCGGCTCCTGTGTTTGCAGAGACTACCTCTGGCTATTTCATTGACATTGATGATTTTTCTTCGGATTCATCCTCTACAGTGATTGACAATATTTCAAAAAGTAGTAAGCTGTATCGATAGCTTAAAAAGAACTATTTGATCTACCCATGGAACTACTTCTGGTTCTGTTTGACATTTATTGCATTATTTTTATGGATTGGTTTTGTGACTGTTTTCTTTTTGCTCATAAATGGTCACTATATTCCTGAGTGGAGCCTATTGATGAAGTTTTAACACCACATCATTCTTCACATAAGGTCCGAAGAGATTTGTCCCCTGTAAATATTACAGCAATACCAATTACTGATGGAATTGTGTGGGACAAAGTTCCACTCAATATATACGGGCCTATAGAGATTATTCAAATACCATACGTGTTCAAAATTTCAATATCTGATGTTATTACACCTGATGTTGCCTCTGATGATTGGGATGTCCAAACAGTTGATTCCATGCTAACTGAAATGAAGGACTATTCCGCTTTTGAAAGTGATGATGTATATGATTATACAATGAATTATGGGGAAATGTTCTGCTATAACAATTGGGGACATCACTACCTACACCGTGCCACTAGATATAGGCCTCTCTTGAACTACACACAGTGGGAACACTGTTCTACACCACAGGTGGGGAGTCCAAAGTATTATAGCGATAAATTTACATACTTTTCTGGGCATGATACAAGAAAAGCAGAGTCGTATTATTTTAAAATACCTCCGGCACAAATTAGGAAGATTTTGCTAACCAATACAAAACTGATTTACTCAGATCCCTTTGTTTCCCGGCTCTCGATTGAGGGTTACGAATATTGGAAGAGCACTGTTGACTTGAAAAGTGTATGGTTAACACAAGATTGGCAGATACAGGGTAGGGAAGCTTTGTATCGAGCATGCCTGATTCCTGTGCAAATGATTTTCTTAAATGACACTATTGAGCAGACATCCTGTCTGGGGTTAGCAAAAATTAAAGATCTGAACACGCCCAGTATCCCTACTCCGGCAAAACTTAAAGAATGGCAACACTTTCTTAATGTCACAGAGGACAGGCTAGATGCAATGGTTAAGGCTGGTACCTATAATTCTTCACTTTCCAGTCACGGCGGGTGGTTGGTATGACCCAATGACACTAATGAGTGTCAAAGGCGTTTCTTGAACTGTTCAGGTTTTTTTTCAATTAACAGGCCAGACCCTCGCTTTATATCGGGTCAACATACAGGTATAGTTACAACATACAGTGTGGGTAAGCTGTGCCAGCAATGGGTGCAAACGAACATGTTTACAGCAGTTAAGAAACACTTGAACACTCTTTCTGACAGTATAGACATGCAGGATTTTCTGCTGGGTCCTAGAAAACAGCGCTCGAAAAGGTTTTTATATGCTATGTACAATGAAATTTGGAAACTTTCCCAGATTGAGGCTGCTGCGCGTTTAAGGCAACTGGATAAGGAAAACTTGGAAAAAACATTAGCTGTTGTCGACAATGACATGAATACACTGTCCAACAGGATGTATTCACTATCAAATATAGTGTAGTCTGCTATTGATATCACTCAGACAGACTTGTCCCGGTTATATCATGGGCAAACACAGCTACGTTCCATCATGCAGCTAGGTTGGACGTTGCAGACACTGAAAAATGGCCACATTCCATGGAAATATATTAATGGGAGTGAATTCTTCACTGCTTTTAATTTTTCCAGGGAACAAGAGACAATGGCTAAAAGGGAAGCTAGTTTCACCCTGCTTCAAGTAGAGAAATTAGATAAGTTGCCCTTCACGGTAGCAGAGAGTCCTTCAACTATCTGGCTCTTACACAAAATTATTAATTTACCAATTTCGACCTTTCGTTTCTCGAGCTGCCTGAAACATCTTGCAGTGGGACGATATGAGCAACTAGGAGATAGCTTTATTAAGGAAGAGTGGGAGTTGCCCTTTGACTATAGATGTCTGAACGGTGAAAGGGAGGTCTTTCTTAGCGGAAGCGAATGTGAGACTGCTGTTCGTCATTCTATGATATGCAAACAGGTATCTCTTCACGGTCTTTGCAATGAGGGGGTCGCAAATTTGGCCTGTTTTCTGAAGGGTACTCCCGTCCCCTTGATTTGGCCAGTGTTTCATGTACTTTCCAATGGAAGTTATGTGGTACTGAACGATCAAAGCTGTTGCGACATGCGACCTGGAATTGCCTACGCAATCTCGGTCTCGAAGGTCGTTACGTGTTGTGGACATGTTGTGTTTCCCCCCACACGAGAGATACAATAATCTGACATGTGGCCCCACATAGATACTATTAATGTGAACTATGACAAGCTGAGTAGGCTAAAGGCGCTATTGTTTCAGAAACAAGTCGCCTTGACATCCGCAAAAGAGACGTATGCTCTCCAGATTGCGAGATCATCAGCCGAGATACAATCCCTTTTAAATACCAATTTCCCCAAACACTTTGGAGAGCTGGTATCCAGAATATTCAATGCTTCGAGCACCACTGGGATTGTTCATTTCTTTAAGGCTGTCGGGTCTGGTTTCGTGTCCATCTTCCAGACTGTCTTTGGAGTCATCCCATCAGCCATCCATTCTCTCTTTTCAAGTGTGTTTGGTGGCTTTCCAATTATTTTGGCTTTAATTGGCGGACTACTACTGCTATTTCTTCTGATTCGCAATGGTTGTTTCTTTCCAGCAACGCAGAGCAATAGAGCCGCTCCCGCCAACTCCACTGTGCCATGAGCGCATGGTTCGGATCTTCAGTGCACCTTTGCTGGTGGAACTGGAGCTTGACTGCTCGTTGTCATTTCGGCCACTTCTCTGGTGTGTACAACCAGTCTTCCGCTGCATATGGCGTCTCTTTGAACATTTGCCTGTGGTCTGTCTTGCTGTTGCACCGACATCTCCTGTGGACCACGAACTGCTGATGTCCCCGATGAGGGTTCATACATGGTCATGCCCCTTGAGACTGAGGTTGCTCCGCAAGGCCACCTATGAGCCTTCCGTTGTGAGATCTACCATGGATGAGGACATTGCAGCGTATAACGATACACCAGGAAATACGGCTCACTTCTGCTCTGTGGATCCGTTTTTCCGCCCAGCACTCGACTTAACTTCAGACGATGTTGACTCATTTTTGAGATCCTCGACTGGTGACTTTGATGACATTCTTCAAGATCATGCGTATAACAAATCATTTGATGAATTGACTTGCCATTCCCGATTCCAAATTATGCATTTAAATTGACATTTGCTGTTGCACGCTGTACATGTCATAGTTGACATTAACATCTCTGTATGTATTTTAAACAGATTTGTTTTAACATATTTTTAACACATGCAAATGCTTTTTTAGCTGTTTTTTGCTTTTAGCTTTTAGTTCAGAAGCAATTTTTAGCATTTGGGTTCCTGTACCTTCATCATACCTGTTACGGCCATGGGGAGGGTGTAGTGAATCCTAGTTCGTTTTAATGGGATAACAGGAGTTAGCTTAGCCTCTGGCTTGTAGACTTGTGCCCCCGTCACCTTGTGACTTTTCACCTACTTAGCTTGCTCTGTCTTAGCCCATTTAATTATTTATTTCTTCTAAGATGGCTACATCAAACTACCCAGTCCCCTTTTTATGGTGTGTGACGAAGGCTGTGTCTGTGGCTTGGGGTTAGGTGGGTATGGGGGTTGGCTGAAGGGCCTTGCCACAGGCCAGACCATGCGGCCAACCTCTGCCATGCATGGCCACAGGCCGTGAGTGGGGATGGTTGGTTAAACGTATAGTACTTCAAATTACTTTACATTAAAAAAAAACATAGACATTCACTGAAAAAAAAACAAAGGTTAGCGCTACGTTATAATTAAGAAATAGAATAAAAAACATGGAAGTTCATTTAAAAGAGCAAAAGTTACAGAGACGTTATAGTTAGATTCTGACATTACGTGCATAAAACCATAGAAGTTCAGCAGTTATGGTAATAGTTAGCTCAAGTAACTATAACTTGTGCCCTAAGCTATCTATAACTCACACCCTCACCATACACTACTAACTACCCCACATATTATATCACTCTTGACATCTTTGATAACCTCATTGATAATATCAATGTAACATTTGCAGTAAAACTATTGAAAAGAAAACTGTGCATGGCAGGGGAGCGAGTTATAGGTACCTTAGGGTCTCAAGGGTCTACTACTGAAATAAGGATTTAAAGTAACATTTTAGTTAGGTGAATATGTCAGTGACAATATTAATGTTTTAAAATTAAAAGGAAAAAACACAGAAATTCACCAGTTATAACTTCTGCACTGCTTTTAACCTCACAGATTACATCACTCATGACATGTTCCATTACATCATTCACGACATTGCTGATAACATCTCAAATTACGTACTTGATGACATCACTGATGACATTGTCCAATGAGTGTATTAGTTTATGTTTTACTTTACTTAGTGGCAGGTGACTACCATATTACTTTTTTGCCTACTTTTGTACAGTCTGTGTCCAGTAATTGGTGTAGGTTTTTATAAAGCACATGTACTCCTAATGCACCAAAGGTGTGTAGAGGTAGGGAACACGTTGTAAACCTTTCTATTGAAGAGTAACTCTGTGTGCAGAGGACAGTTGAGGACTCCTATTAATTATGTTACATACAGGTTTTTTGGTACTGCAGACAAATTGTCGAGCAGGGCAAAGATTCGATCAGCGTGACAATTTTTGATTAACATAGAAGACTGTGTGCCCATGTACATGTGCTTGGTGTGCTTCAGAAGATGAGCTATCTGTAAAGTCTTCCAAACATGAGAGGTACAGGGAGATTAACACAGTCTCTCTGGCTTTCGAGCCAATTGTAACCCTTTCTCTCCTGCTTTTTCTTGATGGTAGGTTTAAATTTACACCTGCCCTAACAAACATGGCACACGCTGAAAAATTAAGATCTCCAGCCAAGAGCCCCCTTGTGGGGCCCATCAGACATTGCAGCACCAGTCTGATGAGGAGCTAGCCCTGTGATGAAGCATGACATCCATTTGATGTGTGAGGCCTCTTGCTTCTAATTTTAGAAGTGCCACTAGAACCTGTGTTCTTTTCTTCCCCCCTCTTGTCTTTAAAGTCTTCACCACAATATGAAGGCTGCAGGTAGTATGAACTTTAGTACCTTCAGACCGTGGTTATTTTAAGTGAGTGGTTGCTCTGTGGACAAGTTTTGCATAGAGTGTACACTGTCCTTGGTAGATACCTTTTAGTGCCCTGCATGAGTGCTTGTGGGAATTTCACTGTGAAAACAGTTTGGTTCTGAGTAAAGAGTGAACACTGGAACAGTACCCAGTTTTCTACTCATATCAACTTCTTTTCTCAATGTAGGTTCAGTGACTGTCAGGGGTCTGATACAAGTAAAGACTATCTGTAAAATAGCATTAGTTATGGAACGGGGCTTCAGTATCTAGAAGTATGTCGTCTTCACTGAACAGTTGCACACAGATTGAACATCTAGTGCAGGATAGATCACTCTGTCATCTGTGGTTCATAGACAACATAAACTTAGCTACCCATGAAGTGTATTGTATAAGGTCAATGTTGCACATAACACAGGCTTGCTTTACCTATGAGGATTGTATGTATGAGAGCAGTAATGATACTTCATTTTATTCTGCTATTTAGCACTTACTTTCATAGCTCTAATGCTATACCAGTTTACAGAGCAATGTAACAAAACTAGTTTGGATGATGTCATCAGTGATGTCATTTAAGATGTCATCAGTGATGTTATAAACTATGTCATAGAACATGTCACGAATGATGTAACTTGTGAGGTCATAAGCAGTGCATGGCAGGGGTGCAAGTTATATTTAGTTCTGCTAACTATAATTGGTGAATTTTTGTGTGTTATTTTTGGTTCAAAGCATTACTGTTGTCACAGACATATTCACCTAACTAAAATGTTACTTTAAACCCCATCTCGGGTTTTATTAGACCCTGGGGACCCCATCCTGGGTCCTTTTTTTAAAGGGGGCTGCCAGGTGGTCACTCTCTCTGATCCTTATTAGGCCCTGGGTTCCCCATCCCCCAAGGCCTTAAAGGGGAGGGGACCGCATGGCCCCCTCCTCAAGCCTTATTAGGCTCCCGGGACCCCTTCCCCTGGGCCATTTTTTAATTAAAGATGAGGGTGGACATGTGGTTTGCCTCCCCAAGCCTTATTAGGTCCCGGGGGGACCAGAACCACTACTTGTGCCCCCACTCCCGGAGCCTTGTTAGGTCCTGGGGATCCCATCCCCCATGGCTGAGTTTTTAAATTAAAGGGAAGACCGACCTGTGGCCCTTTCCCTGAGCCATGTTTGCTCTTGGGGACCCCATCCCCAGGGCCCTTTTTAAGTTAAAGGAGAAGGAGGCACATGGCCCCCTTCCTTTAGCCTTCTTAGGCCTTGAGGACCCCATTTCCTAGGGCCATTTCTTATAATGAAAGGTGTGGGGGGCACACAATAGGGCTGTTCATTTGAATTAACAGGGAGGGAGGGTCCCACACACCCTCCCCAAGGCTTGTTGCACTCTGGTGACCCCATCCCCCATGGCCTTTAGTTTATAACTAAATGAGAAAGGGGTTTTATTGTCCCCTCCCCAAGCCTTTTTTGGCCCTTTGGACTGTGATGAAAATGACCCTTTCAGCAGGGTCATCCCCAGACTTTTTGCCTTCCTCCTCCTCATTTTCTGACCTTGTTTGTGTTGGTGTTAGGGCTCTGTGTACTTTAACATTGCTAACCTGTGCTAAAGCACTTGTGCTCTTTCTTTAAAATATGGTATCATTGTCTTATTCACAATTGGCATGTTTAATTTACTTGTGTAGGAAAGTACCCTTTTCTTGGCATGGTTACCCTAATTTTCTGCCTGTTGTCATTGTATTTGACTGTGTTCACAGGGATCCTGCTAACAAGGACCCCAGTGATTATGCTCTCTCCCTTTTAACTTAGTAACTTGGTTACTTACACCCCACATTTGATATACCGGTGCCCCCTTGTAAGTCCCTAGTATATGGTACCCAGGTACCCAGGGCATTGGGGTGCCAGAGGATCCCTATGGGCTGCAGATTGTATTATGCCACCCATTAGGAGCCCATGCAAAGTGTATTTGCAGGCCTGCTATTGCAGCCTGCGTGAAAGAGTGCATGAACCCTTTTCACTACAGGTCACTACACCAGGTCACTGTAACTCACCCCTATGGCAGGCCCTCCTAGCCCTGAGGACAGGGTGCAGGAACCTGTGTGTGAGGGCACTCCTGCGCTAGCAGAGGTGCCCCATGAACTCAAGATCCATTGTCCTGGACTTCTCTTGTGCGCGGGTTGGACATAGGTCACTACCTATGACCAGCTACATAATGGTAACTCCGAACTTAGGCATGTTTGGTATCAAACATGTTGGATTCATACCCCAATACTGCTGCCAGTATTGGAAGTATGATTCCATGCACTCTGGGGGCTCCTTAGAGGACCCCCAGCATTGCTCCTACCAGCCTTCTGGGGTTTTCCGGGCAGCCCAAGCTGTTGCCACCCCTCAGACAGGTTTCTGTCATCCTGCTGCTTGAACAGCTCAAGCCCAGGAAGGCAGAACAAAGGATTTCCTTTAGGAGAGGGCGGTAACACCCTCTCCCATTGGAAATAGGTGTTACATGGCTTGGGAAGGGTATCCTCCCCAAGCCACTGATATGCTTTGAAAGGCACATTTGGTACCCTCCATGCCTAAACCAGTCTACAATGGTTCAGGGACCCCCAGCCCCTGCCAGGCATGAAACTGGACAATGGAAAGGGGAGTGACCACTCCCCTGTCCATCCCCACCCCAGAGATGGTGCCCAGAGCTCCTCCAGAGGGTCCCTGGGTTCTGCCATCTTGAATCCCAGGTTGGCCAGGACCTTTGGAAGCATCTGAGTGGCCAGGTCAGGCAGGTGATGTCAGAGCCCCCTCCTGATAGGTGGTCACCTGGCTAGGTGACCAATCCCCCTTTTGGGGCTAATTAGGGCGTCTCTCTTGGGTGGGTCCTCAGATTCAGCTTGCAAGATTCCAGCAGGACTCCTTGGAAACCTCTACTTTGACTTCTAGCCACTGGAACTGTGTCTGGACCCTCCAAGAACCGACAATCTGTATCCACGATGAAGACTCTGCTTACAACATTGTTTCCACGGCTCTTTACAGTTTCTACAACATTTTCTCAGCTGTGCATCCTCTGGGGGTGGCAAGTCTTCAGTCTGCACGAGAAGGAAGAAGGAATCTCATTTGGAGTGAAGGAGTCACCCACCTGCATCGGCAGGCACCAACTGCAATGATGACCGGCTGCGTGGATATCTACTCTTTCTGAGCTGTGTGGATCCTGCATCACAGGTGGAAACCTGGAGTAGTCCTCTTGGTCCTCTCTGCTAGCTGTCCAACTTTAATGGAGGTAAGCCTTTGCCTTCCCACGCAGGACAGTGTCCCTATGCACCGCCTTTCTTGCAGCTACCAAGGCTTGTTGTTATCTCCTCCAAGGAATCTTCAGGCTTGGTGCAGCCCCAGCCCCAACACTCCTTCCTGTGATGCACAGACCTCTGTGTGCTTGTCTTGCTGTGTGGGACCCTTCTCCAGTTGTGCTACATGGGCTTCTCTGTGACTCCTGGCTCCTCATCCAATGGGTCTCCTGTGGGGGCTGCCTCTTCTTCTTTGGACTCTCTCCCTTGCTGAGAGTCCCTTTAGGATTCCCCCATGGGTTGGGTCCTTCTGGACCTTGCTGGTCCCCGGCATCTCCACTTTGTGCTTTACCACAACTTCTGCCTTTGCCAAGGCTTGTTGGTGGCTTTTCCATGCCACTAACCGACTGTAATCATCCATCTGGCATGGGACATTGACGGCATCTTCCAGAAACTCTTCACCTGCTCCAGGGCTCCATTCCTGACTGTCTTTGTCCTACCATCGACCAAATCCTACAACCACAGCTGGGTGGATAGTAGACTCTTCTGTGACTTCTGGACTTGGCCCCCTTCTTCCACAGGTCTTCCTCTTCAGGAATCCACTGCTGGTTTCCTGCCGTCATGTCTGGGTGTTGCATTTTCTTCTTTTCCTTCCTTTTAGGTGGTTTGGGGGAAATCCAGTAAGTTACTCCTTTTTTCCTGATCGGTAGGGGGCACTTTAGTACTTACCTTTTGGTTTCCTCCCACCCCCAGCTACCCTCTACACATTCCACTTGCCTAGTTGGGCTCCTGTATTCGCATTCCATTCTTTTAGTGTATGGTTTGGGCTCCCCTTAGGGTTACTATTGTCTATTTGCATTTGCACTGTTTTCTATTGGTATTTATGCCCATTTCTGATTACTAGTGTACATATCTAGTGTCTTACTTACCTCCTATTAGAGGGCTGCCTCTCTAGTACTTTTTGGTAATTGTGTCACTAAAATAAAGTAACTTTATTTTTGTAACACTCAGGCCCTCATTATGGCTTTGACGGTCCATTTGGCAGACTGCCAAAGTCACGCCCACCACTTGACCGCCAGTGTTGGCAGTCCTCAGACTGCCATATTATGGCTGCTGGCTGCTCTCCGCCACTATTTGGCGGGGAGGCCGCCAGCAGCCATACTGGTGGTTGGCGGTCTAGTGGAGCTTGTTCTGTTGCCACTGTCACATCACCACAACACCACCAGTCGTATTACTTATAGGCGGTGTGGCGCTGTTGTGTTGGTGGGGTGCTGGCAGCGGAGCAAGCGCCATAGACCCTGTTCTCTCCCAGACAACCACCGCGACCATCAGGTAAGGTGATCAACCAACAGGGGAGGGGGGGCGTGTTGAGCATTGTGTCCATGAATGGGTGTGTGTGTAAATGGAGGGGGGATGTTTTGGGTGTTTGTGTGCCTGTGTGACTGCATGTATGCAGGGGTGCGGAGGGAGTGTTGTGGCCATGTGTGCATGTGAATGAGTGAGCGTAGATGTGTGCATGTATGTATGTACGTGTGGTGTGTGTGTGCGTGCGTGTGTAAATGGGGATGGGGTACAGTACGGGGATGGGGTGTTGCTGCTGCGGTGCTTTAAATAGGGTCAGGGGGTCGGGGGTTCCGACATTGAGGGGTGTTGGGGAGTCCTGTAATGGTGACAGGAATAAGTATTCCTATTGCCATTAAACCTACCACCAGGGATTCCGTGACGGGGCTGCTGCCACGGAATCCCTGGTGGTAAGGATACTAAAAATATACCGCAGGCGGTGTTAGGTGCACCGCCAGGTCGAAGGTGGTCAACCTTCGGCCAGGCGGTCCTAACCCCTGACAGTACGGGTCATAATTTGCAATGGTCAGAATTTTTGCGGTCCTGCACGGCCACTCTATTGGCGGTCTGGCCGCCACCACCAGTGTGGCAAGGCAGGACTGCCAGGGTCATAATGACCCCCTCAGTGTTTGCTTTCATGTGTGTAAGTACTGTGGGGGTCATTCCGACCCTGGCGGTCCATGACCGCCAGGGCCGGGGACCGCGGAAGCACCGCCAACAGGCTGGCGGTGCTTCCTGGGCCATTCTGACCGCGGCGGTAAAGCCGCGGTCAGAAAAGGGCAACCAGCGGTTTCCCGCCGGTTTACCCCTGGCCCATGGAATCCTCCATGGTGGCGCTGCTTGCAGCGCCACCATGGGGATTCCGACCCCCTTCCTGCCATCTTGTTCCTGGCGGTTTTTACCGCCAGGAACAGGATGGTGGGAACGGGTGTCGTGGGGCCCCTGGGGGCCCCTGCACTGCCCATGCCACTGGCATGGGCAGTGCAGGGGCCCCCTAACAGGGCCCCATAATGATTTTCAGTGTCTGCTTTGCAGACACTGAAAATCGCGACGGGTGCCACTGCACCCGTCGCACCCCTACAACTCCGCCGGCTCCATTCGGAGCCGGCTTCATTGTTGAGGGGGGTTTCCCGCTGGGCCGGCGGGCGGCCTTCTGGCGGTCACCCACCGGCCCAGCGTGAAAGCCAGAATGGCCACTGCGGTCTTTTGAATGCGGTGCGGTCATTCGGCGGTTCCCTCCAGGCGGGCGGCTCCCGCCGCCCGCCGGGGTCAGAATGACCCCCTGTGTGACTACAGTGGTATTGCTGGAGCTTTGCATTTCTCCTAGATAAGCGTTGGCTGATCATCCACAGCAACCTCTGGAGATCCTGGCTTCTAAACACTGCCTACACTTTACTAATAGAAGATACCTGGACCTGGTACCCACCACACACCAGGCCAGCTTCCTCCAAATAGTGAGTCCCATATAAAGTCCAATCTATGTGCCCAGGGCCTGCAAATAATTAAATGCTGCTAGTGGCCCTGCAGCACTGATTGTGCTATCCACTGGACAGCCCTGTAAACATGCCGCAGTCCTGCCACTGCAGGGCCTGTATTTTCAGTTTTAAGCTGCCATTTCAACCTGGTAAGTGTATACACTTGACAGGCCTAAACCTTATTTTTTTATTACATACATGTCACCCTTAGGGTAGGCCCTAGTTAGCCCTATGGGCAGGTGGCAGTGTATTTAAAGAGTTGGACATGTACTTATAAGTTTAACATGTCCAGGTAGTGCAAAAGTCTTAAATTCAGTTTTCACTATTGTAAACCCTCTCTCTCTCATAGGATGACATTGGGACTACCCTAAAACATCTTTTAAGTGTACTTTCCATTTGGGAAAAGATATAAATATGGAGTTTGGTGTCTCTGGACTCACAATTTAACATCATGACTTATGGTGAAGCCATTTTTTAAGTTGTAAGTCTGAAAATGGTACTTTTAGAAAGTTGTCAGTTTCTTTCTTTATCCATTCTGTGCCTCTGCGTGCCTCTGCCTCTCTCTGAATACCTGTCTCTTGTGGATAACCTGGGCTTTGTGCATTCCCTTTAGACAGGCACACATAAAGGGAGCTTGGGTGCGACATTTGCATCCTGATGGCCCAGCACTATACTGATGAGCCATAAACTAGTTTGTTAAGGTGGTGGAACTTAGCACTGCCTCACTTATACCTAAATAGGTCTGTGGCTCCCCTCACACTAAGGGCTACTTACCCCCGTAAAGTGTCTGGAACCAGGGAAGGAAGGGCTATGTCCTTGTGAACTTCAGAAGCCTCTTTGAATTCTCGGCCACTTCAAAGCACATTTCAGTATTAGTATTGGACCCCAAACCCCACCAAATCAGAACTCTACTGGAGACATTCTGCAAGGAAGAAAGACTGCTGTGCTGCCAGGAGGGATTACCACTCTACAACTGCATTGTTGTACTGTGTTGGCCTACTGCTTTCTGTGTGTTGTGCTGTAGGAGAGATGACCACTTTGCAACTTGCTTTGCTGTGTTGGTGTGCTGCCTGCTGCTTCTTGCCTGCATTGAGGAAAACTAGACCTGTTCTCTACATCCTTGAACCCAAAATTCTCCAAAGGCTTGTTAGCTTGCCCCCGGTTTTCCTGCAGTCTCAGGGACATCAAAGACTGCCTGCAACTCTCCTGGCGCTGTTAGATTCTGTCTTCTCTGAGTACTACCCTTGCCTGAGATACCCATCTGTGGTCATGAACCTCAGAAGTGTGTTCTGCAGCTGATTTCAGAAAAAACAGATGCATTGCCTAGAGTGCAGGAGAATTTCTGATGCATCACTCCATTGACACCTACACAGAGGCTGCTCGACAATAGCGCATTCATGGCCGCGCAGCTGTACGATGATGCTCTGTGTGGCTCAATGATGTCGCATCACATTCACTTCAGTGGAGCCTGACAACATAGCAGTAACCGGACTGCGTGGACAATAGAGATGAACCGTGCCATGGACATCAAAGTTTTGCTCCATCAAAGGTATTGATTAGTGGACCCTGTATGGAATTTGTAGCCGGCCTAACCTCCATTGCGGTCAGCCTGAATGTTGGATTTGCACTGGCCCCTCGCTACCTCAAGTAACCTTTTATTCGCTACTGACTTCTAAGCACTGTTTTTACATGTAGGAGCTGATTACGAGTTTGGCTGTATGAGGACCGCCATGTTGGCGGTCCGACAGCCAACGGTGTGGTCGTTGCGGACCGCCATATTATGAGTTTGGAGGTCGTAGAAACAGAAGACCTCCAGCGTTTTGTCAGCATCACCAGACAGCAGAGACCACCACGGTCACAAGGAAGCATAAATAGGCCAGCAAAGCCTATGTTTCTGCCCGGCCCATGATGAGGATGCACACCACCAATGTGACAGTGGAGGTCCAACCACCATGTAAAAGCGGGAGGAAAGGAACAGTATATAGGGAGACACTCACCTGCAGGCAGCCTCACACATCCTCAACCGCCATGGAGCCCTTCACAAATGTCATGCCGCTGCTCCTGCTCATCCGCTCAGACAACAAAATCAATGCCACCATGAACGACAGCAGCTGTAATTACACACACCTACCTGTATCATTACTCAATAAAAACAGCACATAGTGGTCAGCAACACATGATGGGGGTGCCCCAATAGCTATACATGTCACACAACACACACCCACAAGCATACAGCAATACCGACACCCACACACTCACAATACACACACTTTGGTCAGCACACACACAGTGCAGTACAACACAACACAAAAACACACGGCCACACAGTTCAGGTACAGGGATACTGAAGGCCACACAACATTCTTGCATACAGCAACAACAACACAACTACCACACATATACAAATACAACTCACACACTCACACCCAACACTGGCCAGGAACTGTCCACACATACAACACACATATCCATCGATGTGGCATGGAACACATACAACAGCACCATGAAACAACTCTGCAATGGACACACACATATCACACACACACACAGCACAATGGACGCACAATGACAAACACAAAACACAGAGAGACAAATAGACAAAAGAGACAAAAATCACCAAAACCACAATACCAGCACAGTTGGGATGGGAACACCAGGAGCATACATGGAAGGAGGCTGCGCTGGGACACATATCACGTTGAAAAGGACCCTCAAACAACATGCACAGAGGGAATGGCCCTACATGGAACCCAGGTGCAAACAATACCAGAACCAATTGTCATGCACAGCTACACAATGGGGAAGGGCAAGTCTGCAAAGCACATAAAACTCCTACACCATAGGACATACCCCTACATGAACTGGCAACAAGAGACACACACCTAAATGGACACATGCACACTCAAATACAAAGCAACCTAGCACAACTGAACACACTCCATTTCTGCAATACCAAAACCCAAGAAGACACACACCACATGTATACATTAGCCATATCAGGCGGACAAGTCCAACACCATACATGACCATATTGCACAAAACAAAAAGAAATACTTACCATAACAAACACTACACAATGCCATGGCACCAAAATTGCACCTACACACACACATACCTATCACACAACAGATATTCTTCTCTTCGGGGACAACAGCACCGCATACAAACTCACATATTGCAAACAGCACCACTTGGAGCAGCAAGCAGGCACAAACACCCACCACTACAGGTACACAACCAAAGTCACTCAGGGACAACATAAAGCTAGGAAAGGTATTGCAGGACAAAGGTGTACCCAACAAACCAACAACTTGTTGGGTTTATTAAACAAAGTACTGTAAGTCTACGGCCATAGGCCAGTCCATATGTTGTTCAAATAATAACACTGTGTTGTGCCTAAACTTGACTACTAACTGCCAAGTAACCTCCACAGTAAGGGGCATGAAGTGGGTAGTCAGGCACCTCAGGGATTATCTGGGGATGTGGGGATTGGGTTTTAGAGGGAGGGGTTGGACTTGGGCTTTGGAGGGGGGCTCCTTTTTGGGAGGTGTAGACTTCTTTTTGTTGAAGGAGGGGGTATGGGTCTTTGCAGGAGGGGCAGGGGATGCCTTGGAGGTGGAAGGGATGGCCTTGGGTAGGGATGCAGACCTTTTGGGTGTGGTACATGGGGAGGAGATGGGTAGTTCACAAAGGAAAACTTTTTGGACACACAGGAACGTTCATCAGAAGGGGGTTTGATTTGGAAGTTGAGGGAGTGGTTGTCTGACATGTAGTAGTGGATGTCTTGGGAGCGTGCTTGTGGGTGTCCGTTGGGTGGGTGAGTGAGGATGTTTATGTTTCTTTGGCTGAGGGGAGGTGGAGGTGCTGGAGGATGCTGCGGTGGGTCTCTTTCGGGGTAGTGACTGCAGGTATGCTGCTTGTGGTGCATGTAGATGTGTCTGTAGTAGTGATGTCTGTGGGTGTGGTGATAGGAGTGGATGTTTGAGGGTCTGCTGGGGTGATAACTGTGTCAGTGACTGTTGTGGTGGTATCTGTAGGTATGCCAGATGTTGTGTGTGTGATGCTTGGGGTAGGGAGGTGTCCAGGAACGTAGTGACTGTTACTGTGTCTGCAGGTGGATATTGGTTGTGTTTGTGAGCGCTCCGTGTGTCTGTTGAGGTGGATGCATGGGAATCTGTCTGTGTGCTTTGGGTAGGTCAGGGAAGGGGGGTTTTGGACTGGGAAGAGGGAGGTGGAGGGGGGAGGGAAGACAAGGGGTGACTGGCTGCTGTTGGTGTGGAGGCCAAAGCCTGAAAAGATCTCTGTAGGCCAGCCATTGCACTGTGAATGCCCTCCAGGAACACAATTGTCTGCTGGAGTTGGGTTGCTAGTCCCTGGATGGCATTCAAGATGGCAGACTGACCCTCAGAGATGTTTCTCAGGAGGTCAATAGCCTCCACACTGAGGGCAGCAGGGATAACATGGGCTGGGGCAGAGGAGCCTGTGGCTCAGGAAACCCCACCACCACCAAGGTCTGACACCCATTACAATGTTCACATCTGAGTGTGTTTGTAGTGAACAACTGTACTGTGCAGGTTGGAGAGACACAGAACTTGCAATCACCAACTGCCCTCTTGGGTGAACAGGTATGACCAACTGGGTGGGAAGCAACAGGGAGGGCAGTGATAGAATGGGGGGCAGCGGACAAAGATGGTGCTGGGGTTTCCTGATGAGTCAGCCACCACTAGGGTGTGGCCACTGGAGGAGGAATCCGAAGATGTAGAGGCTGATCTGGTTTCCCCGTGGCACTCCCTTCGTCTTCTGGGCCACTGGGTCTCTGTGTCAGTTGTATCTTGACCCGAGGTCTAGTGGCCAAATGCTTCCCAACTTGGTTGTGTCCCGTCTCCTTCACCTGCCTGTGCTGATGCTGTCATAAGAAAGAGAAATAGGGTCACAATACAGACATGAAAGCACTTCAATCACAACTCTGAGAGACAAACCATGCTATCATGTCAAGTAGCCCCCCCCCAAAAAAATAAGTGCCACCTAAGTGGCACAATCATGTGCTTTTACATAATCATGCATGCCATCTGGAATTACAAAAGTGACATATGAGGAAATCAGGGTCTCAGACAACTACAATTGCATTGATGAAGTCTAGCAACCACACTAACCATACCGCAACTAGGTTGCCAGTCCATCCTCAAACCTATGCCACATGGAGCAGACCCCGTGAACTAGTAGCCAAGAATTGGATGCCATTGTTAGGTACTTTACCAAATACACAGACCTAAGCTCAGGCACACATCTATTCTGCACTGATGTGATGCACCAACAATATCAGCAATAGTGAAAAAAATGCAGCTGACACAGGTCCAAATCTTCAACAACCTGGAGTAGGTGACATGGAAATGTCCATGTCACTATGAACAAATCACAACAATGTACAGCTCCACAAGTGACACCTTTACAAAATGAGTCAACGGGGTAGTAGCAATGTCACTCAGACATGCCCCAACTGTGGCATTGTAAGGAACACCAACAAAGTCATGTTCAAACTCTCATTGAGAGATGTCTCCAGAATACACACAACAATGATTCTGTGAGGCCCAGGATGGCCACCACTAAGGTCTGACACCCACTACAATGTTTACATCTGAGTGTGTTTGTAGTGAACAACTGTACTGTGCAGGTTGGAGAGACACAGAACTTGCAATCACCAACAAAACTTGTTGTCCAGTGAGAAACTACATCACTACCCACATCTCAGACATGGCAAGCATAGCATCCGTCTGTGGATGAATCCCTGTCCCCAAACATATGTGCTGCAAACATCACTGCAAGTCACTCCAAGACGTATTCCAACAGTCAGGGCACAATCCCAATTCATTACACAAGTGAGGTGCACTTCGCAACATGAATCCACATCAAAGGTACATACAAACATAAAGTGGACGCTGGACCTATCTGTCATGTCCCTCATTGGTACTGCAGTTTTACATGACTAATGACATGCAATGAGGTATGAAGGTATCTGTCAGATGACATATGATGGTGACACACTCCTGTCTGTGGCACCACAAGAAGTGGACCACGATAGTAGATGAAGCATGATAACAGTTCTCCAGGCACATATATGTGAGGTACTCGAGACATCATCCGATCAACATGGATAGCACATGCATCAAACAGCAGCATAGATATGTATCCTAAGGGGAATGGAGCAAATGCTAACATGTAGGCGCAAGAACCTTTGGCTACAGCGATGACACATCACTCATGTCAATGCACATTCCCTGTTTACCAAGGAAAAGTAGTTTGCTACAGCTGCCAATAATTAGCCATGTAAGTCTTGTCATGTATGATGGACACCTACGCCTCACAGACTGCAGTAAGGCACCAACACCCATCATACACTGAAGGTAACTAGCTCCTGGGTGACAGATGTCACCCTAAATATATTCCCAGACGCATGGCAAAGGACAGTGATCAGCATCCTAATTAACTTTGGCCAGTAAGATTTGGAGGAATGATCTGTTGGAGATACTTAATACTCATTAGAAGAACTAATAATAAATATTTGTTCACTTCACACAGCCATATGTGGTCCCTGCAAAGCAATAGGTATGAGGGTTCCTTATAGTTTTGTTCTTAATCCCAGCTCCAAAAGAAAAAGCACACCAGTTGTAAACACATGACCAATCTACACAAATAAGCTCCCATATGATCTGTGACACATGACACATTGTCAGGTGAAGCAATCAGTCCTTCACCCAAGGGACAAGCTGGAATTTGCCTTGTACTCACCCCCTTGTGGCTGCCCTCAAAGGCCCACCCAACTCTGGATAGGCCACTGCCAAAATGCAGGCCATTAGGGGGTCATTGTCCGACTGGCAGCCTGTCCACATTGGGAGGACAGCCCCAGCTGGGCCTCCGCGATCTTCCATGGCCAGCGTCTCAGTTCCTCCCACCTCTTCTGGCAGTTGGCGCTCCATTGGCTGTGGACCCCCAGGGTCTGCACCTCCTTGGTGCAGGCTCTCCAAATCCCCTTCTTCTGATAGGCGTTGACCTGAATGGATGCAAAAGACAAGACAAAGATCATATCAAAATAGTCCCATACAAGATGGCTGAGCTAAATACATGTTTGTGTGCCAAGCTACGAACATCTTATCCTGACCATACTCCCTACATGTGGCAAAGCCATTGGACACAGGGACATGACTACAATCACACCTCAATATGCTGGCCTACACACCACCCATCTTAGGCCCGGCACTGACTAGGTAGGTCAACTGTGATTTCTGTGGGACATGAGCTAGCAACCTGGCAGAGATCAGAAACACTATGGGCCAGATTTACAAGAAAGTGGCACATCAGTACTGATGCACCAGTTTTCTTGTGTCGCCCTTTCCCTACCTAATGACACTATGGGCCTGATTCTAACTTTGGAGGACGGTGTTAAACCGTCCCAAAAGTGGCGGATATACCACCTACCGTATTACGAGTCCATTATATCCTATGGAACTCGTAATACGGTAGGTGGTATATCCGCCACTTTTGGGACGGTTTAACACCGTCCTCCAAAGTTAGAATCAGGCCCTATGTGTGTGCTGTATTTATAATAAGGCGCACCATGGTGGTTGTTAGAACAATAGTGTCAACATTTTGGACACTCTAATGGCTCTTTGCTACACTAGCATCAAAAATGTTGACACTCGTATGACAAAGTGCAAGGAGGCCCATTGATTTCTATGGGTGTGTCATTTTAACCCCTGCTCTGAGCAGGCATTAAAAATGGTGCCAAAATTGGTGCAGTGAAATCTTGTAGATTTCACTGCACAATTTTTGCGGGCCTCATAATGCTGGAACGCCCCCCTTACATAATGTGCCCCAAGGTATCGCAAAGTGGTGCAATGCGTTTATTGCCTTGTAAATCTGGCCCTATGAGACACATCACACCAAGTGGCTACTCACAGGTAAACCCCTCAGCCAGGAATGCACATAAACGTTCACTATCCCAGAGTATCAACAGCAGCATACAGTCCCTACAGGCCAAAGCCAGTCTACAAACTCCACTATCGCTCTTGGTTTACATTGAAGGGAGTGGCATGATGGGCACAAAGAGAGTCAGGCATATACAGATGCAGACACATGACACTTCAGTGGGTGGGGGTCTGTGTGTCTCATCAACAACACAAAACACACTTCTCCACTTAACTCATTTTGTTAGGCTCACTAAGCTGCATATTGGCCTTGAGGCATGATTTGGCATCTGACCATGCTGTGCAGGGATACAGGGTGTGGGCACAGTGTCGCACTTGCATAGCAGAAGGGATTCAATACCAGTCCAGATTACAACAGATACTGTGAGAAACATTAGAGAGGCCCCTGTCTCTGCAGGCTGAGCATACAGACCATCATGAAACACCATATCAGACACTTACGTGCATAACAGTACATCATGTAGCCAACAGCCAATTGGCATGTGGTACCGATGTGCGGAGCTGAGGGCCATAATAAGTCCTGAACTGGCATCCAAAAATCAGTCTAACAAGGCCACATGTGGTTTGAGATCACTGTGCCAACATACATAGAGGTCAACTTACAATCAACTGACACATACAACATGCATTCTCCACTCCTGCTGGCAGCAATCACATGTGATCGCACATTGACAACATCTTTTGGTAAGAGATGCCTGGGGATGGCTCTCATGAAACCTCACCTAGTTATGTGCATCCAACACAAGCTGGGTCAGGGAACACTCAATAAACATTGGCCACAATGCTCCCGAAATCAACACCTATCGCTTGACACAGAAACATACCCATTAACTCACCCATTGATGCACACTGACAGCACCTACAGGGCTTTGATTACAAAATCTGACAAACTGGGCCAAAATCTAGGCTGTCTAAAGGTAAGATATGTCAAAGTACAGAGATAACTGTGCACGTGGGGCACTTACATGCTCCTCTGATGCACCAGGGCAATATCAGCTTTGAGGCATTAACTCACAGTCCGAGTGGCAAGTCACATGCACATATTGTTGCTGTCCAGATAGATGATGTGTACACATTTGTGGAAATGCAAAGGGGAAACGAGTTACTTCTGTATAATTGGATGTGGCAATGTGTAATGTGTATCATGGACTCTGCTACTCACATGCCATATCACTGTTTGTCTATGATATGCATTATGTATCTTGCAAGGGACACATTGAATGATGGATATATTCTCCTTTTGTCCTACATAAGTACCCTGGGAGGGGCGGATCAGAAAACCTCCTGTGTACATTCCACTGGCAGATCTTCAGGCAATGGAAGACAGACACATCATTCAGATGTACTGCTTGGATAGGCAGACAATCGTGGATCTTTGCCATCGGTGGGAGCCAGATCTGATGCCTTCCATCAGCCATCCAACTAGCATATTACCCATCACACAAGTCATGGCAGTGTTGCATTTCCTGGCCACAGGGTCCTTTTGAAATATAGTCACCCTATCTGCTGGGATGTCCCAGCCTATGTTCAGTTTGGTTCTGAAGGATGTACTCTCAGCAATGCTGAAACACCTGGTCCATCCGGTTTCCTCAATGTGAGGATTTTGCCAATGTGAAGGCTGACTTCTATAGTTTGGAACACATCCCACATGTGGTAGGAGCCATTGATGGTACACATGTAGCCTTGGTTCCACTGCACTGCAATGAACAAGTCTATCGGAACAGGAAAAGCTTCTATTCCGTCAATGTCCAAGTTGTTTGTTTGGTGGACCTCTGCATTTCCTAGGCCTATGCCCATTATCCGGGTTCAGTCCATGATGCCTTTATCATGCGGAACAGCTCTATTCCACAGCTGATGACATAATTGTACCCAGATAGGGCCTGGCTTGTTGGTAAGTCATATATGTCCTGTTTGTATGTTATGTCTGCTGCTAGAGAGACGATGCCTGGGACTCATGGATGCACATATGTTGCATTCATTTACAGGTGACTCTACATACCCAAACTGTCAATGGTTATTGGCACTGGTGAGGATTCTAGCTACGCCAGGAGAAGCCTGCTTCAACGATGCTCATGGAAGGACAAGGCGTGTCATGGAGCATGCATTTAGGTTCCTGGGAGCCAGATTTAATTGTATGCACAAGACTGGTGGAGCCCTCCTTCACTCACCTGGAAAAGTGTGTAAGATCATTGTGGCCTACTGCATGCTCCACAACATTGCCCTGAGGAGAAATATCCCATATATTCTAGATGAGGGGGAGCTAGCAGTGCCACTGGGTAAGCCTTCTGAAATGCCAAGTGAGGATGACAGTGATGAGGATGAAGGGTGAGACATGCAGGCAGATCTCATCAATCACTACTTCACTTGAGTAGGGGTCAGGATGTGTGGAGTAGGGTATCTCTCTTTCCAGGAGACAGGGCATCTCATGCTCTGCATTATACAGGCAAGGTTTGCTAGCTAAGTCAGACTTTAACATGTGACTACTTTGATGATCTGCTTCGTTTGGCTCTGTCTCATTGCATTGTCTGAGGATCAACTGAAATTTGAAATGATAATTGAGTCATATGTATGCCTTTACCTGCCTGAACTCTTTGTTCCAGGTGTCTTCACCATGCCATCCTCATGTGGGCATTTCAGACTTGTGCCATTGGCCGGTAGCTGTTGTTGGGCTGACATGTGAAGTGGACATGGATTGATCCAGGTAATGTTGGTCACAGATTTGGGGTGTTTGAGTCCTGTGCCCAAGGAGGCTGAACAGTGGGTGAGGAGGAAGCTGAAACACACAATACAAGTGTTTACTGTGGTGTGTTGGTCCAATGGTCTTATGTGTGTGATCATGTGGCCTTGCAACAGGTCATCTTGTGCATTCCACGCATTCTAGCTTTACTCTGTGTTGACTGATCCTGTAAGATCTTTTTGTGGCTGTCAATGTGTTTTCTCATTGCAGGCCAGTGTGCCTGTGCCACAACACTGACACAGGTTTGTGACATTCCACCAGATGCTTGCTCATTGTAAGGGAAATGACCTAGGGTAAGGGAATGCTGTATTGCCCTCTGCCTGTGCCAAGGTGCATGTTAAGTTGGCAGACCTGGTTTTGGTATGTGATAAGGCTCAAGGTGGTGAGAACATACACTACTCTGTTAGCCTAATCTACGAAGCAAGGTCTGACAAAACCCTTTCCTGTGTGTTCTGGGGGACGGTACATTTGGAATATGTGGCCTGACTCAATATGGCTCAGGCGTTCCTGGCTATAACTGTCTAGACATTTTAAGAGCCTATATGCAGTAGAGTGCAATAAAGTATCTGGTGTGACCACATACTTGTGACATTGAATTGCTAGTCATCCTCAGCATGGCACTACCTGAGAAATCTCCCTCCTTCCAATAACTTATTAGCGACCTTTGACCCTGTCACCAGGCAGGTCGCTCCCCCCATCTGCCACGCAGCCCCCTGTGGGTTGAACCTCCGTTGCCGCTTTTGCCACCTGACTACTCGCTCCCCTTTTTCGATTCCCCTGAGCTTGTGCTTCTGTGCCACTTTGTTTTTTTCATTCTGTGCCCCTGTGTTTTGCTTTCTGTACCCCTGTGCTCTGTTGTCCCTCTCCCGCCGTCTTTTCCCGCCGTTTTTTCCCCGGGTTTTCCCCTGGGTTTTTCCCTTGCTGCTGAGCCCCTGCTGCCCCGCCCCCTTCACTCCCATTGGCCGCCCCGCTCCCACCTCCCAGCTGCTCCTCCCTCCCTCTGCCCTCATATGGAGGCCGCGAAGCGGTGGTAGAGAGCGACCTTTGACCCTGTCACCAGGCAGGTCGCTCCCCCCATCTGCCACGCAGCCCCCTGTGGGTTGAACCTCCGTTGCCGCTTTTGCCGCCTGACTACTCGCTCCCTTTTTTCTATTCCCCTGAGCTTGTGCTTCTGTGCCACTTTGTTTTTTTTCATTCTGTGCCCCTGTGTTTTGCTTTCTGTACCCCTGTGCTCTGTTGTCCCTCTCCCGCCGTCTTTTCCCGCAGTTTTTTCCCCGGGTTTTCCCCTGGGTTTTTCCCCGGGTTTTTCCCTTGCTGCTAAGCCCCTGTTGCCCCGCCCCCTTCACTCCCATTGGCCGCCCCGCTCCCACCTCCCAGCTGCTCCTCCCTCCCTCTGCATTCATATGGAGGCCGAGAAGCGGGCGTGCAGCGGACGCGCGCAGCGGGTGCGCCGCTGGCGCGACAAAGGCGTGCCTAAGGCAAGCCCGTCTGTGCCCGTCCACGCCTGGACCGCACCCAGCACCAGAACCCCTGGAACCCGCACCCCCGAAACGCCAGACTGCACTACGACGCAAGCACCCTCCACGCACTCAACACCAGACGAGACCGCCCCTGCAACCGGGCCACCGCGAAACGCACCCAGGGGCCTTTCACCTGCCGGAACTGCAGATTCACCAGCATCCAACCCTCCACACCACCAGCCACCTCCGCTGCATCCTCCTCAACACCCGCTCCGCTCGCAAGCACGCCATCGAACTTTGGGACCTCCTAGACTCCACTGCCCCTGACGGAGACCTGGCTGAACGCCACCTCAGCACCAGACATCGCCATAGCCATCCCACAGGGCTACAAGATCTCCCGCAGAGACCGCACCAATGGAGTGGGAGGAGGAATCGCCATCATCCACAAAGAATCCATCAAAATCTCAACGAACACCGATGACACCCTCACCACCGCCGAGCACATGCACTTCCAGATCCACACCGACCCCAACACCACCCTCAGAGGAACTCTCATCTACAGACCTCCCGGACCCCGCCCACAGTTCAGTGACACCATCGCCGACCTCATCAGCACCCACGCCCTCGCTTCCACGGAGTACATCCTCCTCGGGGACCTGAACTTCCACCTCGAGAACAACAACAACGCCAACTCCACCGCCCTGATCGACAACCTCGGACTCAAACAGCTCATAACGACACCCACTCACACCGCTGGACACACGCCCGACCCCATCTTCTCCACAAGCCCCCACGTCTCCTTCAACCACACCACCGAACCACACTGGACCGACCACAGATGCGTCCACTTCACCTTTCAGAAAACCCACCACACACCACCGCACCCAACAGCTACCACGCCGCTGCTGGGGCAAGGTCACCGGGGACCAACTGACTACCGCCCTCGCCCTGAGACCACCCACCGACCCAGACACTGCCGCGACCAACCTCACACAGTGGATCAACGACTGCGCCAACACCCTTGCCCCTCTCAAGACCTTTACAACCAACCACACCAACAAGAAAGCCGCCTGGTTCACCGAGGACCTCCGGATCTCCAAGCACACCTGACGGAAGCTGGAGAAGAAATGGCTCCACGACCGAACACCAGACAACCACAGAGCCCTCAGGAGCGCCACCCGCAGACATCACCAACTCATCAGGACCGCCAAGAAGACCGCCTTCAAGGACCGCCTAGACAACAACACACACAACACCAAAGAGCTCTTCAGCATCGTGAAAGAACTCTCCAACCCCAGCTCCATCACCAACGACATCCCACCATCTCAAGACCTGTGCGACTCCCTGGCCACCTTCTTCCACCGCAAGATCACCGACATCCACGACAGCTTCAACCCCGACCCCCCCGCACCCACCACCGAGTCCACCACCCCTGCGACTACCACTCGCACCAGTCGCCTGACCGTCTGGTCCAGCGTCAGCGACGAAGACACCATCAAAACCATGAACTCCATCCACTCCGGATCCCCATAGGACCCCTGCCCTCACCACGTCTTCAACAAAGCCAGCGCAGCCATCGCGCCCCACCTCCGGAAAACAATCAACTGTTCCTTCGAGACAGCAACCTTACCAGAAAGCTGGAAGCACACCGAGATCAACGCCCTTCTGAAGAAGCCCAAGGCGGACCCCAAGGACCTCAAGAACTTCCGCCCCATCTCCCTGCTCCCTTTCCCGGCAAAAGTGACCGAGAAGATTGTCAACAAACAGCTGACCCGCTACCTCGAAGTCAACAACATCCTGGACCCGTCCCAATCTGGTTTTCGCAGTAACCACAGCACCGAGACCGCCCTCATCGCCACTACTGACGACATCCGGACCCTGATGGACAAAGGAGAAACAGCCGCCCTCATCCTCCTGGACCTATCAGCAGCCTTTGACACGGTCTGCCACCGCACCCTATCAGCACGCCTCCATGACGCCGGTATCCAAGAGAAGGCCCTGGCCTGGACCACATCCTTCCTCTCCGGCAGAACCCAGAGCGTCCGCCTCCCACCCTTCCGCTCCAAAACCACTGAGATCATCTGCGGCGTCCCACAGGGATCCTCCCTCAGCCCGACACTGTTCAATATCTACATGGCCCCCCTCGCCCACGTCGCACGACAACACAACCTCAACATCATCTCCTACGCCGACGACACCCAGCTGATCATATCCCTCACCGAAGATCCCCACACCGCCAAAGCTAACCTCCACCGAGGAATGAAGGCCATAGCCGACTGGATGAAGGACAGCAGACTGAAGCTGAACTCAGACAAGACGGAGGTCCTCATTCTCGGACCCACCCTATCAGCCTGGGACGACTCTTGGTGGCCCACGTCACTAGGCACAGCCCCGGAACCCACGGACCACGCACGCAACCTGGGGGTCATCCTCGACTCCACTCTCTCCATGACCAGGCAAGTCAACGTCGTCTCCGCGTCCTGCTTCAACACCCTCCGTATGCTCCGCAGGATCTTCAAATGGATCCCCCTCGACACGAGAAAAACCGTTACCCAGGCCCTCATCACCAACAGACTCGACTACGGGAACGCCCTCTACTCAGGAACTACAAACAAGCTCCTGAGACGACTCCAACGCATCCAGAACTTCTCGGCCCGACTCATCCTCGATGTCCCCCGCCGCTGCCACATCACACTCCACCTGAGAGGCCTGCACTGGCTCCCCGTCAACAAAAGGATCACCTTCAAGCTCCTGATCCACGCACACAAAGCACTGCACAACACCGGACCCACCTACCTCAACAACCGACTCATCTTCCACACCCCCACCCGAAGCCTCCGCTCAGCCAACCTCGCCCTCGCCACAGTCCCCTGCATCTGAAAAAACACCGCCGGTGGCAGATCCTTCTCCTACCTCGCCGCCAAGACCTGGAACACTCTCCCCACCATCCTACGACAGACCCAGGACCTGCTGGCCTTCAGAAGACTCCTCAAGACCTGGCTCTTCGACCAGTAGCACCCCCCTTCCCCAGCACCTTGAGACCCTTGCAGGTATGTAGCGCGCTTTACAAATGCAGTGATTGATTGATTGATTGATTGAACTTATTATGTCTTACTCATGTACTTTCATATGATTACCATTCAACATTTCAGAATGTTAAAAGAAGAGGTAGTAGGCAGTTTTTTTTTGTGATAGGTGTGTTTATTTACATATATACATAAAATAATAGTGGTACTAAAAAACAAGAATTCAGGTGAAGTGATCACTTATGATGTATGCAATCAATAGGGTAGAGGCCATAACATTTGAAGTCCAAAGTCCAGTGTTCTACTAGTAGGGAAAATGGAGAGTGGTTGGGGAACAGATAGAGTGAATCTGTGGCACACAAAGGAGTGACATCAGGAAGTGGTCACTTGCTGGAATTGGTTGGTGTCTTGCCATCTGCAGCTCCTGGAGTCTTGGGTGGATGCCCCTGCTTGTGGGGGGGGGGTCAGTAACTACAGAGGCAGGGGTGTCTGAGGCAGGTGCTTCCCCTGCCAGGGCTTCCCTTCCAGTGGCTGGCACCTTCCAGGGCCTGGTGTAGATGCTCCAAAGGAAGTGGTGGAGTGTTGTTGTCCATCCCTGCTCAAGGTAGTGTGGATGTCGTTCAGCACCCCTGTTATGGAGGCCATGCTGGTATTGTGGGCCTCCCACTGTTCACACATTTCCCGATGAAAGTCCCACAGCAGCTGCTTGATTTCCCTGAGTTCAGTTAGTACCTGGCCCATCACGCTTTGGGAATGTTGGTAGGCTCCCAAGACCTGGCTGATAGTGCCCTGGCCAAGGGCATCACGAGCAGCCTCTTGCCACTGGGCTACACCATCCCTCCCACGCACCCTACCCCCACGTGCCTGTGCCCTTGGTGCAGCCTGTCTCTTTCACTGGTTTCAGGTCCTTCACTGTTGGAGTTGGCTGGCTGTGACTCAGGAACCTGGACTGGGGGCATAAGATGTTTGGGACTGTCCTCTGGACACAGGTTTGGGGCTGAGTGGCTGCCTGAGATGTAGAGGCCAGAGGGCTGAGAGTAGTCAATGTGGTCAGGCTGAGGCTCATTGGTGCCGTCTGATTAGGTTGCCTGTCTGGGCCAGGACCGTTCTCAATATTGACCAGTCCAGGACTGGTGTCCTCACTGAGGGCTTCATCCATGGGGGTAGTGGCAATCTGTTAAGTGAATTTGGTATTTGCAGTGGCTGCTCGACTTGTTGATGTGAAAGATGCGAGGTAACAAGTTGTATTGTGACATCTACCTCCAATAGTTGACAGTGACATTGGGCTAGGGCCATGTTCACATTGGATTTGCTGATTTGCCTTATGTGATAGGTACACATATTATAATTTGTATTGCCCTGCCATTGGAGTTACGTACCAATTCCATTTCAGTAAACTAGCCTCAGACTATCTGGATTTTTTGGCTGTTGGAGGGATGGTCATGGAATCATATCTTGCCAGTAGTACAGGCAAAACAGTGGCTGTGCAGGATGTTCTTTGGGTCATCTTGAGACCTAGCTGTCTGTTATACAGGCAGCAGCAGAACCTTGGATGATATGTGATAGTTGTCATCCTGTGGTCAGTGTATTGTGGATTTGACTGCTGCCAATGCTATTCAGTTGACACATTTTGGGGTCTTAGATCTGTCTTAGATGTTCTTTCCAAACATTTTGAGCTGCCCCTCCTGTCCATACTATTGCCATCTTGGAATAGCTGCTCAAGATGGATCTGGGTGTATTGGGTGTATTGCCGCATCACAGGGTGTACCATGACCTGCATTCTTGTCCTTCCTAGGTGTGCTAACTTTATAAGTGAGTTCAAGGACAGTGGGACAATGTCATATGGACACTGGTCTGGTGTTTGAGGTTGCATGGCCTGGCCCTCCTGGGATCTACAGTGATGGTACTCAAAACACAACTCACAGTTTACATTGTTAATCCTGTGAGATGAGTATACTTCCATTGCAAGTATACCAACAAGGATATTTGAACATGTGCAGATTGGGCTGGGTCATTGGACTGGGTAGACAGAGCCTCCTGGCAATAGCAGTCATGTGACTCCCTGTACTACATGACGTTGTTCAATGTAATTCCCGTAGGTGTATGCACTTCATGTGTGAATTCCCAATACATTGTATTTTGGCAGGTATACAGTGGACCGTTGTTTGGATTGAGAGTAAAGGACCCTCCTATGAGTTCTAGCCATTTCACTCCCTGTATCACACACACTGTACATTTGTCCTCCTCTCAGGTGAGTACAGTTCAATGGGTGAATAGAGGGGGAAGGGTGTTTTGTATTTGGTACACTGTGTTGACTTGAGGGGGTTACACTACTATTGCCCCCTGGCCTTGGCATTTCTGTCATTACCTGTCCTACTCCCACACACGGTAGAGTTGTCCTCTTCTCAGGTGAGTACAGTTCATTGGGTGAGTAGAGGGAGAAGGGTGTTTTGTATCTGGGTACACTGTGCTGGCTGGGAGGTAACACTACTATTGCCCCTTGGCCGTGACATTCCTGTCAGTGCCTGTCCTACGCCCACACACTGTAGAGTTGTCCTCCTCTCAGGTGAGTACAGTTCAATGGGTGAATAGAGGGAGAAGGGTGTTTTGTATCTGGGTACACTGTATTGACTTGGGGGGTAACACTAGTATTGCCCCTTGGCCTTGGCATTTCTGTCAGTACCTGTCCCACTCCCACACACTGTACAGTTGTCCTCTTCTCAGGTGAGTACAGTTCATTGGGTAAGTAGAGGGAGAAGGGTGCTTTGTATCTGGGCACACTGTGCTGGCTGGGAGGTAACACTAATATTGCCCCCTGGCCGTGGCATTCCTGTCAGTGCCTGTCCTATGCCCACACACTGTATAGTTGTCCTCCTCTCAGGTAAGTACAGTTCACTAGAGATTTGCAGCACAAGGTAATTTTGAGTGTGGTACACTGTTCTCATTTTTGTAATAGAACAGTGCCTGCAAAGAATTGTGGTGCTGTTGTTCCCTGTGCTACACACAGTATACAGACATGAGTCTAGTTCACATGTGAGATGGCAGACAGTGGTCTTTGAACAGGTAGTGACTGGGCTGGTGAGAGGGGGGACAGTGAAGGTAGCTAATGGTAATCAGTGTGCATGCATGACGATACATTCAGGTGACATATCCTTTATGTTGTGACTTACCTAGCTCCACTCCCCCAGTAATCCTGTCAAGCCCTCAGGAAACATGATGGCCAAACCTTCTCCTCTCATGATGTGAACTGTAGGGAAGGAGGTGGGGGACCACCACCAGTCTTCAGGACTGGAAGCTGGTGCCTGGATGCCATGGAACGGACTTTGCCCCAGAGGTCGTTCCACCTCTTCCTGATGTTGTCCCTTGTGCACGGGGAATGCCTACAGAATTCACTCTGTTGACTATCCTTTGCCACATTTCCATTTTCCATGCAATAGTAGTCTGCTGGACTTTGGCTGTGCATAAATGCAGATTTATTCTAATTTCATCCACCATGACCCTTAACTCATCATCTGTTATATGGGGATTTTTCTGGGGTGACATGATAGTGTTGGACAAATACCTATATTGATGGGTGCTGGGTGCTAAACAGGTGATGGGGAGTGATTAGAGTGGGGAGGTGCAACTGGATGTGATGGTATGTGTTGAGGTTGTGGGATATGAGGTTGTAAAAGTTGGAGGGGTACCTAATCTATGGTTTGGAATTTCTTTCTATGAGCTTTATCTTGCAATGTGTGGCATGTAGATGCAAAGGACTGTGGTGTATGAAGGAGTGTGTTTTATAGTGTGGTTTGCAGGTGTGTCGAGTGTGCGAATGTGTGTCAGGTGTGTTGTTTTCAAATGCATCCAATGTGGTGTAGTGTATTACTGTGGCGATTGCCAACTGCAGCGGTTCGGACCGCCATTGGAAGACGGCCATAGCAGGACTGCTATTGTGATTTTTGACTTGTAAAACAGTCAGTGGTTGGTTGACAGGTTGGAGTTGCTGATGGTCGGATCACCTATTTCCTGCACTCTAGAGTCCTGGCGGGGTCGATTGTTTTTGACTGACTTTTGGCAGACCTGCTTATGCTACTCGTAATACGGCGGTCTGTGTGACCGCCAACATGGTGGTCTTTTGGCTTCTGCCACTATGGCGGTCTTGCAGTCCGACTGCCAAACTCGTAATGAGGCCCTTAATGTTTAAAAATTCATATCTTGAATTCTACTTACTGGATTTTTGTCATTTTGGTGTGGTTTCACTCAGGTAAATCTTCTCTAATTGTCAAAACTGATGTGGAATCATTTTGTGGTGTTTTTCAATGTGTTACTGTAATTAACTGTTGCAAAAATACTTTACACAATGACTCTTAAGTTAAGCCTGAATGCTCTGTGCCAAGCTACCACAGGGTGAGCACAGGTTAATTTAGGGCATGTATCTGACTTACCCTGACTAGGATTGTGATCCCTACTTGAACATGGTGCATACCTCTTCCAACTAGAGATCCAATTTCTAACAGAGTCCATCCCCCAGGGCACTTGTGCTGGATCTGGAGCAATGCACCAAGCTTGCCTTCAATAGTGACAGTAGGCAACTCTCCTTGGCAACTCTCAGTGTTCATGCTTGGGGAAAGGAAGTGGCAGCATACCATGTCCAGCAGTACTAACTATAATTTGCGCCCCACCACGCTCTACCTATGACATCACCAATGACATGTTACTATGAAATTTTTTATGACATCCATGATGACTTTGTAAACCCTTGCACCACATTATGCCTGCGCCAGGCATAGTGTTTGCACGGGGGCGTTCCAGCGCCTAGGGGGCCATAGAAATGGAGCAAAGGAATCTGCTAGATTCCTTTGCTCCATTTGTATTTGCATTTTTTAATGCCTGATAAGTGCAGCTGTTAAATGGAGACTCCTATTGATTACAATGGGCCTCTGGGTGCTTTGCAGGATTAGCGTCATAATTTTTTATGCTAATCCTGCAAAGCTCTGGTCTAGCGTAAAAAGTTATGATGCTATTCACCCTAACTACCACCATGGTGCGCCATATTTTAAATATGGCTCTACCATGGTGGCATTAGGGGGGGCGCTAAGGGGTGCAGGAAAAGTGGCGCTGCACTAGGTGCAGTGCCACATTCCATAAATCTGACCCTGTTTACCTATAACATATCCCAGCTTGCACAAGTAGCTTGTGACTTAATTGTTTGATTCACACGGTCTAACATCTCTACATAGCAAAATGTGAAAATGAAGCAAGCAGACAATGAGTCTGTGAAGGACGATATTATTACAATACTAATTCAGAAAATACATTTTAGACAGAAAGAAACATAAGATGTAAAGTGAAGGGGTCAGTCAAGGTGAATGATGTCATTGGAGCAGATGTCACACCATTGGGAGTCCGAAGTCCAGAGTACTCCTCCCATTGGAACTAGGATGTGGTTCAAGATCAGTCAACAGAGAGAATGTGTGGCACACAAAGGAGGTCCTTTAGGAAGAGGTCACTTGCTGGCAGTGGTGGGGGTCTTGCCATCTGTACCTCCTGGATTCTTTGCTGTATGTCCCTGATTGCGAAGGGGAGGGTTCCTGCTGCTACAGAGGCAGGGGTTTCTGGGGCTGGTTCTTCTTCTGGCAGACCCTCCCTTTCAGTGGCGGCAGCCGATGTGGATGTGCCTGGTGATGATGATCCAATGGAAGTGGTAGACTGTTGTTGAAAGCCCTGCTCGGGTGGTGTGAATGTCCCTAAGAAATCCTGTTGGGGAGGCTATGCTGATATTGTGTGCCTCCATCTGTTCCCGCATGTCTCTGTGCATATCCCTCTGTTGCTGCTTGATTTCCTGGTGTGAACACACACAATCAGCATCTGGGCCATCTCACCTTGGGACTCCTGATAGACCCCCAAGACGTGGATGATGGTGTCCTGGCTGACAGCAGCCCCAGTGGCCTCACCCCGCTGGCCCAGGCATCCCTCCCATGCACCCTACCTTCACAGGCCTGTGCCTTTGTCACAGGGTGCTCTCTCCAACTTGGTCCTGGACCCACATTGTCAGAAGTGTTGCACTGCAACTCAGGATCATGGACTGGGGGGGCATGAGATGGTAGACACTGTGCTCGGGACACAGGTTGGTGGGTGAATGCCTGTGATGTTGAGGCAACCGGGCTGGGCAGTGACATAGTGGGCACAGTGAGACTCACTTCTGCCATCTGACCAGGTTGCCCAGATGTGCCAGAACCGTCCTCCATGCCCAGATGTCCCAGAGTGTCATCTTCACTAAAGGCATCATCCAGGGGGTTAGTGGCAGTCTATTCTGTGGCCTCTGTGTACCCAGTGGCAGCTCCATCTGTGGATGTAAAACATACAATGTTACTGGTTGTATTGTGTCATCTACCTCCAGCAGTTTAGTGTTACAGTAAGCAGAGACCTTGTACAAATTTAAGTTGCTGTTAATCTTTTAGTGGCAAATAACCATGCTACTAGTTGTATTTACATGCCATGTCTGAAGCATAACAATTCTTGTTGACTCAAGTTGCTGCTGAAATGTGCAGATCAGTTGCACTTGGGAGGGTGGCCTGAAAATGACATCTTGCTACCAGTGCAGGTAAAACAGTGGCTAGGCAATAGATGGCTTTGCCTGTTAGGAGGCCTAGTTGAGTGTGATGTAGGCAGACCCAGGACTGGAGTAATGTGCCTAGTGCAGCGTGTATGTGTCTGCTGCCAATACCAATCTGGTGATGAATCTTGAGGCCTTAAGAATACTTGTTATACACAGTGAGTAAGGTGTCATTCCTGTCCTCCAATATTTCATCTTGGGTTAGCAAGTCAAGATGTAGCTATGTTGGCAGATATGTCTGTGATTTGGGCATGCTCTGTGCTTGATTAGTCCCAGGTGAGTATATGTCATTTGATAGTTGACAAACAAGGGTATTTGGACACGTTGTCACCAAGTTAGTGGTTGGAGTTAAAGCTACAGGGCCATGTTGGGCTTTGCAGTCATGTCACTCCCTCTACTTCCCAACACTGAGGAAATGGTATCCTCTGAGGTGAGTACACTTCAATTGAGAGTTGCCAAACAGGGGCCTTTAGACAAGTGAACACTAGTCTGGTGTATGGAGTCAGAAACTGGGAGTTGCAGTCAGGTTATTCCCTCTACATCACACACTTGACAAATATTATCCTCCCAGGTGAGTGAAATTCATTTGAAGTTTACCAGACAATGGTATTTGGAAAAGAGAACACTGGACTGGTGAGCATCCTGGCCTCAGCAGTCATGTCAATCCCTGTATTACACACACTCTACAAATGTGATCTCCCCAGGTGTAGGAAAGTACCATCTTGCCTGGCATGTTACCCTCATTTTCACTGTATGTATGTTTGTTTTTGCCCTTGTGTCACTGGGATCCTGCTAGGCAGGACCCCAGTGCTCATAGTGTATGCCCTATATGTGTTCCCTGTGTGGTGCCTAACTGTATAACTGAGGCTCTGCTAACCAGAACCTCAGTGTTTATGCTCTCTCTGTTTTCTAAAATTGTCACTGCAGGCTAGTGACTAATTTTACCAATTCTCATTGGCACACTGGTACACCCATATAATTCCTTTGTATATGGTACCTAGGTACCCAGGGTATAGGGGTTCCAGGAGATCCCTATGGGCTGCAGCATTTCTTTTGCCACCCATAGGGAGCTCAGACAATTCTTACACAGGACTGCCACTGCATCTTGAGTGAAATAACGTCCACGTTATTTCACAGCCATTTTTCACTGCACAGAAGTAGCTTACAAGTCACCTATATGTCTAACCCTCACTTGGTGAAGGTTAGGTGCCAAGTTACTTAGTGTGTGGGCACCCTGGCACTAGCCAAGGTGCCCCCACATTGTTCAGGGCAAATTCCCCAAATTTTGTCAGTGCGGGGACACCATTACATGCCTGCACTACACATAGGTCACTACCTATGTGTAGCGTCACAATGGTTACTCCGAACATGGCCATGTAACATGTCTAAGATCATGGAATTGTCACCACCAATACCATTCTGGTATTGGTGGTGACAATTCCATGATCCCCCGGGTCTCTCGCACAGAACCCGGGTACTGCCAAACTGCCTTTCCGGGGTCTCCACTGCAGCTGCTGCCAACCCCTCAGACAGGTTTCTGCCCTCCTGGGGTCTAGGCAGCCCAGTCCCAGGAAGGCAGAACAAAGGATTTCCTCTGAGAGAGGGTGTTACACCCTGTCCCTTTGAAAATAGGTGTGAAGGGCTGGGGAGGAGTAGCCTCCCCCAGCCTCTGGAAATGCTTTGATGGGCACAGATGGTGCCCATCTCTGCATTAGCCAGTATACACAGGTTCAGGGATCCCCCAGCCCTGCTCTGGCACGAAACTGGACAAATGAAAGGGGAGTGACTACTCCCTTGACCTGCACCTCCCAGGGGAGGTGCCCAGAGCTCCTCCAGTGTGTCCCAAACCTCTGCGATCTTGGATTCAGAGGTGTTGGGGCGCAATGGACTGCTCTGAGTGGCCAGTGCCAGTAGGTGACGTCAGAGACCCCTCCTGATAGGTGCTTACCTCTCTTGGTAGCCAAACCTCCTTTCTTGGTAGCCAAACCTCCTTTTCGCTATTTAGGGTCTCTCCTCTAGGCTATTCTTCAGATAACGAATGCAAGAGCTCACCAGAGTTCCTCTGCACTTGCCTCTTTGACTTCTACCAAGGATCGACTGCTGGCTGTTCCAGGACGCCTGCAAAACCGGAACAAATTAGCAAGATGACTACCAGTAACATTGTAGCACCTCATCCTGCCGGCTTTCTCAACAGTTTCCTGATGGTGCATGCTGTGAGGGCTGTCTGCCTTCACCCTGCACTGGAAGCCAAGAAGAAATCTCCCATGGGTCGACGGAATCTTCCCCCTGCTAACGCAGGCACCAAACTTCTGCATCACCGGTCCTCTGGGTCCCCTCTCATCCTGAGGAGCATGGTCCCTGGAACACAGGAGCTGGGTGAAAGTGTCTCCCACAGTCAAGTGGCCCTTCTGTCCAAATTTGGTGGAGGTAAGTCTTTGCCTCCCCATGCCAGACAGCAATCTGTGTACTGCGTGATTTGCAGCTGCCCTGGCTTCTGTGCACTTTTGTAGGACTTCCTTTGTGCACAGCCTAGCCTGGGTCCCCAGCACTCCGTCCGACATTGCCCAACTCGCTGAGTTGAAATCTGACGTTGTGGGACCCTCCTTTGTGACTCTGAGTCGACCGCTGTCCTCAGATCTTCTAAGTGCCTGCTCTGGTACTTCTGTGGGTGCTGCCTGCTTTTGCGGGGGCTCTCTGAGTTGCTGAGCGCCCCCTCTGTCTCCTCCTCCAAGGGGCGACATCCTGGTCTTTCCTGGTCCCCAGCAGCATCCAACATCCTCAACTGCGACTCTTGCAGCTTGCAAGGCCTGTTTGGGGTATTTCTGCCTAGAATCACTTCTGCAACCTCAAGCACGCCGTGGGACATCTTCCATGCAAAGGAGAAGTTCCTAGCTCTTTTTGTTGTTGCAGAATCTTTGGCTTCTTCCACCCAGAGGCAGCCCTGTTGCACCTTCATCTGGGGTTTAGTGGGCTCCTGCCCCCCCCTGGACACTTTCGTGACTCTTGGACTTGGTACCCTTCCTTTACAGGTCCTCAGGTCCAGGAATCTGTCTTCAGTGTTTTGCTGGTGCTTGTGGTTCTTGCAGAATCCCCTATCACGACTATTCTGTCTTTCTGGGGTAGTAGGGTAACTTTACTCCTACTTTTCAGGGTCTTGGGGTGGGGTATTTTGGACACCCTTACTGTTTTCTTACAGTCCCACCAACCCTCTACAACTTCCCATAGGCCTGGCGTCCATTCGTGATTCGCATTCCACTTTTGTAGTATATGGTTTGTGTTGCCCCTAGGCCTATGTCTACCTATTGCATCCTATTATGATTCTACATTGTTTGCACTACTTTTCTAACTGTTACTTACCTGTTAGGGTTTGTGTACATATAACTTGTGTATATTACTTACCTCCTAAGTGAGGGTATCCTCTGAGATACTTTTGGCATATTGTCACTAAAATAAAGTACCTTTATTTTTAGTAACTCTGAGTATTGTGTTTTCTTATGATATTGTGCTATATGATATAAGTGGTATAGTAGGAGCTTTGCATGTCTCCTAGTTCAGCCTAAGCTGCTTTGCCATAGCCACCTTCTATCAGCCTAAGCTGCTATAAACACCTCTATTCTACTAATGAGGGATAACTGGACCTTGCACAGGGTGTAGGTACCACAAGGTACCCACTATAAGCCAGGCCAGCCTCCTACACCAGGTGAGTACACTTCATTTGTGGTTTACCAAGAAATGGGATTTGGCCAAGAGAACACTGGGCTGGTGGTTGGATTTACAGACAGGGCCTTCCTTGCCTTAGCACTCATCTCACTGCCACTACTTCTAACACTTGGCAAATAGTATCCTCCAAGGTGAGTACACTTTAATTGAGAGTTACCAAACAGGGGTATGTGTACAAGTGAACACTGATCTGGCGTTTGGAGATGCTGAAACACTGCCTCCTGGGAGTTGCAGTCAGGCCACTCTCTCTACTACACAAACTATACAAATGGTATCCTCACAGGTGAGAACACCTCCATTGAGAGCCAAGACACAGGGGTAATTTGGCAAGTGAACACTGCGCTGGTGGTTGTAGTTAGAGAAACAGGACCTATTGGGCTTTGCAGTAAGATCATTCTCTCTACTGACAAACATTTGACAAATGGTATACTCCCAGTTGAGTAAACTTCATTTGAGAATTCACTAACAGATGTATTGGGGCAAGTGCACACTGGGCTGGTGTTTGGAGTTACAGACACAAGGCCTCCTGGGAGTTGCAGTTAGGTCGCTCTACTACACACACTATACAAATGGTATGCTTCCAGGTCAGTACACTTTAATTGAGAGTAAAGGCACATGGGTAATTGGGCAAGTGAACACTGCGCTGGTGGGTGGATTTAAAGAAACAGGGCCTATTGGGCTTTGCAGTCAGGTCACTCCCTCTACTTCCCAAACTTAGAATATGGTATCCTCCCAGGTGAGTAAACTTAATTTGAGAGTTCACTAAAAGATGTATTGGGCAAAGTGACCACTGGGCTGGTGTTTGGAGTTACTGAAACAGGGCCTCTTGGGAGTTACAATCAGGTCACTCTCTCTACTTCCCACACTTGGCAAATGGTATTCTCCCAGTTGAGTGAAGTTCATTTGTGATTTGCCAAACAGAGGTATGTCGACAAGTGACCACTGGTCTGGTGTTTGGAGTTAGTGACACAGTGCCTCCTTGGAGTTGCAATCAGGTAACTGTACTACACACACTTTACAAAAGTTTTGTATTACATATCTATATGTAGACTGCATTTGGGTTTGGGCATACATTTAGTTGATGAGAGATACCATGAGTCATGTTATTATTTGTTGATATTGGAAGACTTACAGACCCCAGTTCAACTTATGATATGTGATGGGCCTTGGTAGCTGTGCTGTTGGGTCCAACAATGCAGATTGACAGTGTTTAGACTCAGATACTCTGGGTATTGAATGTTGCTGGGGTGCATGAACAACACAGTGTAAACGGTGAACTGTGAGCATGCATGACATTGCATTATGATGACCTTTTAGGTTTATAACCTACCAGACTGCACTCCCCCAGATATTCCTGTCAAGCCCTCAGGATGCAGGGTAGTCAAGACCTTCTCCTCCCAGGGAAAGAGTATTAATAGGCCACTGGGAGGGCCACTGCCAGTCTTCTAAGCCTGCAGCTTGTGCCTGGGGACCAGGGAACAGACCTTGCCCCTAAGGTGGTTTCACCTCTTCCTGATGTCCTCCTTTGTGTGCAGGATTGTGCCTACAGCATTCACTCTGTTGAATATCCTGTCCCACATTTCCATTTTGCTACTGAGAAGAGTGTGCTGGACTTGTGCGCCAAATAATTGAGGCTCTAGTCTTATGATTTCATCAACCATGACTCTTAAGTCTCTTAACTCATCTTCTGAAAAACAGGGATTTTTCAACTGTAATATAAAGGAATACGGTGGCAGTGACTTACTAAACAGGGGAAGTGGAAAAGGGTGTGAATGGACAAAAGTGTGTGCAGGGTGTTCTGTTGGAAGGTGATAAAGAGGGTTCCTTATGAAGTGTTTTGGAAATAAGGTGCTCCAGCTTCTGTGTTTTGCGTTGAAAATGCAAAGGATTGTGGTTAGTGAAGGGGTGTGTTTAACAGTGCCATTTGCAGGTGTCCACTGTGGCAATGTGTGTCTGTGGTGTTGTTTTCAAATTCATTCAAAGTGCAATTGTCTATCACTTTGCTTACCGCGAACCACCGTGATTCAGACTGCTATTGGCTGACTGCCATGAAGGGTCCGCAACAGTGACTTTGTGCTTGTAATATGCTCAGTGGTTGGCCATGGTGCTGTTGGCGATGCAGGTGGGATCGCCTATTTTTAGGCTGACGTGCTGCTGGTGATCTGTCATTTTTGATGGCAGTCGGTGTTCCTGCCTGTGTAACTTGTAATAGGACGGTCTGAAAGTCCACCAGGATGGCGGTCTTTTCAGGACTGCCAACATAGCGGTCTGTCAGTCCAACCTCCAAACTTGTAATTAGGCCGATACTACTGAAAGTCCTCAAACACATAACACGCCAACTACTACATATCCCCACTTTAAAACTTCTAATATGCTCGGTGGTTGGCCATGGTGCTGTTGGCGCTGGAGGTGGGATCGCCTATTTTCAGGCTGACGTGCCGCTGGTGATCTGTCATTTTTGCTGGCAGTCAGTGTTCCTGCCCGTGTAACTTGTAATAGGACGGTCTGAAAGTCCACCAGGATGGCGGCCTTTTCAGGACTGCCAACATAGCGGTCTGTCAGTCCAACCTCCAAACTTGTAATTAGGCCGATACTACTGAAAGTCCTCAAACACATAACACGCCAAGTACTACCTATCCCCACTTTAAAACTTCTAATTGAATGCAATAAAAAGGCCACCAGTGATACATAACCTGCCCTAGAAGATACCAAGACATACATATACCTGACCATTTAACAATTATACATAATGAGGAACTTGGTTCCTGGAAAATAGACCTAAAATAACACAAAAAGACTACAAAATAAGAGGTTGCAGTAAACAAAATGGCTCCCAAATTAAACTAAAAAATTACTCTCTCCACATAGAAATCAATGGGAAATATAGTAAAAATTTTAAATACAAAAATTATAATTATATCAAACAATGAGCATTATAATTATGTCAAACAATGCTTTGAAAATTTTCAAAAAATTTTAAAGTATAAATTAAATAATAGTATAAACGACAAACAATTATTTAATATATACTAATAAAGCATATGATGAAATAATGTTAACAATCTATTTAAAAAAGTTGAAACAGATAAAAAATTATAGTCAATGAAAAGTAACACATGAAAATGTACAATATACAACTATGTATACTGTAAAATTAAATTTGCTTCTGTTTTTTTTACAATTAAAAACCACTAATTATTTTATTTCCTTCACTTCATAATTGCATTTATTTTTAAATACAAATATATTTGTCAAAATGCAAAACTGTATAATAGATTAAAATTGTAAAAAAATAAAATGTTAAAAATATGTGTGGCATCTTTTTATTTTATTACATTTGGAGAAAATTGTGGACACTAAAAGGGTGACATTTACTATTCTCAATCCACTGTAAATCAAATTGAGGAAGTTGTTGGACATTCAAAGGGTGATATACATTATTCTCACTCCAATCTAAACCAAATTGAGGAAGGTGTTGGCCATTTAAGGGGTGAAATTTACTATTCCTACTCCAATCTAAACCAAATTAGGGAAGGTGTTAGACATTAAAAGGTTGGCATTTACTATCCCCACTCCAATCTAAACCAACTTGAACAAGGTGTTGGAAACTAAAAGGGTAACATTTACTATCCACACTCCAATCTAAACCAACTTGAGGAAGGTGTTGGACACCAAAGGGATGACATTTACTATCCCCACTTCAGTGAAAGACAACTTCACGAAGGTGTTGAAAACTCAAAGCGTCACAATTTATAAATCTAGGTCAAAATAAATCTTTTACATATAATCTTATAAATGTAAAATGCACAATTAATATTACCCATTCTCACACTTTACAAAATGTTTAAAATTTTACATTGAAACACACTAATTTAAACTACTAACGTTTATATAAAAAGTTTATATTGAAATATTTAAATGTATATTTTAATTAGTAATAACATTTTCAAAGTTTTTAAAATATTTTCTACAATTCATACACTTTTATTAAAAAAAGTGAAATGTTCTAAATAAATGCTTTAAAGGTTTTCTTATATTTTTACATTGTAAAAGTATTAAAATAGGTTTTATTTTTAAATACATTTTTTACAATTTGTTATACAATTATAACAATTTCATCTAAACAATGAATATTTTTAATTGATACATATAAATAAATCCAAATATACTACTTTACAAATTTTAAAAATAAGTTAAATGTTTTAAAATATTTAAACTTTTATTTTTTTTTTAACATTAAAATATATCTTATTTACCATTAATTTAAAAAATAAAATATAATATATTAAAATGTATTTTAAAATTGATGAAAATTAATTTGCTTATCTTTCGAATCATTAACTTAAAATTAAAAATACACATCTTTAAAAATCTCCCCACTTTTATCCCCTAATAACCAAACATCCTGCTGCATAAAAAAACAACAAATAATAAAAAACATGAATACAATTTAAAATACAAATGTAAACAATTTGATAAATAAAAAATGCTTTCATGAAAACAAAAAAAAATTAACAACACATAGAATCATGTCATATTAATTAAAACCAAAAAACAATATTGTATACAATGATATTTACTACATAGATATTTTTAACAACAACATTAAGCACAACATTTTTACCTTTCATATTCCTGTCCATAATATATTTAAAGTCTGTATATTTCTGTAGCATTATATTTTTTCCCGAAACACCCAGTTCTTAACTGTAAGCAGCAATAATGGCCTTTTAATTTCTAAAACTCCAACAACCATCCAGTTAGAGCGCTTGCTGGAGCCTCTTGCTCCTGCGAAAGTGTGAAGGCTCACGGGAAAAATGGGTCTCTCAACCAATCTCTCAACCAATCCCACCGCTCCATTTTTGAATTTGCATTCTCTTTAGACTCCTGCAAGACTCTTGCGGTCCCAACTGCCAAAGTATACAATTATTTTTTAACCTCAATTTCTCAGAAACTACTAAAGGGATTTACATCAAATCACAAACAGCTTAATCTGCTTACCAAGATCTAGCTCCCAGACAAATATGGTAGAATTATATTCAGCAGTTTCTGCTGTAGTCCGTCTTAAAGAAATCTATGGAAAATGCATGGGGATTTTGCACTTTGGAGTCACCCTTTTTTATCAGCCCCGGCTGGACGGACCACCTAGAACCTTTCCGGGAAGGTGCTGAGGTGGATGAACTTTTTTTTGGCAAGTTTTGTGAAGATTTGTCAAATGGCGCCAAAGTTATTAGAAAAACAAAAAAAAGACCTTTCTAGGGAAAAGCAGACCTAACTATAACTACCAATTGGTGACCATATATCATGCCCACACCATGCACTGTCTCATTATAAATTATGTTATTTCAAATGTTGCAATGACATTATCAATGATGTTATACATCATGTCATGGATAAGTAGCTGTGCAATGCAAAGATGCGAGTTCTAGTTACCTTAGGGCATGAGTTATAGTTACTAGAGATAACTGTAACTTGTGAATTTCTGTGTTTTTTTTTTATTTAAAATTTTATATTATCACTGAAATTTTCACCTAAATAAAACATGACTTTGGGCCCATTACAACTTTGGCAGTCAGAAAACTCCGATCGCCAAAGCCACAGGGAGGAGGCAGCCGTCACACCTGACCGCCTTCCCCTAGGTCGTATTATGATGTTCCCACTGGGCTAACCAGTGGGAACATCGTATTCTGAATTTTCTGCCAGTCTGACCAGTGGGAACAGTGCTATGATATTTGCTTCTGGTCCCGTACGGGAGCCGAGGCCAATACCATAGCACACCAGCACCCTCGGAATGCGCGTTGTCTGCAAAGTGCGCAATTCGAGGGTGCTGGGCAGGGAGGCCCCTGTACTGTGTTTTGCCAGCCATTCCATGGCAGGGTCCCTGCCATGGGAAGGCTGGAGGAAACAGGAGTAGTGATCAGCATGGTGGCACTGAGATCAGCACCTCCGTGGCAGACCACGAACCTGCCTGCCATCTGCCTGATGGGAATCTTGTTCCCTGCGGTGACGGCGATCCCCTGGCAGTCTGACTTCCAGCGTTGCAAGGTGGCAGTCGGACTGCCTGTAGTTGGCAAACTGACCATCACCACGGGGCTGGCAGTCTCAAGACTACCTGCCTCTTAACAAGGACCATTGTTTTTTTCAGTTAATTTTTAGGTTTAAAAAAAAAATGTAATATTTTATCATCATACATAAAGCCAACCCACTCCCGAAGTCACATTGGGCCCCGGAGAACCCATCCCCTGGGGCTTTTCCTTTTTTTATGGAGGTGAGGCACACCCTACTCCCCTCCCTGAACTAATAATGGTCCTGCAGACCCCATCCTGTGAGACTTCAGGTGGGTGCTTCGTACCCGCCCTGGGGTATCCATAAAATACCATTAACTTGTAATTTTCTTTTTTTTTGTGTTTGATAATTATCATTTTTAGTGTTGTTTTTATCAGTATCATGTTAAATGAGTGAGGAAAAGGGACGTTTTTGGATTTTGAAATGGTTTGTTTTCTATGTAATTTGGTTGAGACTACATGTTCCACAATGCACTGGGTTGGTAGCAGGCAGAAAAACTATAAAAGAGACTCATGGGAAGGTGTTTTTTATAAAGTGTGAACAAGACTGAGAGGTCGAAACACATTAGTGGTGGTAGCGTTCAAAGTACACTTTTGGATAAAACAATAAACTTTCATGGAGTGCATAGAGTCAATTGTGGCAATTGTTTGTTTTGGAGACTGCAGAGGAATGGTCCTTTCCTCACGGATGCACCCATAAATTTGCGCGCCACAAGGTGGACCGTTTGATGGAATATATATATATAAAAAATATATATATATACATGTATATATAGGGTTTTTACTTTTCTTAGATATACTTACCATGTGTGGTAAAGGCATCTGCGTGCTAAAGGCTGTGAGGAAAAGTCATGCATGCTAAAGGCATGCATTGTAACATCACACATTCATTTTTTCAGGACATTAAGTACACCAGGGATTTTCAGCTGTGGATCGGAGCCATGTCTCTTCAGCACTTCTCATGCCAAGTACAAAAAGTCTATCATCTGTTGCTCTGCATGTATATGACCAACATTTAAAGGTTATAGCTTGTGCTTGGAATGCCTTGACTTTTAGGGATGCTAAAAGTATTTTCTTTTACTGTGGCAGTCAGAAACTTCGCCAGAAGTTGCTCTATGTGTTTTCCTATTGGGGCTCAGTTAAGTGTGCCTCTGTGTACCCTTTGAATTTCAGAGGTCCAATCTATTTAGGCATCATCCTGAAATATACATTCTTTTAAGAATATGACAATAAAAAATCTTGTCTACTGCCTTGAGTGTGTTCAAAACCCGTAAATGTTGCTCTTGGCTTGATTTCCAAGAAATTCCCTCCTGTGTGATAAATATTTTTATTTGAATTGCCGACTGGAGATGGCCGGAGACTTTCTATAGATGTTACTTCTGGACTCCTCTACCACCTCTTCTGATTCTTAGCACTCTATGTGAGATTGTCACATTTGGCCATCAAAGCACTACAACATTTATCATTGCGCTAACCTTCAATAACTAGCGGATTCGCCTGTAGACTGCCTGACTCCATTGTTACTTCTCTGGCTGTATAGTTATCAATGACAGCAGGCTCCGCAGACTCAGCTCCATCTTTTACTTCATCTTCTGAGCTGGCTCACACACTGAACCGATTGGAAAATGGAATGTCCACCCTTGCAACTGTCATTACTCCATCAGCAGGCACCTTTTTCGTGCACCTAACCTCAGCAAATCTGAATACGTGGAGGGATTACCATGGGTGTTTAGATCTTCAATGACAATTTGGTTTATGTCTCATGTAGTTAACGAATTCTGTACCCCAGGGATATGTAATTCCATTCTACGTACAGAAGACTCTGTGTGAGCTGCTGCTATGCCTTTAGTTATGGTCATTATCACAGGTTCGAATTGAAATATTATGGGAGCCACAGATACCGTGTTAACTAGAGCAGCTGACATGGCTTGCACTGTAGCTGGAGATCATTTTACTTTCGATTTCTTATGACATATTTTTATTTAGAAGGAGGGCAGGGTAGATTATAACCCGTAAAGCAGTAATGATCTTGGTAAATAATCTTGTTGAAGGAATTGTAATACCTTTCAGTGGTCTGTCTAGTATGCACAATGTATATTTTACACTTTGCCTGCTTTCACTCACTTCTCATCACTTACTTCTGACTGAACCTCGTTCATACCACTCCTAATGTAGTATCATGAGTATTGCTAGGACAATGTCCTGTGCATAGTATACAGACATGGACCCTGCCCTTCATGCACCACTGTGAGTATGCAATATTAGTTTTTGTTTTTTTGGCCTCAACCTTACACTAATCCTAGCTGGACATGAAGGGCCAGTCCTGCCTAGTGACAAGAGTCTGGTCCTTTACTTGTGCTGGATCTGGAGCAGTGCACCAAGCTTGTCTTCAGTAATGACAGAAGGCAACTCTCCTGTTCATGCGTGTGGCAAGGAAGTGGCAGTATACCATGTTTGGTAAAAATCTAAGTATGACAACCTCTTTTTAACTGTGTCATGCGAATGGGAGCCTCTTGACATCCCTCTGTAAATTCCCACTGTTAATAATCAACTCAGAATCAGCGTGAGATCCTGAATTCATGGATGTTTGTGTGTAGTATGTGATGAGCAAACTACATATTGTAGGTTGATATGAGTGAACCAGCATCATGCAGTTACTATTTTGGGGAACCTTGACCCTCCCTGTGGCAAGATGGAGGTGTGGTTACTTTCCTAGACATTGTAAGTGCATTAGTGACAATCCTGAGAATAGAGGAAGGAAACCCAGACACTGAAATGTGGGGGAGGAAGAAGAGGCAGGCTCCCCCTTAGAAATGTGGTTAAATCAATTGACGCAGAAGGGCTGCTGATTAGTCTTACTTGAGACTGCCATTTGGTTGGTGGCAGAGGTCAAGGGTAGGGTTGTAGTTCAAGTTGTCAGGGTGTGAAATGTCTTTTGAGGAGGGTCAGACTTTTGTGTCTGTTCCTGATCACTTTTAGGTGTAGCTGTGATAGTCAAATGCAGACTGCTCACGCCACTTTGTGCCTCCCCAGTGGGTGCTCCTACCTGGAGATGACCTGCTGTGAAGAGCCTTACTGAAGACAAAGGATGAGTTTGGAAAGTAGCTTGAGAAGGAGACATGAAAGGAGAACCAACCCAATTTGTCCTGAAATTGCAGACCAAGAATACTCATCTCCTGTCTGCTGTACCAGTGTAAGAGTGGGATCTGTTGATCCATTTGTGGTTCCAGTTCCATGTTCTTTCTGATGAAGGAGGGGTGCTCCACAGACTATCCAGAGGACCACTATGCAACCAGGGCTGGTGTCTGCCTGACAGCCAACTTCCCAGAGATGAGAGGATGATCACATGGAATCTGCTCTGGAAGAAAACTGTCTGTCTGGTCATGGAGAGTCCTGCCTAAATGAGAAGGGAAGGAGCAAGGTAATCCTGAGGGATTAACTAACTGCTGTTTTAGCTTGTAGTGGTTGAACATGGCCCTGTGATCGGTCCACAAGAGATTCATGAAAGAGCATAACTGATGTGTTCCTACCTTGGAGCCGATCATTCAGCTATGAGGAAGAACCGCAGTACTACTGAATGGGCTCAATTGGATCCTGCCTTCATCTCTGGCATTGCGACAATGGAACTCATCCCAATGTGCCAGATGAACGTGCCCAGCTGGAGAAAGGATTGACATTGGCCTACAGAATCTTGCTGGCATGGCTCAAGTAACTGTTGTAGGTGTGACAGTGGCACTGGTCGATCTGACTTGTCGCAGTCTCCAAAGAAGAATCCTACAACCTGCTGAGCCTGACTGGGTGCCTCAAGATCCCCATCCTAGGAACTGCACCTGGAAGGAGGATGCCTCATTGCCATTTCCCAGGTAGGCCCCAGCATCTGGCATCGACCCATCAGTTTGAAGGAAATGGGCTGATAAAACCCCAAAGCCAACCTGTTGCCACTGTAATGCCCAGAAGGGGCACCCATCCAAAGACAGCTGCTGTGCTTCAAGGACACCACTGTGCAACTTGCACCCACACAACCTGAAGCGGAACAGAGGTGTGACTCGACCACGGCCTGCATACCTTCGGTAGTCACAGAATATCAGCGGGGGTGACCAGAGGCCTACTGTGGCCCATAGACAGGTGAGAGGCTGAACTGAACTGCTAATATAAGTAAACCTGGAACTCTTAGATACAAGAAGGGAAGTGCTGTATCTAGACCCCAGAATACAGGAAGAAGTGGGTGGGAGGGTAGAGTGAGAGGGAGACAGCTTTTCTAGCTTTATTAGCCACACACCCACCTAGTGGGTGTCAGATACTCCTTTGCTTTATGTAATATTGTGTTTTGTAGTGTAATAGAATACCTTTCTTTACTAAAGAGAAGCACTGAGATCTACAACTATGTCATTGCGCTGATTGGTGTTTGGTGAGTTCTGAGCCTTCTGTATCCCACACAAACTTCCCAAAGAAGCCTGTGACTGCTCGCCATTGCTACCACTGACAGTCAAGCACTGAAGAGGCTGCACTTGGCCCAGTTTTGCAGAACCATATTTGGTCGGACCCGAGACAGTAGAAGCAATCAACCTCAGCCCCCACTGGCTGCAACCCAATATTCCCTTCATGCTCCATAGCCAACCAAACAGGATCTGACAGGCATTCTTTCACTGTTCAGACAACTCTATTTTTTTTTTTAGGCATCTCAAGTCCTCACATGCCATTTCAGGGAGTTTACCTGATCTGATATCTCAGAGAAATAATCCTCAACTTTTCAGATGTCTTCTTTCATTCTGCAGGTGCAGACTTTCACTTACTTTTTTTAGGACACATCTAAGGGTACCATTCTCTGATTCATAGGGCCCCCAGCTTTACCTTTCCTAACAAAATGGAGCTGTATGGAACCTACTGAATCACTATGTATTACAACTTCAGTAACAGGGGTCATGTGGAAGAAGGCTGATAGTGCCACCAACCCCTATATTTACTTCATCAAAGGTGGGAGCTAAATGCTTTGAATCAGTAATAATATTGTAATGGACTACCTGTTTAACAGCCTCAGAGACAAAGCCAGTAGTAGCAAAGAGAGCAGACCATCTGCAGCTATTATCTCAGGAGTAACTCAAGTTCCATTCCAGGCTTACAAGCCACCCCAGCACCAACAGGGAGTATGGTAGCATCTGAAATGATGAAAGGGGGCCAGAGCTCTGCCAGCACCAGAACACTAACCTGTCCTCATTCATACCTTTTGCCACCACTCTAGTACAGACTCTTCCCTGACTATACTATTGCCTACATGTTCCAAACGCCACCAAACAGTCAGTTACAAGTACAGGAAATAACTGCTGAACGCCACCTGAACAGGGGACTATCTTCATGCTCCTCCACAATGTTGGATCACTCTGGGAGCGCAAACAGGAAGGCTGGAGCCATTAGAAAACTTCAAGGGATTTTAACATAGCTGGGCTTGCCAGGTAAGCATAGGAACTCTCGACTGGCAGTTCAACCTGTCACCATGTTCCTCGGGCTTGTGTAAGTTCTCTTGTGGTGTAGTTCATGTCAAGGGGATGACAAGCTCTGACTGCTTCATTTAGATGAGAATGCAGGGATATAGCTCTTCTTTTCATATGAAATAGAAGAGCAACCAGCACTGAGAAGTAGGGTAGGCCTCAGGTTTGGGGACAGGATAGCAGGCACAGCCCCAGGGGCACAGATGAGCCTGGTAAAGAAAGGGCAGCACGAAAGAGCGTCCTTTCTATTCCTTTCCCACCAAGTAGATTTCCAGGGCCCATTCCTTCTATGTGGCAGGGTATCTGATCCAACCTGGTATTCCTTTAAACATCAGCAAAGAAGATATAGACTATATGCAAAAAATCATTCTGTGTTCAATGTTGTTGTACTTGTTTTTAAGAAAGCAGAACACTCCTTGATGGGTATTTTAAAAAAGTGAATTAAAAGCTCTCCTTTGTTTCTAGCACTTCCATCTCTGAATCATTTGCTGATCTGGCCAAGCTCTTGGTGTACAAGCTTAGAGCTATCTAGAAGCTCTCCTTTGGCCATGCTCTATTGTCTGCTCAATGTATGATTTGATGCTTCGGTAGTTCCACAGTTCCTTTCCTCTCAGTGCGTGTCTTTCCCCTGTGGGCTTATCCTTGATTCCTTCCCGAGCAGATTGGAATGCTTCACTGCAGGAGGCTGCTTTTCCCTCTGTATGAAACACATAAAAGGTGATATTAGAAATGCACACAATTTGTCTAACCATTGGCAATTGATTTTGGTAGCATCCCAACCCATTGTTCCTTTGCTCACCTTGCCAACTCAGTTTGGAACACACCATATGCAAATCAGCCTTGACCCTGCTCCTCATGGGAATGGTCCAGCCTGATCTGCCAGGTCAAGTCACTACTGAACCGTGACACAAGCAATTGCTCAGGGTAGCAACCCAACCCATCATTATTTTGCTCACCAAGCCACCTCAGTTAGGACCTAGCCATGTGCAAATCAGCCTTGAACCTGCTCGTTATGTGACCAGTCCAGCCGGGACTGCCGGTCCAGGTCCTTACCAAACTGGAACATAAGCAACCTAGGACCAGCTTTGCCCTGATAAAGTCTCATCAGCCTGGTATAACTTGATTCCAGTGGCACAATGAGCATGGGACCCACACCTGGACATACTCTTGCCACTTAAGGTGGCACGTGAAACACACAAAAGGACAAAAGGTGATGGGAGGAATGTTTGCAATTTGTCTGGCAATTGCTCGGGGTAGCATCCCAACCCATTGATCTTTTGTTCATCATGCCACCTCAGTTTGGATCCAGTCATGTGCAAATCAGCCTTAACCCCACTCTTCATGGGAACAGTTAAACCCAAACTGCCAGGCCAGGTCCTCACTGAAACAGAACACAAGCAACCCTGGACTGATTGCACCCTGATAAAAGCTCACCAGCCAGGTATGCTTGATTTCAGTGGCACGGGACCCACTTCTGGGCATGCCCTTGTCACATAAGGCCGTCTTTAACCACCTCTCACTGTGCAATGCTTATCTTTGTCCCTTATTGTAGACACTAGACTGTCTTTTACTCTAATATTTATGTAAATGTATTGCTATCATGTACAGCACTCTGTTGCCCTGCTGAGTCTGGCTCCTGCTATATTGAACTGCAATACATATAAAAATATATATATTTGATGGAAATTGGGTCTCTAAATGGCAGAGGTATGCACCCTGTCCAAGTAGTGACCACATTCCTAGTCAGGGTGAGTCAATTACGCAAACTAAATTAACCTGTGCTCACCCTCTTGAAGCTTGCCACAGGGCAGCCTGGCTTAACTTAGAAGGCAATGTGTAAAGTATTTGTGCAACACACATTAAAACAAAGTTTAAAAAAAACACCACAAGAGTCTACTCAGGTTTTATTTTAAAAAAATTGAAAGTCTTTATAAGTGCAATTCAAGACCAAAAGGACAAAATTCCAGCGGACATTTACTTTTTAAAGGATGTCAATATGCAGCATAATTTGGATGTAGAGTACATGTATTCCTCAATGACAGCACAGTGAGGGCTTGTCCGAGGCGTGTGGGGCTGGCCCCAGTATGGGATTCATATTTCCAAAGGTGTTGGTCCTTTCACCGCAGAGAGTGCAGCGGAAGCACTGAGACCACTCAATCCTCCGTGAAGCTGGTCGCGTTGCTGTCCTCGTAAACAGTGCAGGTGCCCCTATTACAAGTTGCACAGTCCCTGTAACCTGGTTGAAGCATTGGAGAACCTGTAAGCTTCTAGGCAGGGGTTTACGGTGGTGAGCCTTCCTTGCTGGGTTGTGACTCTGAATCAGAGCATGCTGCAGTATGACTCTCTGTGTTGTGGGCAGGACTGGTGGTTGGAGTCCTTGCCGCTGGCGATCTTGCGCATGAAGCTCGTGATGCAGGGCTGGGCCCTGTTAGTGCATGGCTCACACAGGGATGAGTGGACTGGTGGCATGGCGCTAGCAGGCCAGTCAGCATTATGTTGAACAGTGCAAACAGGTTAGAGTGACCCTTGTGCCAGCTCAATCTCCAGCGGTGGTAGAGCATGCCTGGCCTTAGAATCAGCACTCAGTTACAGGAGTCACAGGAAGAGTGCTGTTCTGCCCCTTCCAGTGATGGGAGGCCCAGATGGTATTTCTACTAAGCAAATTGGTCTTTGATATCCTGGAGACCCACAATCAAACTGCAGGCAGGTCAGCAAGCCCTTGGAGACACCCTGGAAGGGCCCATTAGTCCTTGGGGTGCAGGGCAGAGATAAGTAAGCAGTAGGGCAGCACAACATTGCAGAGCAGCAGTTCCTGGTAATGGGTCAGGTCTGGCAGAGTGGTGATCCTGGTACACAGGAGTTTTTACTCCAGCAGTTTCCTTGAGTCCAGAAGTGTACTGTCTTTGTGTGGTCAGAGATACAGTACTTATACCAGAAAAGGTGCCTTTGATTTGGGGAATAACTTCAAAAGATTTCTGAGAAGAGCACAGCCCCCCCTTTCAGTCCAGCCCCTGCTCTAGTCTATCAGTGGAAGGTAATCTGGACTCTGGTCACTACCCTTTGAAGTGTAAGTGTGAGTCCTTCCCAACCTCTTCCCAGGCAAGACCCATCAGTATGCAGATGAATGCAGATGCAGTTTAGTTGTGAGTGTTTGAAGAGAATGCACAAGTGTAACTGTCACCTATCCCAAGCCAGACGGGGATTGGAAATAGGCTGTGGGCACACAGGGCAGGAAGAGCAGAGAAATGCCCACTTTCTAAAAGTGTAATTTCTAAAATAGTAGAAATAAATACAACTTTACCAGTAAAATGATTGATTATTACCATTCCATTGGAAATTAACATGATACAACTACTCCTCTCAGATCAGAAATTATAGTTTAAAAGTATTATATGGAATTCTCAATGCTGGCCTGTGAGTGGGGCCGGCCTCACAGTAATGAAAAATGACTTTGGGAGTTTTTCATTACCAGGACATGAAAAACTTAAAAGTACATGCCTTACATTTACATGGCACTGTGCCCTATTGGCTACCTAGGGTCTACCTTAGGGATGACAAATGTAAGAAAAGAGGAGCTTAAGGCTTTGCAAGGGGATTTAAATGCCAAGTCGGGGTGGCAGTGAGACTGCACACACGGGCTCTGCAGTGGCAGGCCTGAGACATGTTTAACAGGGCTACTTGAGTGCGTGGCACAATGAGTGCTGCAGGCCCACTAGTAGCATTTAATTTACAGGTCCTGTCTATATGGTAAACCACCTGACAAGGTAATTACATATTCTGATTGTGGATGCACCAATGTTACCATGTTCAGGGGAGAAGCACATGCACTTTAGCGCTGGTTAGCAGTGGTAAAGTGCTCTGAGTCCTAAAGCCAACAAAAAGATACAGCAGCAAAACAGGAGGTAAAAGGCAAAATGTTTGGGGTAAGACCATCCTAAGGATGCCAGGTCTAACAATGTTATCTGTAATCTACAATTGTTTTTTACCAGCATCATCAAATACTTTCTTGAAAATCAAAGTAAATTACCTTTCTAGAAAAGTGGAAGTCTTTTAAAGGAAGCTAAAAAAAAACCGAAAGTACATTTTTTATATTTGTTTAGGTTGAATGGTGCCTTTCATGGTCTCATGTATGTGCTAGGCACATGCCACTTAGCACATAAAAATTGCTGCACTGCCCCTGCCCTTTAGCTCCTCTCTCAAACTCCCAGTCTGCATGACTTTGACAGGCCTACAGCTCTTCATTTCAGCATAGACCTTGGTGCGCCCCTAACGGTAGCCATGCTGACAAGAATGCTTACGTCACATGCAGTCAGCACAGGACTGCAAGAGCCTCCATGGCTCTAGAAGCTGTAAACCAGTGGGAGATGGAGAGGAAGGATGCAAAGTTTGGACTACCAGAGCACAATTCGGTGATACACACAGGTACAAGGCATCTACTCACTATTTTCACAAGTTGGACGCCGCCCACCATGCCAAGTAGTCGTGCTATGCAAATATATAGTGAACTCGTCCCGTTTGTCTGTGTAAGCACCACAAAGCATTCAGCAGCACCTGGATGTTGTCGTCTTTCCCCCTGAGCAGCAACGTGCAGGCGGCAATGCAAGGGCTTTTTTTTTTTACTTTAACTTCGAGCTGGGACAAAAAAAGGCCATAGTTAAGTGGCCATCAGGCCTCCTTTTGTCCTCGCTGGAGCTCTCTGGAGCCCCATACCTACCTTCAAAAGCAATGGCAAGGAAACAATTCACACACTTTGTTGTCACTTCACAGTTACTTAAGAGAGAAAGGGTTTTGATTTTGGTCAGTCCCTGGGTAGAAGAGATATGCATGCACAGTAAGAAGTCAGATATTCTGGTCAGTTCCTGCATTTACACAAATAGCAATTTGAATATCACTATTTTGTTTTATTTCTTTCTTAGTGCTAATTATCCCAATGCAGGGTGTCAGAGCACTTTACATCACATGTACACATTATACATTGACAATAAATCATATGGGTGTAGATCTATGTACAGGATGTTTTACATAGGATAGTAAGGATTACAAGGTGTAGTAGTCACATGTCCTTCATAGCTCACTGTGCTATATTAGAATGATTACAATTTATGAACTGTCAGTAACAGTAGGATCTCCGTGTTAAAAGCAGTAACCCACTTACTTAACTACAACAAATAAAAATCTGTCATGATATGCTTTGCAGAGGACATGTTAACCCTCTATATTATTTTGATTCAAAACTGGGGACTAGATAAGACTCACAACTCTCCAGCAAATGTGTTAACCGCCAGAGTTACTTTACCCTTATTATTATTCTCTGAGATTTACGGTGTATATGAAGATCTCTGCAGCAATTGCCTTAACCCAATAAGATTTTGTAAAATGCAGTCTTTGCCAACAATGAAGCGGAACAAATTTATTGCCAGATTTCTCCTTGTGTCAATTTCTTTGTGGCAGAGATTTTTAAAAAATAATGTTCAAATTGAGGCCCAGATTTTGCATCGGGTTGTGTCACTTTTTTGGCACAACTCAACACAAAATCTCATTTGTTACATTTGGTAGTTCGCTGAAATGTACTCCATATAGACCAGCTAAACCTATGAGTGAGGTTTTAAGATAAGATATCACGCCTTGTGATGTCACTTCCTGGGAGGTCATGGTTTGTAATGCACCTTCCTATGATGCCATTTGCGTTGTCACATGCCATGAAGTCACATGCTGTGATATCACGCACCATGATGTCATTTGTATACTGTCTAACTTGGTTAGTCCACCCACTTCTTTTATTAGGACTTGTGCCCTGGACTGTACCAAAGAACACATTCACAGACTCGAAGGTACATTGCTTCACCTAATTCGTTTGTGATTGAGCCAGTTAGTGACAAATGCCTGAGAACACAAATTCAGACGTTAGAGATGCCAGGATTGAACAAGGGCTGCCTCGCTCCTAACAGGGGGTGTAGCTTTAGTGGAGGTGTTTGGGATGTTACATCCCTCTATTAAATGTATTCTCTGCTGAATATTTGGGTACAGGTGCTTTCAGGAGAGGGTGGTGAGGTGTCTATCGAATTTCACCTGTGCTTTTTCCATGCATATAGACAAAAATGCACACACACACACACACTCTCTCTGTTCCGAAAGCCTAAAAAATTTCGTTTTACAGAAAATTGCGTTTTTTCTATAAATTAGTACTCCTACCATTCCGCATTTCTCTCCCTTTCCACTGCCCCTTAAGCCCCTCTCATGCGCCCTGCCTGTCCCACGATGTATTTTAACATTAAATAACAGCGTGCTTGCTGGAAAATCCTAATCTCCCCATACCCCCTCAACTTTACTTACCAACCTATGCCCTGTGTCCTAAAGTCCAATGTGTCTGCTGAATAATCTACAGACATATTGTTGTAAAACAGGTTTTTGCTTGAAACAAGTTAGTTTAAAATAAGAAAATTAAAGAGGAAATGTGGAATGTAAATAGAGCGGACACGAGGCAAAGAATGAAATGGGGAGCGGAAGCCCTGTGGGGCACGCTGCACATGGAAGTGAGGGGCGGAGAAAAGAGGGGTGAGGGACGGATAGGGCAGAGAGAGGGAAGCTGAAGAGAAATGTTGTAGACAGGGTGATAGGGGATGCAACTCTGAGGACAATGAAATAAATGCAGCTTGAGGAGAAAAGCGTGGGCTAATACATTGGGTTTTCTAAAGAGAAAGGGAGAGTTAAAGCCAAAAAGACCGACGCTTGAGAGAGAATAAATGAATGAGAGGCTCGAGAAGAGAGAGTTAAAGGCAAAGAGAAATAATAAACAGGCGACGGGTGAGGGGTGACAGGCACAGAGGAGAAGAGAGAGCTGCACAGAGAGGGGTTATAAAAACGAGAGTATGGTGAACAAAAGCAGAAAGAGAGACATTTGGTGAACGCGAGGAGACAGAAGAAAACGGGGGGGTCGGAGAAGTGTAGCTGGGTAGAAGATCAACACAAATGAGTTGATTAGAAGTGGGCACACGGTTAGGGTGGCGAATAGAAAGGGAAGGGGTAGATATCAGCATAATTCGCATTTTTGTGAAATAGAAATTGCGGGATTCAGCAAGTTTGTTTTCTCATAAAACGTGACATTCAGTGACTCCTTGCAGGCTCCACGAGGAATGTGGACTGGAAGCGAAAGTTTGTCAGCTCTGTCTGCTGTGGAAGCCGGGTCACTCATCGGCTGATCCCTGCTTTATGGCCACACATGATCCAGGAGCAGATGCCTTAAAGCCCTGGCGGCTCAGGGAGACACTTTTATAACCCCTGATGGTTCTCCAGTCTGCTCCACTGCAGGGACACCGTGAAGCGCGAGATGGTTTCAGACTGTGATACCATGATCTTGATCACACGAACCAAGGAGGCACACAAACCCCATCAGCACTCGGACATAGGCGATTACAGCCCGGAAAGGGCAGTTCCGTCACACAATCATTGTTTTAGTCAGAGCTTTTACTCTTGGACTTTAAACCAACTTTGGCACGGGTCTGTTAACGCGTCCTTTTATGTCAATTTTATACACATTAGGACTCGTTTTAGGCCAATGAATCTTGTGACCCAGTGGTGAGACACCATAGGAAAAGATAACTGATCAATATGTCAAGCAATATATCAATAATTTCATCAATATTCATCACCACAATGTACCTTAGAAAAATACATTAATCAAGTTGTGGACGCAACCATGACCTTTCAGTCCTGAATAACCACACCTGTTGATAGAATTTTATGAATTTTATTCCCTATTGATTACAATCTAGGAGCAGCAGAGTCAATCTTAAAACCAAGAAGCATAAGAGTATAGTCACAATATGGCCACTGTGATAAGATTTCATTAATGCAAGAATCACAAACATAAGAACGTAGCACGGCGTGAACATAGATCAGACTACAAAGAATATCACTTGAGTCTTAGTTCAGCATAGTGTAACGTCAGTCATTTGTCTATCTCGTCAGTCAGAGTGAACTCCTAACCTAACCCCTAATTAGCATCAGCATGTTGGGCTTCATGCAAAACAATTTAAACACAAATTTGGAAAAACATCTGGCTATGGCCACTATTAAAAAATACAGCAGTTGGTACCTAGAAAGGAAAAGCAAACAGACAAATTATAATTCGCATTGTCATAATTACCCTCCAGGAATAGGTCAGCACACAGGATCAGTCTTCGTCTTCAGGACATCAGTCAAATCGCCATCAGTCTAACTTCGTCTAAAGGACAGGGGACACTTCCCTCATAAGGAGGAGAAGTGTAAAGGGCAGTCTATGGGTGAAAAAGGTTTATTAAGTCTCAAATCACCAAACAGAGTGACAGAGTTTCTGGATGAAATCAATAGCATTCCCTACCTAGTTCCCGCGTCCCTTCTGTGACATGAGTTTTTATCCCTTTTTCGTAATACCTTCCCCCAAAATTCTATTGGACATTCACTATACCCCACTATCTTTAACCTATCAAATTATACATTAGGTAATTCCAATTGTCACCCCACGATAATTTATAACACTTTGATTGGTCTTCATAATTGACGTCTTCGGAGGTGGCACATCCAGGGGGTTTCATCACCATTTTGGCACGTTCCTCGGGTCATGAGTTCCTTTGTCCATGGTCAAATGTCCTTGTACATTTCTTTAATCTACTTTTGTTTCAAAATTGTATAAAACTCATACTAAGGCAGCTAGCATGCGGATGAGAACTGAATTGATATGGTTACATGAAATGGAGAAAAGGAACAAATGCAGGGTCATGGCCCTTTGTGAGTCAGCACACTGAAAAACAGAGAAAAATACTTTAATATGAGAGCTAGGTAGCTAAATCCATAGCTCACGCTAACTTAAGACCTATAGGTTTTAATGCAAATGCAATATCGTAAATGCTAATATAAGCTTCATTAATCATGGTGCAAACAATTCATTTCTCATAATTGTCATTAGTTTGTGTACACAATAGTAGCTGCACGTTATCATAGTTATAATTCGAATGCACATTAAGCAAATCACTATTTATTGTCGTTTTCTATGCAGCATTGCTAGGCACTTATATAAGCATTACACTTCTAGTATATGTAATATTTAAACTACGCTCTCTCAATCCCTCCTCTGATGACGCTCGTCATCACACAAACCTTTCACTTTTTAATTTTTCACCTTGCGCATAATACGCATTTAAACATCTTGCCCTTTATGTGAACTTTCCCAAATTCAATTGAATATTTTCTCTTTTTCACTTTCTTCATTTCTTATGGTTCTTTTAGTCCAATTATTCTTAACTTTGTCATTAATTTTGCATGCCTCCTCACAATCCTAATAAACAGGCCAAGACAATTAGAAGACCCATTAATATTTTTGCAAGGACCCCATCCCAAATATTAGTAAACCAACTCCCTACTCTAGCAATTCCTTTTCCAAACTTTTCCCCGGCACCAAGTTCTTTCATATGCTTCAAATCTGTACTATCTCTAGTAAGGTTAGTAAGCATACTTCTAATCTTTTTACTATTATCCGGAATGAACGAGCAACAATGACGCTTGTTGAGCATCTTGCAGACCCCCCACTCTTTGCTAAAAGAATGTCTAAAGCAAGCCGATTTTGAAGAGTCATAGCTCTTTCTGCAGCAAGTTCGGTATCCATCAGGAGTATAGCCCCTGTAAAATTTGTCAGCATGTTATCCACAATAGTAGACAACTTTCGAATCTCCATAGAATTCAAGATAACCCCCACTGAAGGGATTATAGCTCCAAATATGTCACCAATGACAGCCGCCACTGATTCTCGTTTTTGTCTAGTATGTTGTAATTCAGACGTTTTAGGTATTTGTTTTAAGTCATCAATCTGGTAAATCTTTGGGAAGACTATTCCCAAATAACATGTCCCATACCATCCCTTAGGGAGACGTTAATAAGCATTTAGCCCACAGATGTAATAAATCCCAGGGATCGCTGGATTCTGTCCATTCAACATAAATATCCATTTACCATGAAACAGAAACACATGCCTGCATTCACTCGTTCCCACAAACAAATTGTTTTGCTCAGATTTTGGTCTATATATACAAAGCCTACCTACATGTAATGCATCTATAGCTAGTTTACCTTGTGTTTTGATTGCAGCTTAAGCATAGTCATTTGCATATGTGCGTTTTTTTCTAATCCCTTTTCTAATCTTTCCTTCAATGCTTTGCGTCTATCATCAGTGTAGTCTAAAAAGCTTTTCTCTACAGGTGATAGTAAGCAGGTCAAATTATTGCAATGTGCATAAGCAGTTCCAAATGTAAGTGTCGGCTCAAAGAATCCTCTAACTAGCTTTATTTCATGTTCTTTAGCTAATCTATTCAAAAATTCAATCACAGGCACGAAAGAAAACACAACATCCAGATTTGAATAAAAGTATTGCACATGCTCTTGATTATAGAACCTTGTTAGTAGCAAGCTACAGCTAATCCCGTAGGTTAGAGGGAGGCTATGATAAGTAACTCCCTCCTGGACAGATGAAGGAATTTTAGTGCGCACATAACAATCTTTCGCGTCCATAGTCTCTACATACTCATTTAGCAAGCAATAGAAGACATTAGTAGAAAGTTCCCCTTTTGAATTAGTTCCCTCATGCAAGTGTCTTGCATCCTGCTCAAATCTTTCCCACGGTGTTAGTGTAGTAGTTTCAGGTTTTGAAGTAGCATTAATAGTCTTTTTCTCCAACCACGGAATTCCCACAATCACTCCCACAATTATTATAGCACACACAATACCTATTATAAGGCTCAACCATCCACACACTTTACTTCTCTTGCTACTTCTATTATAAGCCATGTCTGTATAGAATCAGATAGCAGAATAACAATCAACTAGAGGATGATCTAGAAAATATATATGTATATATATATATTTTTTTTTTCTTCTTGCTCTTTGCGTATATTTTCGGCGTCTTTACTCACTTCAGGACCCTTTTCTTTGTCAAATCAGGTTAGCAGCTTGTCACACTCAGGTTTTCTCAAAAGTCAATCCGGTTCTAGTGTCACTTTCGGTAACTTATAAGTCTCTCTTTCAGTTTTCGGATTTTCAGTATTAACCAAGTTTTTTTTTTTTTCTTTGAATTCGTTCAGGTACTGTAGTATTGGCCTGGTACTTCTCGATCAAAACAGAATGCTAAGAATTCTTGTTGCCATTCAGATGTTGTAGCATACGCCCATTCAGGACCTGTATATCTCCTGTTTGCGTCTCTTTTTCTTTTCAGCCTTTGTTCACCTTGTTGTTCTCCTTCACTTAGGTCTTCTACTCTGGATGTATCGTTTTCCTCTATTATTGTGTCTCTTGGTACGTCTCGTATCTTGAAAAGTGGTTTATCTGGCCAGTTATCACCCTTATGCGTCTTCTTTTGATGTGTCTTTTCAGGAATTTGGACAGTACCCTCCTCTTGTACTATGGTGTTTTCACTTGATGGATCTGCAATTGGCTCAGGTGACTCTGGCACACTCTGATTTCTCTATATTATTTCTCCTTCTTCTTCTTTTTCTTCTTCCTCTGGGTCTGTACCGGGTTCAAGTTCTAACCCGTATCTGTCTACTTCTGGGAGAACTTCTCCTTGATTTTGTTCTCCTGTCGCCTCTACTGAGATGGGCTCTCTGTCACCTCTCTCTAATTCATTGACTTTTTGAGGGACGAGGCTGTTCTCAGTGGGCTCTCCAGCAGTCTCAGTTCCTTCTTGACTGTTTTCTGACCCTGAGACTTCTCCTTCTGAAGCTGTTGTGCCAGAAACTTCAAGTTCCTCTTCAGCTGGACACGTTACCTTTTTTGTGTGACTGGCATGTATCCAGTTTGGAATTCCAGCACACTTTACAGCAGTGGTAGTTGTCAAGATTACTTGATATGGCCCTTTCCAACGTGGTTCCAGACATGACTTTCTCACGTGCTTTTTGACAACCACTCAGTCACCAGCTTGTAGAGTGGCCTGGATCGCCAATCGGTGGCAAAGTGTTAGCTTCCACCTGGTGAGAGAAAGAGCGAATCACATCAGCCAAACCTTTGCAGTAGTCCAACACCATATAATCTGTAATATTCACTAGAGCATTTGCAGGTACTGCTGGTAATCTCATAGCTCTACCCATGAGGATTTCATGGGGGGACAATCCAGTTTTCTTATCTGGGGTGTTTCTCATTGACATCAGCACTAAAGGTAATGCATCTGGCCATTTCATATTGGTAGCTGCGCACATTTTTGCCATTCTTGACTTTAGAGTACCATTCATTTGTTCTACTAGTCCCGATGCTTTAGGGCGATAGCTACAATGTAGCTTCTGTTTGATGTTAAGTGCGGCACACAGGAGTTTAATCACCTCATTGTCGAAGTGTCTGCCCCTATCTGACTCTATAGACACCGGAAACCCGAACCTTGGTATCAGTTCCCTAAGTAATAATTTTGCAACTGTAAGACTGTCATTCCTACGTGTAGGGTATGCCTCAATCCAGTGACTGAAAACACACACAATCACCAACAAGTACTTCAATCCTCCACAAACAGGCATCTCAATGAAATCCATTTGCATCTTGCTAAATGGACCGCCAGCTCTCCCAATGTGGCTCAATGTTACTACAGTTCCTTTTCCGGCATTCATCTGTTGACAGATGATGCACCTGTGACAAATGACCTCGGCAGCATGTCTGAATTTTGGATTAAACCAATCGATTTTAAATGACCTTATCATGGCGTCTCTCCCAAGGTGAGCTTGTCCATGGTATAGCCTGGCGAACTGAGATAGAAGACTGTTTGGCAAGACTAGTTTCCCCTCTTCTGAAACCCACAAATCAACTGCCCTTTGTACACATTGCATTCTCTGCCAAGAATGTTTTTCCTCTTTGCTTGCACGACTCTGTAATGTTTTAAGTCATCTAAGGTGTCAACTACCCGTAATGGAAGATTCAAGCATATGTCATTTTCAGTTTGTGTTAATAGTTCCCACTGTTCCTTGAATGATATACAGTTCAGTGCGCAAAACCTTGCGACTTGATCTGCATATCCGTTTCCCATGGACACAAAGTCTTGAGATCTAATATGAGCACTGCATTTCACCACAGCAATTTCAAGAGGCAACTGAATTGCATGTAACAAATCCTTTATTTGTTCACCATTTTTCACAGGAGATCCAGATGAGGTCATGAAACCTCTTTGTGACCAAAGTTGGCCAAAATCATGCACAATTCCAAATCCGTATCTGCTGTCTGTATAGATAGTAACTTTTAAGTTTACTGCTGCGTGGCATGCCTTGGTAAGGGCAATTCATTCTGCCACTTGTGCGGAAAACACTCTCTCGAGCCAGGAGGCTTCAATGATGCCAGCTATAGTGCATACCGCATAGCCAGCTCTCAGTGTTCCAGCAGAATCTCTTAGACAGGACCCATCGACAAACATGATACAGTCATTCTCCTTCAATTGTGTGTCCTGAATGTCTGGACGAGGTTTGGTACATAACTCAGTTACCTCAATACAATCATGTTCAAATTCTTCCTTATTTTTGATTTCAGTGTTTTCAACAGGAAGTAAGGTTTCCGGGTTCAATACATTACATCGCTTACGGGAGACATTTGGTGACCCCAGTATGATCGTCTCATACCTAGTGAGACGTGCATTTGTCATGTGCTGAGTTTTAGTTCGAGTCAACAGAATTTCAACTGAATGCGGAACCATTACTGTTAGAGGGTATCCCATGACTATGCCTTCACATTGTGTAAGGCTCTGACCAACTGCTGCAACTGCGCGCAAACAACCCAGTAAGGCTGCTGCAACAGGGTCCAAGGTGGCTGAAAAATATGCTACAGGGCGATTTGCATCTCCATGGACCTGTGTTAAAACAGACAAAGAACAAGCATCACGTTAATGACAGAACAACAGAAAAGGTTTTATATAATCAGGCATTCCTAATGCTGGTGCCCTGCACATGCATTCTCTTAACTCCATAAATGATTCGATTTCTTCCTTAGACAAAGCTATGATATATGGCTCGTCCTTGATTTCTTTGCCTGTCAGTTTTATCAATGGTTTTGAAATGATCGAGAAGTTGGGTATCCACTGAAGACAGTAGCCCACCATTCCCAAAAACATCCTGACATCTTTTTTTGTCGTTGGAGGGTTCATTTGTAAAATGGCAGTTATTCTTTCCTTTAATATTCTCCTGGAACCTCTTTCAATTAGGTGCCCTAGATATTTCACCTCTTTCTGACAATATTGCAGTTTCTTAGGCGACACCTTGTGTCCATTCTTTCCCAAATGATTTAGTAAGGCAATGGTATCGTATTTGCAGCTGTCCCTTGTTTTAGATGCAATCATCAAATCGTCAATGTACTGCACAAGAGTCAAATTAAAAGGCAGTACCAGAGTCTCCAAATCTTTTTTCAATATCTGATTGAAGATGGACGGTGATTCAGAAATGCCTTGAGGGATTCTGCACCAACTGTACACCTTATCCAAGAATTTGAAACTGAACAAAAATTGGCTATCCTCATGAAGAGGTATTGAAAAGAAAGCTTGTGACAAGTCTACCACAGTAAACCATTCAGCATCACTGGGAACCTAGAACATTATTACTGCAGGATTGGGTACCACAGGGCAGCACTTCACCACAATTTCATTTATTTTCCTCAAATCCTGCACAATTCGAACTTTCCCACAGGGCTTCTTCAAACCCATTATGGGAGAGTTACATGGACTGCTCAAAGCTTCTTTCAGAACCCCCTGCCTGAGAAAATCTGCAATTATTTGTGACACTTCAATAAGAACGTCTTGAGTCATGTGGTACTGTGGCACTTGAGGGAATACCACATTTGGCTTTATCTGGACTTTGACTGGTTCCACCCCTTTTATTAGTCCTACTTCTTTTTCGGTCAGATCCCACACTTTCTCTGTTACCGTTCCCTGCAGTTCAACAGGTAGGTCAATCAAGGTAAGCATTGGGAACAGGGTAATCAAAGGGTAATCTTCATTAGCTGTTCCTGTGTCTTCTTCTGAGAATTGCCCTTCATCTCCCTCATCGTCACTATTTGTCTGCACCTCGATTCCATCATTGGAACAAGTAATTGAGTATTTTCTCTTGCACAGTAAGTCCCTTCCCAGTAGGGATACCGGACTCGAATCACAAACTACAAACCTATGTAGCCCCTGGAAGTTGCCAATCTCAACCTGCACTGGATCTGTAATCGGATTTATCAAATACTGGTTTGCTACTCCGACTACTCTTTTGGTACGCCTTGATAGTGGCAATTTTGGAACCTCAGCACTTCTGACTGTAGAGCGTGTGGCTCCTGTATCAACCAGGAATGAAACCTTGTAACCCATCACCTTTCCTTCCACATATGGACCCCTCTGATCCACCTTTAAGGATGCTGCAAGCCTGCACTCTTCACTGTCTGAGCTATCGTCTGACCATTCATGCCATTTTCACCTCGTAATGGGAACTGTTGTACTGTATTATTTTGACTCATTACTTGACCTGTGACCTGTTGAGGAACCATCACCTGTTGCTGTCCCATCGTAGCCATTGGTAATTGCATTTGCTGTCTAGGTACCACAGGAATCTGCTGTTGCGCTGGTTGCATTTGCCTTGACTGAAAACGCGGCATTTGCATCTGCTGCATGGGCTGTACCCCTTGCATTTGTATCAGGTTGTTTTGAAAATTCGGGTTTTGATGTCTCATTTTCGGACCCCGTCCATTTTGTAATGTACCGACGTTAGCACTTTGCTGAACAACACCATCCTGCACCATATTCGGGCACTCCCGTTTCCAGTGCCCCACGCCCCTGCACGCGTGACATGGTGACATCTTTTTTTCCCTTTGCACGTCGTTTTGTACCACAACAGTATCCAAGTTTGGACCGCGATTTACAAACCCTCGGCCTCGACCTCTTAGCTGTGCCTGAAACACACCATTCATTTGCGGTTGTTGCTGTATCATCTGTTGAACTCCATTTCCCTGTATTCCTGCCTGAGCAGCCCTTATCTGCATCACCATCACCTTCTCTTTTAGCTTTTCTGTTTTAACTCAATCTCATCACTACAGTATTTTGCATACTGTAACACTTCATCGATTGGTTTAGCTTGCCAACAAATCAAATGATTCTTAATCATCTGGTTAACTTCTGGCCTCAACCCTTCAACAAATCTAAACACAAGATGATTCATGTCCTTCGGTTCAATAGTCTCAGTACTGCTGTAATGTTTAAATGCCTTTAACAACCTTTCATAGTAAGCATGTATTGATTCTTTAACCTCTTGAGAGGTCCGGTCGATTTTCTGCCAATCAGTCACTTTCGTGACACCTTTTGTTTCAAGAATTCAATCACCTTATGATAATATTTCATTACCTCTTCAGAGGGTGCCCCTGTCACCTTATCCCTTGCCGGTTCCTTCGTTGGCCAATCTACCCCTCTCTTGCATTCAAGCCACAAATCAGGCAGAACAATGATCTCAAACAAGGTATTCAAGTCTTCCCAAAGACACTTTGCAAGTTTCACAAACCTGTCTGTTTGTTAATACCACTCAATCGTTTTTCCTCTCAATCTGGGATAGTCATTAGTAAAGGATAGGATATCTCCTCTGGTCCATGGTACATGTGCTAAGACACCACCAGCAGTATCTCTCATAGGTAGTATCTTTACTGATTCTAAATCAGGTGAGGCTTTAGCTTGATTGGACCCTGGACTGTCACCCTTTCCTTTATCTCTTTTCTTTGCCCACCTGCCTTCCCATTTTTCCAGTGCACCCCAGATTTGCACACTCTGCAACAGTTCTTTCAAATGTGCCTTCATTCCCGCAGACCTCATGTGCTCAAAATCTTTTGAGTCAAAATCTAATCTGTAACTTCTTTTCAGGTGTTTAGTGTTTCCAATATCACTATTGTATTTATCTGCCAGGTTCGCTAATCTCTGATGCACCTTGCCTACTTCTCTGGTAATCTTAGGGCACAGGAATCTCAATTCTGCTTCCGTGTATGACTCCAATCTATTTACTCCCATTTTACCTTCCACTAATTCAGCAGCTTCTGCCCCTAGCCTTACAAGGTTCAGGTATTCGTCTTGTTTTTCTTTTTCTGGTTCGACCGTAACCACTGCAGCCTTTTGTGAAGTGTAAGTCTTTTCTAGCCATTCATTTAACTGCTGGACTGTGAAACCCTGTAGTGAAATGTTCCCTGCATGCACCATCGGGGAACGTGAAGTGTTCGTACTCATTGTCTGTGGAGTTAGAACCCCTAGCCCTGCTTGTCACATTGCTTCCATGAGTGCTCCCACTGGACTAAGGTCCATTAAAGACCTCGGCTGTTCAACTGCTTGCTCTCCTGGAGCCATTATCTGAGGAGTTCTCATGGACCCTCCTCTTATCACATCTTGAGTCATTACTCCCTGATCACATACACCAGGTTTGCTTTGCACATACAATGGCACTGGTGGACCGACAGTAATTGGCAATGATATGGCAGCAGGTGTCTGACCTGAACCCAAACTCCGTGGAGCAGCGACTCCATGGGTCTGTTCTAAAGTACCCGGGACAGGTACTAATGATGGGCCAGCTACTGGGTTGTATCCTGATATCAGCTGTGGTTGCGGTTGGGACATTAATTTCGGAGTTGACTCAATCTGCACTAACTTTGATTTTGTATATATCGGATCTGGCGGCACTATCAGATTTGTAGTAGTCTCAAGTACTGGGACGTCTGGGTATATTCTCTGTATCTGCGGTGGAGGTTGCAACTGTATCGGTATGTCTGGAGCAGTGGGTACACTGACACCATTCTATAGCGGAGCCATATCACTAGTCTGTGCCGTATCAGTAGCTCCCTTTTCCTGCGTCTGGTTTCCAGGATCCGTGCTAGTGCTTGGAGCACTGTCGCTCACCGCATAGGGTGGTGGGCGATCGTGCAACAACCTGTCCATGAATTCCTCATCGTCTGAATCATCTTCCTCTTCCCAAGATCTTTTATTTTCTTTAGATTTGCCTGGATCTTTATCTGTTTTACAGGAGGCTTTCTTTCCCTGCGTTTCTTCTCCCTGTGCTATTGCTGGAAACAGTTTTAGTCCGTCAACAATTCCCCTTCTTCACATTTTGCTCTCATCATCCCATCTAGCTTCTGCATAGGATTTTTCTGCCCTTCTCAATCTTTTCTGAAACTTTTCTTGCCTCTGTTTAAGAGCCATTAGATCCCAAACCGCTAACGCCTCATACTGAGCTGGCCTCGGAGGTGGTTTCTGTTCACTTAACATCCACCTCAATCTTGCAAGAACCCTCGTATTGAATGTTCCATATTCCGGAAACGCTAAACATCCCTCCTTTTCTGTTAATTTGCGCCACTGTTTCATCCATAAACATGGAGCAATACCTTTTTCTTCCATGACTATATAAGCTGGAGTACCCTCGGTGGGGTAGGCTCCCCATTAGTTGCTATGATATATGTATCTCCTTTCAGAGCACTTTTGAATGCCTTAACAAAATTCATTTTTCGATTTTCTCTTGCTTTGTATTTTAACCAGAAGTGACTTAGTTCCCAGGACACCCTTCACCCACCTTTGTCAACCTATTGCCTCTCACGGACGGCAGCCAATCCGTGCGCGACCCCTCTCGACAACTGACCTAGCTCAGCGCGGCACCACTGACGTCCCACTCACACACACTGCAGCTGACAAAGTCTTGCGGCTCGTCCGCTCCTCACTGAACCCACACGAACCCACACAACTAATGCAATTATTGCAAGCACCTTAAATAAGAACACAAATTTGTCGGTTTACTACAGGAAAGGTAACACATTCGCTTCAGAACTTTACAGAGATTTCACTTGAAGCCTCAGCCGCTACTTTCTCCTTGTCAGTTCCTGCATACGCAAGCAGAATTCGACCCGCAAATTCCACTCTCGACTTGTCAATGGCTTATTCTAGTGCACTTTAGAACTTACCAAATCTCCATCGAAGGTTTCACACACACATGTCTATTCAAACTTGACCTGTCAACCGCGCCAGATTGACCTATCAAACCGCACAGATTACAACATAAACCCAAGTGTCTTCTACACTTGTTAACATACTCCGGAGTCTTAGACCTCGACAGGTCCGTACATAACAACCAACCACGTGCATAATTTTGAGCATTAAGCGCCACAATCATATGAAGTACGCTGACTTCCCTACTCCCATACTGTGGAGTACGCCCACTCCTACTAAAAAACACATACTTGGCCTAAATACACACAATTTTCACAATCACCTGCAAAAAGGCATAAGCTAAGCAAGCGCAAAAACCCTAAACCACACACATTATGACACCAAGAACTTTCCCAACTTACTTAGGCAGGCTCCGAGATCCCGGGAAAGTCATGGTGAACTTAGAAACCCATCATACCTCCGATTTGCATTATCACAGAAAAACAAATTAAACAATGGTTCTCCGTCCTAGGGCCCCCAAGGGCCAAACCATCCTCTGCTACCAGAACTGTTAACGCGTCCGTTTATGTCAATTTTATACACATTAGGACTCGTTTTAGGCCAATGAATCTTGTGAGCCAGTGGTGAGACACCGTAGGACGAGCTAACTGATCAGTATGTCAAGCAATATATCAATAATTTCATCAATATTCATCACCACAACGTACCTTACGTTAGAAAAATACATTAATGAAGTTGTCGACGCAACCATGACCTTTCAGTCCTGAATAACCACACCTGTTGATAGAATTTTATGAATTCTATTCCCTATTGATTACAATCTACGAGCAGCAGAGTCAATCTTAAAACCAAGAAGCATAAGAGTATAGTCACAATATGGCCACTGTGATAAGATTTCATTAATGCAAGAATCACAAACTTAAAAATGTAGCACAGCGTGAACATAGATCAGACTACAAAGAATATCACTTGAGTCTTAGTTGAGCATAGTGTAACATCAATCATTTGTCTATTGCGTCAGTCAGAGTGAACTCCTAACCTAACCCCTAATTAGCATCAGCATGTTGGGCTTCATGCAAAACAATTTAAACACAAATTTGGAAAAACATCTGGCTATGGCCACTATTAAAAAATACAGCAGTTGGTACCTAGAAAGGAAAAGCAAACAGACAAATTATAATTTGCATTGTCATAATTACCCTCCAGAAATAGGTCAGCACACAGGATCAGTCTTCATCTTCAGGACATCAGTCAAATCACCATCAGTCTAACTTCGTCTAAAGGACAGGGGACACTTCCCTCATAAGGAGGAGAAGTGTAAAGGGCAGTCTATGGGTGAAGATGGTTTATTGAGTCTCAAATCACCAAACAGAGTGACAGAGTTTCTGGATGAAATCAATAGCATTCCCTACCTAGTTCCTGCGTCCCTTCTGTGACATGCGTTTTCATCCCTTTTTCGTAATACCTTCCCCCAAAATTCTATTGGACATTCACTATACCCCACTATCTTTAACCTATCAAATTATACATTAGGTAATTCCAATTGTCACCCCACGATAATTTATAACACTTTGATTGGTCTTCATAATTGACGTCTTCGGAGGTGGCACATCCGGGGGGTTTCATCACCATTTTGGCACGTTCCTCGGGTCATGAGTTCCTTTGTCCATGGTCAAATGTCGTTGTACATTTCTTTAATCTACTTTTGTTTCAAAATTGTATAAAACTCATACTAAGGCAGCTAGCATGCGGATGAGAACTGAATTGATATGGTTACATGAAACGGAGAAAAGGAACAAATGCAGGGTCATGGCCCTTTGTGAGTCAGCACACTGAAAAACAGAGAAAAATACTTTAATATGAGAGCTAGGTAGCTAAATCCACAGCTCACGCTAACTTAAGACCTATAGGTTTTAATGCAAATGCAATATCGTAAACGCTAATATAAGCTTGATTAATCATGGTGCAAACAATTCATTTCTCATAATTGGCATTAGTTTGTGTACACAATAGTAGCTGCACGTTATCATAGTTATAATTCGAATGCACGTTAAGCAAATCACTATTTATTGTCGTTTTCTATACAGCATTGCTAGGCACTTATATAAGCATTACACTTCTAGTATATGTAATATTTAAACTACGCTCTCTCAGCTCCTTATTGGGGTCTACTTTCATGTCCTTAATTTGCCTGACAAAAATATTGATTTCTCAAAAATGACTGTAAACCCCATAAGGTAATCCATGTAAGTGATGCGATCCCTGGTTACATTTTACTTGAAACTTCATCCCCTATTCCCCTGAAGTATAGTTTTTTTCAGTAGTTTTTTTTGTAATTTGTTTCATACAACATTCATTGGGGGAAAAGAGGGAATGACACTGTGCTGTGTGAAAAAGTCTGCTTTATTGAAGACACCTTACAATGACATACCCTAGTCCTTTGCCTTCACAAAACAAATGATCTCACTATACAATCATATATCTCTACTGCTCCCCCACCCCTACCCTACCCTCATGCCGCTTCCTTTCTCACAATTCTGAACTTCTTATTAACTGCATAGTTGCTGACTTACAACTCCTCTCACCTGCAATAACTCTGTAACTGTAACTATCATAACTTCAAGCTGAACATTGTACAAACTGGCTCGTCCACACACAGGCCAATCTACCCTTCTCCTTTTACCTGTGCTGCGGCTTAAAAGCCTAAAACTCTGCAAGTAAAGTTAACTGGACCCGGTACCCGCCACTGCACCTGCCTCCAAGCGACTGCAAACACTCTGAAATCCCTGATGCACTTGCCCCCAAGAAAACTCAACCTATTAAATAGCCAACAAGCACTTACCCCTACTCCTTCCAACCATAAGGGCGGGAGGGTGGGAAGAAAAGTTTGTAAGGGACACCCGCTACCATTGCCAATTAAAATGGTGGCATACCACACAAAATGTAGGGTTATATACCTGCAATACCGCCATAGCCCTCATAGCCTAAAGTAGCCCAAGCAGCCTCTGTGCTGCTTCACTTCCCTAAAGACCCCAGGGGGAGATTTCTCCAGGTCGGCTCCCCCCAAAGCTCCACTGTGCATATTTTTAACAGATTTTTTTCTGGGTGTTTGAGCTCAGGCTGTTGGTTATTTTTTATAATGGCACATAAAGGTTGTGCAAGTTTCTCCCAGGGCCTGTTGGTGGGCCACAAAGGAGTGCAGGCGATATCCACATCCAATCATTGGTCTCACTGCAGTGCACACAGAACGATGGCTGCATATATGCCAATTGTGAGAATGTGTGAGATAGGCAGCTTGAGGATCTCTGAGATTTGTGGGAATAAAAAGTGTGTGTCTCATAGAGTTCACATAGTTAGACTGCAGAAAGAAGTACTGTGACGCAGAGAACAGGAGTGTCCTAGACACCCTGTAGTCTACTGTACCTTCCACAGACCTTAGTAATGTTTAATTAAAAGTCGCTCATTTTCAGATTTGAACATTTGTAATTCTACTTCTTCACAACAAAAACATTGTTACTTATTATTTATTTGCTAAAGCTAACAAACACTGGGAAAGTCAACAGGGCTGGCTTGTATAGTGTGCATTTTTTTTTTGTGTTATATGCAGGGCCACTGAGAGGCAGGGGAGCACCAAATTATGCAGCAGGATTGACTAAATTATGCAACAAGCAAAGGTAAATTATGAGAAATAATCAGCAGTGGCTCGCGGTAATAAATAGGGGCGTTGTGGCACACACGCGACTTGGGAAAGTTCATTAAAAAAAAAAACTTGCCTGTATCGTCGCCACTGTTGCCGTCACCACTGTGCCACTCCTCTCCTGCGGGCAGGCTGCAGGCACAGGCTCCCAGACTGCTCTGTGGCCAATCCTGACGCTGCTCAGAGCAGCATTAGGATGGCTGGGATCACCCAGCCAGGTCGTTCCCAGGCAGACTGGGAGCCTGTGCCTCCTCTCTCCAGCCTGCCAACACAGTGCCGAGCTGGAGAGAGCCAAACATACATGCACAGTGAGGGGGAGTTCCGTGCACTCCCCCTCAGTGCCCATCACAGCCTGTGGCCCCCACCCCTTTTACAAAAAAAAAAATATTAAACTATGTTTATTATCTTTTTTTAGTAAAAGGTTTGCAGCTGCTGCTGATGGCCGGGGGGCGACACCCTTGCGGAGGAGCCACTCCTGGAAATAATGCAGCACTTATTTATAGTATTTCTTCATTATGTTGTAATTTTTACACATAGTACTACTGTCTGGGAAAAGATTTCACCCCATTAGTTACAGTGTGACAAAAAATACATAAACAACTGAAATATGACAAGTTAATCTTTGCGAAGGGTCCTCTAAACTGTGCAAACACTCATTGCCATTTTTTAAGTACATTTTGATCCATTGGAGCTAGAATAAATTGTGTTTGTTGGATTATGGAGATTATGCAACAGAGGATGGATTATATGGCAAATGTGGTGAATCCTTAATTATGCAAAAAAAAGCCACAGCCGCAGAATCGCATAATTCCAGTGACCTTGTTTAGATGTCTGGATTCAATAACAGAGAGGTCACTGAGAGACACTCAGATACTATTTAAGTGGCACATTGTGTGAAGTGCAGAATTTTAGTTTATGTGTTTTAAACCACAACCTCAATTACCAAGTCCATATTGTAGGCGGCTGGCCTGACTTATAGTGGGTACCAATGGTACTTACACCTTGTGCCAAGTCCAGTTATCCCTTATTAGTAGAGTGTAGTGGTGTTCTAGCAGCTTAGGCTGATAGAGGTAGCTATAGCAGAGCAGCCAAGGCTCAACTAGGAGATATGCAAAACTCATGCAATACCACTTATATCATATAGGTACTATATCATTAGAAAGACAATACTCATAGTTACTAAAAATAAAGGTACTTTATTTTAGTGACAATGTGCCCAAAAAGTATTTCAGAGGATATACTACCTTAGGAGGTAAGTAACATACACAAAATATACACAACTAACCAAATCAGGTAAGTAAAACAGTCAGAATGTCGTGCAAACCCTATAAAATACAATAGGATGCAATAGGCCTAGGGTCAACACAAACCACATACTAAGAAAGTGGAATGCGAACCATGAATGGACCCCTAGACTAGTGTAGTGTGTAGAGGGTCGCTGGGAGTGTAAGAAAACACTAAGGGTGTAAAAGATACCCCACCCCAAGAACCTGGAAAGTAGGAGTAAAGTACTACTATTTCCCCAGAAACACTCTAAAGTCGTGATAAAGGATTTTGCAAGGATCACAACAGACTGCAAAGCACTGAAGACAGATTCCTGGACCTGAAGACCTGCAAAGGAAGGGGACCAAGTCCAAGAGTCGCTAAAGTGTCCGGGGGGGCAGGAGCCCACTAAACCCCTGATGAAGGTGCAAAATGGTTGCTTCCTGTTGGAAGAAGCTGCAGGTTTTGCAACAACGAAAGGGGGTAGGAAGTTCTTCTTTGTGCAGAAGATGTCCCACGGCATGCTGGAAGATGCAGAGTTGTTTCCTTGGCAAAATACCACAAACAAGCCTTGCTAGCTGCAAGAGCTGTGGTAGGGGAAAAAGGGTACTGCCTGGGCCCAGGAAGCTCCAGTTCGTCACCACTTGGGAGAGGAGACAGTGGGGGCCCTCAGCAACATAGAGAGCCCACACACAGGCAGGAATCATCCACAGAAGTCCTTGGACATAGATTAAGAAGACTGAATGCGGAGGTCATCTCAACACTGCAAAAGGAGGTCCCACGACACCGGAGATCAACTCAGGGAGCTGAGCATTGCAGGACAGAGTGCTGGGGACCTAGGCTCAGCTGTGCATTCAGGATTTCTTGGAAATGTGCACAGAAGCCCTTGTAGCTGCAGAACATGAAGTGCACAGGATTACTGTCTGGGGAGGGGAGGGGAGGCAAGGACTTACCTCCTCCAAATTCAGACAGACTTGCAAGTCGTAATCTGAGGAAAAGCCCACTGGAGATACCCTAAATAGCCCTCAGGGGAGGATTGGCCACCTAGTCAGGTATGCACCTATCAGGAGGGTTCTCTGACATCACATGCACACACTGGCCATTCAGAGGCCTCCAGAGTTCCCTCACACCTCTGGAAACAAGATGGCAGAGGTCTGGGACACACTGGAGGAGCCCTGGGCCCCACCCCTGGGGTGGTGATGGACAGGGGTGTGGTCACTCCCCTTTCCTTTGTCCAGTTTCGCACCGGATCAGGAATTGGGGGTTCCTAAACCGGTGTAGACTGGCTTATGCAAGGAGGGCACCATCTGTGCCCTTCAAAGCATTTCCAGAGGCTGGGAGAGGCTATCCCTACTCCCCCTTTAATACCTATTTCCAAAGGGAGAGAGTGTAACACCCTCTCTCAGAGGAAATTATTTGTTCTGCCTTCCTGGGACTGGGCTGCCCAAACCCCAGGAGGGCAGAACCCTGTCTTTGGGTGGGCAGCAGCTGTAGCTGCAGAGAAAACCCCAGAGAGCTGGTTTGGCAGCACTGGGGGGTCCATAGTGGAGCCCCCAGGATGCATGGAATTGGCTCCCCAATACCAGATTTGGCATGGGGGGACAATTTCATGATCTTAGGCATGTTACATGGCCATTTTCGGAGTTGCCATTGTGAAGCTACATATAGGTATTGACCTACATGTAGTGCACGCGTGTAATGGTGTCCCCGCACTCACAAAGTCTGGGGAAATGGCCCTGAACTCTGGGGGGGCACATTTGCTAGTGCAAGGGGGCCCTCACACTTAGTAACTTAGCACCTAACATTCAGCAAGTGAAGGTTAGACATATAGGTGACTAATAGGTTACTTAAGTGCAGTGAAAATGGCTGTGAAACAACATGTGTGTTATTTTACTCAGGCTGCCATGGAGGTCCTGGGTTAAGGTGTGTCAGAGCTCCCTATGGGTAGCAAAAGAAATGATACAGCCCATAGGGATCTCCTCGAACCCCAATACCCTGGGTACCTAGGTACCATATACTAGGGAATTATAAGGGTGTTCCAGTATGCCAATTGAAATTGGTAAAATTGGTCACTAGCCTATAGTGACAATTCTAAAGCCAGAGAGAGCATAAGCACTGAGGTTCTCATTAGCAGAGCCTCAGTGACACAGTTAGGCACTACACATATATACACATTCAGGCCACAAACAATGAGCACTGGAGTCCTGGCCAGCAGGATCCCAGTGAGACAGGCAAAAACATACTGACATACATGTACAATTGGGGGTAACGTGCCAAGAAAGATGGCACTTTCCTTCACAACCCCCCCCCCCCAAAAAAAAGAGACAATAAGGCTAACCTTGCCCAGATGAGTCTTCATTATTTAAGCGGAAATATATGGAGAGTCCATCTGCATTGGAGTGGGTACTCCTAGGTCTATGTTCCACTGTATAGTTCATTCCCAGTTGGGAGGTGGACCACCTCAACAATTTAGGGTTTTCACCTTTCATTTGTTTAAGCCATAATAGGCGTTTGTGGTCTGTTTGAACAATAAAGTGAGTACCAAAGAGGTATGGTCTTAACTTTTTCAAGGCCCAGACCACAGCAAAGGCCTCCCTCTCTATGGCAGACCAACGCTTTTCTCTAGGGGTCAACCTCCTGCTGATAAAAGCAACAGGTTGATCCTGGCCCTCTGTGTTTAGCTGTGATAGAACTGCCCCTACCCCTAATTCAGAAGCATCAGTTTGAACTATGATTTTTTGGGAGTAACAAGGGCTTTTGAGGACAGGTACAGAGCACATGGCCTGTTTGAGCTCATCGAAAGCCTTTTGACAGCTAGCTGTCCATAATACCTTTTTAGGCATTTTCTTTGATGTGAGGTCATTAAGAGGGACAACAATAGTGCCATAATTCTTGATGAACCCCCTGTAGTACCCAGTGAGGCCTAGGAAGGCTCTCACTTGGGTCTGAGTTGTAGGGGGAGTCCATTCCATAATGGTTTGGATCTTCCTCTGCAGTGGTACAATCTGTTCCCCTCCTACCAGGTGCCCCAGATAAACCACTTTCCCCTGCCCTATCTGGCACTTTGAGGCCTTGATAGTGAGGCCTGCCTTTTGCAGGTCCTCCAAAACTTTCCAGAGGTAGACCAGGTGATCATCCCAGGTGGAGCTAAAGACAGCTATATTATCTAGATATGCTGCACTAAAGGCTTCCAATCCTTGGAGGACTGTTTTCACCAACCTCTGAAAAGTGACAGGTGCATTTTTCAATCCAAAGGGCATAGCTGTGAACTGATAATGCCCTCCAATGGTTGAAAATTCTGTTTTTGGTTTAGCATCTTCTGATAACTTAATCTGCCAATACCCTGCAGTTAACTCAAAAGTGCTTAGATGCTTGGCAGAAGCCAGTGTATCTATCAGCTTACCTGCCCTGGGTATAGGGTGAGCATCAGTTTGGTTACTTGATTGAGACCCCTATAGTCTACGCAAAACCTCATTTCCTTTTTTCCATCTTTACTATGAGGTTTGGGGACAAGCACCACTGGGCTGGCCCACGGCCTTTCAGAGGGTTTAATCACTCCAAGATCTACCATTTTCTGTACCTCTTGTTTGATACAGTCTCAGACATGGTCAGGCTGTCTATAAATTTTACTTTTGACAGGTAAACTGTCTCCAGTGTCAATTGTATGCTCACACCAGGAAGTTGTACCTGGAATTAGTGCGAAGAGGTCAGAGAACTGATCAAGGAGATTTATGCAGTTGTCCTTCTGCTCAGCAGTAAGGCAATCTGCTAGCACCACTCCCTCCTCTAAGCCATCAGCTTCAGTGGTGGAGAATAGGTCAGGGAGAGGGTCACTCTCTTCTTCCTGCCCTTCATCTTTGGCCTTGAGCAGGGTTATGTCAGCCCTGTCATATTAAAGTTTAAGGCGATTGACATGAAGCATACTAAGGGGGCTTCTGGCATTGCACAGGTCCACCAAATAGGTGACCTCACCTTTTTTCTCCACAATGAGATGGGGTCCTCTCCATTTGTCCTGGAGTGCTCTTGGTGCCACAGGCTCCAATACCCACACACTCTGTCCTGGTTAGTACTGTGTCAGGACAGCCTTCTGGTCATGCCATTGCTTTTGGAGCTCTTGGCTGGCCTGAAGGTGGGCTGACCTGAAGGTTTTTACTCACCTTTTTCATGTACTCAGCCATCCTTGATCTGAGGCCAAGCACAAAGTCCACAATGTCTTGTTTGGGAGCTTTTAAAGGTTGTTCCCAACCCTCCTTCACAAGAGCAAGGAAGCCTCTTACAGGGTGTCCAAAGAGGAGTTCAAAGGGGCTATAGCCCACTCCTTTCTGGGGTACCTCCCTTTAAGCAAAAAGGAGGCAATGCAACAGGACATCCCATCTCCTTCTGAGTTTTTCAGGGAGTCCCATGATAATGCCTTTGAGAGTTTTGGTAAATCAACCATTCAATGTTTCTGTGGATGATAAGGAGTGGTGAACTTGTAGGTTACATCACACTCCTTCCACATTTCTTTGAGATATGCAGACATGAAGTTACTACCTCTGTCTGATACCACTTCCTTAGGGAAACCCACTCTGGAAAAGATTCCTAGGAGGGTTTTTGCCTTTGCAGGAGCTGTAGTGGTCCTTAAGGGTATAGCTTCAGGATACCTAGTGGCATGGTCCACTACCACTAGGATGAATCTGTTTCCTGGAGCTGTTGGAGGGTCAAGGGGGCCAACAATGTCAACCCCTACCCTCTCAAAGGGCACACCAACCACTGGAAGTGGAATCAAGTGGGCCTTAGGTGTGCCACCAGTCTTGCCACTGGCTTGGCAGGTCACACATGAGCGACAGAACTCCTTGGTGTCCTCTGACATATGAGGCCAGTGAAACAATGGAACAAGTCTGTCCCATGATTTGCTTTGGCCCAAATGCCCAGCCAAAGGAATGTCATGAGTCAAAGTCAGAAGAAACTATACTGCAAAGGGATGACCAATCTCCTGGCATCTCCAGGTTTAGGGTCCCTTGCCTCAGTATAGAGAAGGTTGTCTTCCCAATAGACTTTGTGGGTATCAGTGACATCCCCATTTTGCTGTTTGACAGCTTGCTGTCTTAAACCCTCTGGTGTGGGACAGATCTGCTGTGCCACACTCAGCTCTTCCCTAGCAGCCCCCCTGCACCCAAAAGCTCAGCAGTGTTAGCCGCCAGCTCCTCTGGTGTAGGTTCTGCACAGGGAGAGGATTAATCTTCCTCAAAAGGGGAATCTTCTGGAGAGGGAGGGGTAGTGGGCAAGGACTTACCCTTTTTACCCCTAGCTTTTGGGAACACTTGTTCCATTTTTCCAGGATCCAAGTTTCCCTGTCCTCTTCGCTTCTGGGCCTGAGCCCTTGTGAGAGCAAAGATATGCCCTGGAATGCCTAGCATTGCTGCATGAGCCTCCAACTCCACTTCAGCCCAAGCTGATGTTTCCAAATAATTTCCTAGTAAGCAGTCTACAGGTAAATCAGTGGCTACCACAACTTTCTTTGGGCCATTAACCGCCCCTCCCCCACCCCCCAGTTGAGATTCACAACAGCCATGGGGTGGCTAAGAGTGTTGTTATGAGCATCAGTCACTTGGTACTGCTGACTAAGTAGGTGTTGTTCAGGGACAACCGGTTTCTCTATCACCATAGTGACACTGGCTCCTGTGTCCCTGTAGGCCTCAACCTCAACACCATTTATTAGGGGTAGTTGCTTGTACTTACCCATATTAAGGGGACAAGCAACTAAGGTAGCAAAATCAATACCATCATCAGAGACTAAAACAGCCTCTGTGGTCTCCCTGACTAGACCAACCCCCACTACATTATCAATGGTGAGCCCAGCTACACCCTTTGACTGGATATTTGTAGTGTTTTTCCCACCACCACTTCTATTACTAGGGGCACTAGTGGACACAGCTGGGGATGTGGTGGTGGGAGCCTTAGTGTTTTTCCTTGGAAAAGTGGGATCACTTGCCCAATGGCCTTTACTTTTACATAAATAACACCATGGCTTATTTTGATTGTGTGGAGAGGATTTGGACCCACCTCCCACTGAGGATTTTTGTGGGCCTGATGAAGACTCTGGATTATTTTTGTCTTTGTCCCCACCCTTGTCATGAGACTTACCATCCTTCTTCTTGCCATCCTTGTCACCCCCTGTATGAGCTTTTCTGCTCATTCTTGTTCTGACCCATTTGTCTGCCTTCTTTCCCAATTCTTGGGTAGAGGTCAGATCTGAGTCTACCAAGTACTGATGCAAAAAGTCTGACACACAATTATTCAAGATATACTCTCTCAAAATTAGATTATACAGGCTTTCGTAGTCAGTCACCTTACTGCCATGTAACCATCCCTCCAAGGCCTTCACTGAACAGTCTACATAGTCTGTCCAGTCTTGAGAGGACTCTTTTCTGGTATCTATGAACTTTATCCTGTATTGTTCAGTGGTTACGCCAAATCCATCTAAGAGTGCATCCTTCAGAAATTTGTAATTGTTGGCATCACTCTCCCTGACAGTAAGGAGTCTGGCCCTACCTTCGCCAGTGAAAGATAGCCACAATATCGCAGCTTGCTGCCTTTCAGCGACCAACTATACCATACAGGCCCTCTCAAGTGCAGAAAACACTTGTTTATGTCATCCCCCTCCTTGTAAGGGGGGACAATCTTATGCAGGTTTCTTGGATCTGTTTCTCTAACAGGATGACTATCAAGATTGGTGCTGTTGCTGCCACCATGAGGAACCAACCCCAACGTCTGTCTCCATTTCTCTGCATCTAAGAATTCCCTATCTAAGGCCAACTGCTGCTGTCTTAACCTCAGTCTGGCCTCTTCCAACCTCACCTTTCTGAGTTACCTGTCTAGGGTGTTATCCTCAGGATGGGAGGTTTGGGAATTCTCTGACACAGAGGTGATGTGAGAATGGGCAGAAGTGGGCCTTTCTCTAACTACCTGAACCCTAGTGACCTGGACTTTTGGAGTGAAAGGTGCCCTATTGGTGTGTGACCACCTCCCACTACCATCTTCACTAGGTGGCCTGACAAGTGAAAAGTATTAAGAAGTACCCTCCCCAGAGTTCTCAGGACCCTCCCCTGAATCTATCTGGGTACCCCCCTCCTCTTCCTCCTGATCCTGGGTTTGACCAGTCTGTCTCTGGTCCTTTTCAAGGAGAAGGCTAAGAAGGAGATCCTTAGTAGGGTTCTTTCCAATCCTCAAACTTCTTTCTATACAGACACCCCTCGAACCTTTAAAGTTTAGGGTCTCATAAGTTGTTTTCACAACTTTAGGAGTGGCCACTACTACAGACATGGTGAAAAGAAAGAGGTTAGGAGTGAGAGAAAAATGTTAAAAAACTTTTAAAGAAAAGGAAAAAAAAAATCAAACTTTTTGGAAACTTTTCAGAAAGTTTTTAGAGGGAAAGTAAGACTGTTAGGTGTACGTGTGTATATTTCTAAGTATTTGGAATATGGTTTTCTTATGAAAAGCACCAATGACAAAGTGGTAAAGCAGTTAGAAAGTACTTATCCCACCGCTGCACCACCAATGTAGGCGGCTGGCATGGCTTAAAATGGGTACCAATGGTACTTACACCTTGTGCCAGGTCCAGTTATCCATTATTAGTAGAGTGTAGTAGGGTTCTAGCAGCTTAGGCTGATAGGGGTAGCTACAGCAGAGCAGCCAAGGCTGAACTAGGAGACATGCAAAGCTCATGCAACACCACTTATATCATATAGGTACTATATCATTAGAAAGACAATACTCATAGTTACTAAAAATAAAAGGTACTTTATTTTAGTGACAATGTGCCAAAAACATATCTCAGAGGCTATACTCCCTTAGGAGGTAAGTAACATACACAAAATATACACAACTAACCAAATCAGGTAAGTAAAACAGTCACAAAGTAGTGCAAACACTGTAAAATACAATAGGATGCAATAGGCCTAGGGTAAACACAAACCATATACTAAGAAAGTGGAATGTGAACCCCACCCCAAGACCCTGGAAAGTAGGAGAAAACTACTATTATTTCCTCAGAAGCACACTAAAGATGTGATAAAGGATTTTGAAAGGACCACAACAGACTGCAAAACACTGAAGATGGATTCCTGGACCTGAAGACCTGCAAAGGAACGGGGGCAAGTCCAAGAGTCACTAAACTGTCCAGGGGGGGCTGGAGCCCACTAAACCCCGGATGAAGGTGCAGAATGGCTGCCTCTGGTTGGAAGAAGCTGCAGGTTTTTCAACAACGAAAGGAGGTAGGAAGTACTTCTTTGTGCAGAAGATGTCCCACGGTGTGCTGGAGGATGCAGAGTTGTTTCCTTGGCAAAATACCGCAAACAAGCCTTGCTAGCTGCAAGAGTTGCGGATGGAGAAAAAGTGTGCTACCCAGGCCCAGGAGGGATCAGAATGTCGCCACTTGGGAGAGAAGACAGAGGGGGCCCTCAGCAACGTAGAGAGCCCCCAAACAGGCAGGAAGCTCCTGCAGAAGTTCTTGAACACGGGTTCAAGAAGACTGAATGTGGCCGTCGTCTCAACACTGCAAAAGGAGGTCCCTCGACACCGGAGATCAACTCAGGGAGCTGAGCATCACAGGATGGAGTGCTGGGGACCTAGGCTCAGCTGTGCATGCAGGATTTCATGGAAATGTGCACATAAGCCCTTGTAGCTGCAGAACAAGTGGTGCACAGGATTACTGTCTGGGGAGGGGAGGCAAGGACTTACCTCCTCCAAATTTGGACAGTTGGACCACTGGACAGTCTGGGTCACATGGGTCCACCACCTGTGTTCCAGGGGCCAAGCTCGTCAGGATAAGAGGAGACCTAGAGTACCAGTAAAGCTGAAGTTCGGTGCCTGCTGAAGCAGGGGGAAGATTCCGTCGACCCACAGGAGATTTCTTCATGGCTTCCAGTGCAGGGTGAGGGCAGGCAGCTCTCAGAGCATGCACCACCAGAAAACAGTTGAGAGCTGGCAGGAAAAGGCGCTACAATGTCGCTGGAAGTCTTCTTGCTACTTTGTTGCAGTTTTGCAGGCATCCTGGAACAGTCAGCGGTTGATCCATGGCAGAAGTCGAAGAGAGAAATGCAGAGGAGTCCTGCTGGATTCCTGCAAGTCGTAATCTGAGGAAAAGCCCACTGGAGAGACCCTAAATAGCCCTCAGAGGAGGATTGGCCACCTAGTCAAGTATGCACCTATCAGGAGGGGTCTCTGACGTCACCTGCAGGCACTGGCCACTAGGAGGCCTCCAGGGTGCCCTCACACCTCTGGAACCAAGATGGCAGAGGTCTGGGACACACTGGAGGAGCTCTGGGCACCACCCCTGGGGTGGTGATTGACAGGGGAGTGGTCGCTCCCCTTTCCTTTGTCCAGTTTCGTGGCAGAGCAGTTACTGGGGGTTCCCTAAACCGGTGTAGACTGGCTTATGCAAGGAGGGCACCATCTGTGCCCTTCAAAGCATTTCCAGAGGCTGGGAGAGGGTACCCTTTCCCAGCCTTTAACACCTATTTCCAAAGGGAGAGGGTGTATCACCCTCTCTCAGAGGAAATTCTTTGTTCTGCCTTCCTGGGACTGAGCTGCCCAGACCCCAGGAGGGCAGAACCCTGTCTGTGGGTTGGCAGCAGCTGTAGCTGCAGAGAAAGCCCCAGAGAGCTGGTTTGGCAGGATTGGGTGTCCATAGTGAAGCCCCCAGGATGCATGGAATTGGCTCCCCAATATCAGATTTGGAATGGGGGGACAATTCCATGATCTTAGACATGTTACATGGCCATATTCTGAGTTACCATTGTGAAGCTACATATAGTGTGGTACACATGTGTAATTGTGTCCCCGCACTCACAAAGTCCGGAGAAATGGCCCTGAACTCTGTGGGGGCACCTTTGCTAGTGCAAGGGTGCCCTCACACCTAGTAACTTTGCACCTAACCCTCAGCAAATGAAGGTTAGACACATAGGTGACTTATAAGTTACTTAAGTGCAGTGAAAATGGCTGTGAAATAACATGTGCATTATTTTACTCCGGCTGCAATGGAAGTCCTGTGTAAAGGTTTGTCTGAGCTCTTTATGGGTGGTAAAAGAAATGCTACAGCCCATAGGGATCTCCTGGAACCCCAATACCCTGGGTACCTAGGTACCATATACTAGGGAATTATAAGGGTGTTCCAGTACACCAATTGAAATTGGTAAAAGTGGTCACTTGCCTATTGTGACACATTTAAAGGCAGAGAGAGCATGAGCACTGAGGTTCTGATTAGCAGAGCCTCAGTGACACAGTTAGGCACTACACAGGTATACACATTCAGGCCACAAACTATGAGCACTGGGGTCCTGGCTAGCAGGATCCCAGTGAGACAGGGAAAAACATACTGACATACATGTACAATTGGGAGTAACAAGAAAGATGGTACTTTCCTACACATATCTCTTGGTAAGGATTTGTACTTATGTTTATTTAGTCACACCCTTTCTAGATAGATAATCCACCCCTTAATCATCCCACTTAAACTACTGATTTTAGTGGTAAAGACATTAAGGTACTGACTCCAAAGACTGTAGTGCTCCAAAAATATCCTTGATAGAAGCATCATTCAGCTCACAGAATCTATTTGCCAATAATAATTGAATCATGTTTTGGGTGCGAAGACAGGTTCTGGATCCATATAAGTTCCACTTATGTCACTGCCTCCCTGAAGTAGCTTTATTTTCATGTCTCCTCCTTGAAGGCAAGGGGAGGCATCGAAATACAAATATTTGAAGCAGATCATTTCCTAATTTAACTTCAGTCTGAATATTTGGGAAAAATATTTTCAGATGTCCTTGCCATAGTCTCAGCAAGTTGGGATAGGAAAACTACATGCATACAGGCATTGTGTCAACAAGCTCAGTAAAGGTGGTTGGGCAATACATGGCAGATAGTTTGGATATAAGGAACACGACCAGCTCTGTTTCTGGCCTCTGGAGCTGACATTTCTGTTCAGATGAGGCTAGAGTTTTCCTCTAATATGTCAGTTTCACAATGACATTATCTTATTCAGTGAGATTCGAGGGGAAGGGGGTTGAAAATTGCATTTCCTGACTAAAAGTGTAATGAGCAGCATGTGGAGTGGTGAGACCAAGGGGTACAGTGCCATGAGGGGTTGGAGATCTGTTGGTGCAGCTTCCTGTTTTTTTAATCAGACACATGGCTTTTCATCCACTAAAAATGTTTGGAAATTTTGGGGCATATTTATACTTTTTGGTGCAAAACCGTGCTAACGAAGTTTTGCGTCAAAAGGTTTACCGTTGGCTTGTGTCATTACAAAGCGTCAGCCGGGCGGCAAATTAATGGAATGCCACAAATGGAATGCTAGCGCCGAAATAAAGACACTAGCCGGGTGAGGGTGGGGATGGGGGTGGCGGTAGAGGGGATGGAGGTTGAGCGTCAAAAAATGACACTAGGCTGGTTAGAGGCAAAAATAAATGCTACTAACCAACCTAGCGTAATTTCCTGTCGCACAACCATCGATAACACATGACTCCTGTATTTTGAAAGACAGGAGTCATGCCCATCACCCCAGTGCCCAGCACAGGGGACCAGTGTCCAGGGGGCCCCATTTCAGGACCTCCAATGGCACTTAAGAAATTCTTTACAAATACTTACCTATACTTTCCCTACTTACCTGGGATGGGGTCCCCCATTCTCTGGTGTCCCTCTGGTGTGGGTGGGGGTGTTCCTGGGGCTTGGAGTGGGCACCTGTGGGCCCATTCCATGGAGTTTAGCCATAGAAAAATGGTCCACAGGTCCCCTAATGCCTGGTCTGACCATGGCATTAAATAATGGCACAAAGCAAGCTTAGCCCCATTATTTGGGTCCGCCTCCCACCCACGCGTCATTTTAGCACAGAGGGATAAATATGGCGGTATGGGGATAGCGTAATTTTTGGGATTGGAACGCCTACCTTGCATCTCATTGATGCAAGGTGAGTTCACACATCCACGAAATGGTTCAAACTCCAATATTTTGACACTATACGTGACTAGCATCAAAATATAAATGTTGAGTTAATTTTGCACCGCATGTGCATATAAAATGACGCAAATGCGGTGCAAACAAAGTATAAAAATGCCCCTTTGTTGTCAAAAGAATTGTCTACGTCCAAATTTGTTTCAGATTTTGTTGATAGGACAACCCTGACCTTTGTGGAAAGGGCCGAATTGCTGGCTGGCGGCACTTCCTCAGTGTGAAAAGGGACTGAGGTTAAAACATTTTCGAGGCTGCTTTTAGCTCACACTTTCCCTCTGTAATATTAAGCATAAAAATACTGGGATGGTTGTTGTGTTCTTTTATCCTGCTATTGCTTGTTACACTCCCTCTTCCAATTAAAACAACTGAAATCAGAAATGGAGGCATATATTTTTACATTGCGCTTCTCCATCCCATAATATGTACATTTTGTAGCCCTAATTTACAAAGCCAAATTTACAGCTGAAAACGTTTGTCAGTTAACCCTCAAATGATGCTTAGCATTTCCTACTACACAACAATCTGGTACAATTAAGCAGTAGTAAACCCCATGCGAGGAGCGTGGAGATGGCAGATCAACCATGATCTGCCTTATGAGTTTGTGAATGCTCACCAGTTTGTGACTTTGTGGACATTTTCAAACTCCTCTCTGACTTTTTTCCACATTGGAAATCGTCAGAGTTTTGCTCCAGGAAAGTGAGGAAGTAAATACCCTTCCACTGTGGAAATGAGAACAGAATATCCTAACATTGCGGGACACATGGAAATGGGTTTCTCCATGTGGAAAAATATTTCCCCCCTGAAGAAAGAAATAGTACAATTGCAAAGCGACCTTTCTCGATGAGAATTCCACAGCTTCAACCTGATATTAAATGGTGGGTTTTCAAACGATTGCTATTTTTACAATCAATAATACTAGACAAACTACTGGCCAGTTGTGCCACTCCAAATGTCAAAGCACTTTATTCACAGAGCTTTTTTTGCAAGTCTGTGTTGTTAAGGTATGTTCATAGTTACAGTCATTCCGAGCTATAATATCTACACGAAGAAGTGTCATGTTTATATGTGGTTCAAAATTGAGTACTGAACTGCAGTTGATTTCTGGTTACACATTTGACTCAGGGGCGTAGCTTCAGGGGACATATGGTGTGTGACACTCCCCAAATAAATACATTCTTGGTGTGGTAGTTAAGTCTAGAGGTCACCAGCCAGGTCTGTGATGCCTTCGTTGGTTTTTCTCGTTGATCTTAGAAGTGGTTTTAACTTGTTACGTTTTAGGATTGGGAACTTAAAGATATACAGTGACCATTTCACAAAAAAGTAGTCAATCGACACCCCCAGAAGTAGTCATTGAATGGTTACAAATCTACTACTTTTGGGAATTCACAAAAATTGGCAGTAATAGGCTTAGAAAACTGCACCAGTCGCAGGTTTGCAGGCATATTACTGGCAATGTCATGTAACATTTTTGGCTCTTACTGTTTCCAAAACGTATATTCTTCAAACAGTACATTTTTCTGACTGTCTCATGCTTAGAGACCAATTTTCTTAAACTTAACAACGTTTGTGAATAATCAAAATATAAAAGCAGCCTATCAAAAATAATCACTGTCTCTCTATAATTTTGGTTTCTCCGCGTGAAAGTTAAACATAATAAAAATATTACATAAGTCAGGATATTGTTGTCTGACGAACATTGCAAAGAGTAGTTGCAAACCCTTCACTCATAAAGACAAAATATTATTTAAAAGAAGCAACAAAGAGTTCTCTAAACCCGAACCAAATAGCATAAATGTGCATTTCTTTTTATCATAGCCAACCAAAGTAAAGTATTCAACTTATTTATTCCAATAACCCTTTACTGTCTGAGAAAAGCACACTTTTTCATGCCAAAGAAACCAAAACAAATTATATATTATTAAATGAGGAAAATATCTCGTACAGTGTTAGCCTTCAAACACATTGTTTCAACGCACACTCAGTTTATTTTTCATTGAATATCTAGGGCTTTATTGTGTTATATTTTATTGCCACCCCATACTGCCCATCACATTCAGCAATGTGCATTGTGGAATGGTCACAAACAATGGTCATAACCTGAGCTCATGCTCCCTATAGCACACTGCATACTGCCTATGTCGTGTACTGTGATGGTTACCTCCAGGGCCTGGCCTGCTGATCAGGCCCTCCACCCAACCTGCTGCAAGTGCCCAATCCCAAAGTACACACCTTTGCCCGTGCACGGTGTGGGTTGTATACGTGGCCTGGCTAATGGCACAAACTGCTGCAGGCAACCAACTTCTTCAGCCGATTAAGATATAGGGAGTTGGCCACGAGGCCTGGCTTACAGCCAAAATGATACCCAATATTATGCCCGGGATCCGCAGTTCCTGCACAAGTAGTGCAGGCCTCAGGCACCATTTTGGGTGTTGTGGTACTGAGGCTCCCAAAATGATCTATGGACATCACAGCATCTTTTCAATTGGTCTGTTAAATCATGCAGTGGGCTTTGAGAGACTCTTGACCAAGGCCTGTGGTCATTGTGTGGTCACACTGCCCCAGTATGAGTCGTTTTCATTTCTTTTTCAGAGTTCCAAGTGCCCACTAGAGACATTTTTCTCCTGCGGCCAGCTGATCCGATCACACCTATACCCAGATCCAACTTTGAATCTGAGGATCTGAAATGGATGATGGGAAAATAACTCCCTTGTCCAAGGGGAGGTCTCTATTTTTAATGTAATAATTTGTGGCTGTCCGTTGATGAAGTCTGTGGATCGTCCGTGAATAAAATGGCCCAGATACAGTAGTGCGAAGCTTTTTAAACCCACCTTCTTTAAATGCTTCTGTCTAAGACAGGACTGAACAAATTGACATCAAGCCAATAAAAGTTCTAGTTTCGTGTTTCAGAGGTTTTTATTGTAGGTGCGAGAAAAGTTTACTGTGGGAGATAAACTTGGAAAACACAATTTTTGCCCACCTACCGCCTTAGTTTTTTTCCCTGCATGGAACTGCATAAAAATTGGCATGCTGGACCTTATCTGATTACACTTTTGAACTGTCATTTCTTTTGTAGCTTGGTTCATGGAAGCCATGATGTAGGCAATGCCATTGGAATTATGCGATAAGGTAGGACCAAATGATGCAGCAAAAGTTACTAAATTATGCATCAAGAAAAGGCAAATTATGTGGCATAACGAGGCATTTTGTGACAATATTACTTAATTTTTTATAATTTTTACATTCTAACACTATCTATCTTTAGTACTAGTGTGTCCCCCAAATACGCAAATGCAGCAAAAAGCGATAAAAATATGACCAGTCAACCTGTACGAAGGACGCTCTACTGCAACATTTTTGTTAAAGCTGTAGAATATGCAGCTGTTGATGGAATATGTGACAACTACTACAAATCATTAATTATGTGGAAACCACCGCCGCTGCAAAATCACATAATTCCAGGGCTCTTGGTTAAAGGCAAATCAAAAATATATTTTTAGTAGAAAGTGAGGCTGGACTATAAAAACACAGTGACAACTGCCGCTGTGATCTGTGTATATAACAGAGAAATCATGTTTTGTTCCTCATCCCCATAAATTTGCCTACCCCAGACCAATTTACACTATACTTTAAACCATCAAACAAGTGAAAAACGCTGGTTTCGTGAAGTTTCAGTAAGATATAACACGACACCAAAGCACTCAGCAAGAGAAAAAATGATTTTCCTATGTAAAGTGGGATTGAACGATAACTGGGTAGAAATGTTTGTCACCTTTAAGTGCGTGTGTGTGTGTGTGTTTGTGGGAAACGAGAGCCAGAAAAAGGGCACATTTGAAGGGCAGAGCAACATTCATACCACTAAATGAATATATTGAAATATTTTTGAAAGTCATTTTATTTCCCATGCTCTTAATTCCGAAAAAATATTCACAAAACATTAATCATAATTTATAGGACAATTACACTGCATCCTTAGCCACAACAGCATTAAACATCCAGACATCAACATAACGTTTACCACAGCTAAGAAAGGGTGCCAGGTGCATCTTATATTATGGTTCTTTGCCGTCAACATGTAAAACGCAGCAACAGAATAAGCAACATATATGCCTGCAATTAAACTTCATATGCGTTTTGTTTGCATGTTAATAATTAATGATCATTTAAACACATGTTTTTAACCAAAACCACTTGTAAAAACATGTCTAGCTTTACGTTGTAACACAGTGTGATTTTTTTTTGTTCCTTTTATTTATTTATATTTCTATTTTCAAACAAGCAACTCAGCATCCTGAGCTTGGCTTTCCTTTATAGATGCAGTGTCAAGAAATTTTACACAGGCGTCTACAGATATTGATTTTATTTTTACATTGTCATCTACATAGCATATTCCGGGGGTACAAGGGAAGAATAAAACTGCAGATAAATAAAAAGCGACCATACAGATCGAAGCATAAAATACAAATGTGTGTGAGGATCATCTGGGGTATAACACAGCTGTAAAGTTGTCCTTGAATTGTTGTTGTCTGCTGTTTGTATGGTTCCCAGAAGAACTGCATGGTCTGAACAGGCAGAGGTAGGAACCTTCTAGCTGCTGGACTAAGAATGGACAAATAGTACTTCTTTCACTGAAAAACATCAACAATCATGCATTTTCAAACAGTTTATCCAACTGTTGAGCACAATCATCCGGCACAACGTAATATGTACAAATCACCTTGTTAAAGTGGTTGACCCTTGTCTTTTCCTTGTTCCTATCTTGCAAACTTAGACCCCCACCCTCTTCTCCCCTTCTGGATTTCTATTTTGCAACTGGCTTTTAAGTGGCAAACATTATCCACACACGGGTATGTAGGCTGCTTCCCTGTGTCCCAAAATGGCCGCTATCCAGTCTTTATTTACAAATGGGTAAGCACAGGCAAGGAGGCGTGTGCGTACATCACAAGACTTTCCCGTCCATTGATGCCACAACACCATCCCCATATCCGTGACCACCAGCAATAGCTTCCAAGCATCCCGGACACTCACAGTCGACCGAGTGGGCAGGGGAGGCTCCTGTGCAAGTTCAAGTAAACACATACAACCCGCATAATCCAGAGACAGTATTGCAGCTCCTCCTCTGGTGAGGTCTGTACCGACTCCTGCTCTGTCCCCCTGGCCCAACATCCGACTAAGGCCTGCAGACACCCCCTCGTGGTGCAGGTGGGTCAGCTGTTGTACTGGCAGGCATTGAGACCGGAACCTGGGCTTTGCAGGCCGCTGTAGCCAAAGGTTGAGTGCTGCTTGGACTTGAGCCTAAGGCTAGCTAGGCTGGAGTTGCACGTGTCCCTGTACACTGTGTAGGGTGAGCCTGTGGGCCCATAGGGGCAGGCAGAGGAGGACATGGCTGAGTTCAGAGACGAGCTGCTGATGTTGTTGAGGTTGTTAATGTTATTTAGGCCGGAGTTGGGCATACCAGGCACAGCTGAGTGGCCCATGCCAGAGGGCATGCTCATGGAGGAGATGCTGCTGGGGGAAGAGAACATGGACTGCGATGAGAGTGGGCTCATGGAGTTGAAGAAGGTGAAGCCTTTAGTTGACAAGGGCGCTGGCGTCAAACTCTTTGTAGCCCAATTGTTGTATGGATAACCTGCATACATGTCTTCGTAGGGTTGCATTAGGCCACTAAACTGTGGCACATAACCATTCTTGCACAGGTCCATCTGCTGGTTGCGCTCCCTCTTTCTCCACTTGGCTCTGCGGTTTTTGAACCAGACCTATGAAGAGAAGTAGAGTAAACCATGAGGAAAGAACTTAGGGAGTGGAGACAAAAGACACACTCCCCAAGCAGGTCACATCCACACCTCTGAAAATCAGGGAACCATAGCATTTACTGCACATAAACCTGAGAACAACAAGCTACCACATATTCATCTCCAATCACCAGTAACCCACATGTAACAACAACAAGTACTGCTCTGCTTAGCAAGGGCTCCAAAAGCAAGAGCTTGCACCAACAATGCGAACATGCATTGCTAAGCAAATCAGAGGCCCACGAACAACCCGGGAACCACCATCCTACACACAAGTAAATGTCAGATTACCAGATACTGTATCACTTTGCCACTATAGAACCACAACAGTCATCACGGTTTGCACCAGGATACCAGCAGCCTGGACATGCATTCATGCCAAAGAAGTCAAACTACAAAATTGTAAACAAAAAGATAAGAGGACAAACTGTGCAATAAAAACCCACCTCCCAGTTTTGCATGCTTTAAATATCAGTTAAAAAATACCACACCTACATATACACCAATTTAAACCAGGCATAACACGTTTCTTATTGACAACTATATTAACAGTCACATCATTGTACGCCTATTAAAACAGTGATGCTGTTTTCTATGTCTACTTTGCTGTGTATTTTGGCTTGAGAACATATTTTAGTAAGCTTTAGTAAAGATTAATGAGGAGACCATGATAAAAACGAATGTATTTGAAAATATCTGTTTTGTGTCATGGAATTTGTATATATCTCTATAAATCCAAAAATGTCATAAAATCATTATCAACAGAGAGTATTTTGCCATATCTGGGTCTCAACTAAATATTTAAAAACTGGTGTTGTACAATGACTTAGAAAGGGATTATAATGTGGGTATGTGGTATTTGCGAAGTTGCCTTGCCAACTTTGCGACTTTTTGAGCAACCTTGTCAAGTTTCCCCATCATTAAGTTGACAAATTAAAAAAATAGCACATGAAATATGCAGTAAAAAGCCGTATTTGTAGGGGAAAAACAAGCACAACCTATTTTTATCGGAAACTTTTCATCCAAAAAGGGATCGGGGGGGTGTGGGGGGGGGGGGGGGGGACACTACCACAAAAACATTGTTGCCGGAAAAGTCACCTAGAGGTGAAGTTTGTGGCATTTGCTGGCAAAATTATAATTTCCATGAAGCAAATTCAGAAGGATTGTGTTGATTATAAAAAGGGAGTATTATTATTTTGGTACCTCTGTTCATGAAATCTTCTCCTCAGAAGGAGTTGGAGTTGGTGTATGTTTGAAAACATGTGTGAAGCCATTTTGCATGTGATTTTCAGCTGGTCTGGCTATGACCATGTTTTTCCATGACTTTTGCTCTCAACATGAGAACTTGTGCACTCCTTTACTTTCCTGTTCCCCCACACCATATGTATAATGTGCCTCAGAGAAGTCTCAGATGTCACCATCCAGTGATCATTCTATCGGCCTGACTTAAGAAAAGTTGTGCTGCACCCAGTGCAGCGCCGCTTTACTTGCGCCCCTTAGCGCCCACAAACTCCACCACCTGTACGCCGTATCTAAGATATGGCGCACAATGGCGGTAGTTAGGAAACTAGTGTCAGAATATTTTACTCTAGTTCGAGGCTTTACAGGATTAGCATCAAAAATGTTGACGCTGATCCAGCAAAGACCAGGAGGCACATTGTAGATAATGGTGTGCCTCCTTTTAATGCCTGCTCTGAGCAGGCATTAAAAGTGCTGAAAAAAGTGACGCAAAGAAATCTCTTAGATTTCTTTGTGCCATTTTTTCACCTCCCCTAATGGGGGAACGCCCCCCTTGCATACATTATGCCTGGCGCAGGCATAACGTAGCACAAAGGGTTACAAAGTGGAGCAATGCATGCATTGCTCCACTTTGTAAATTTGGTGCAAATTTGGTGCTGCGATTTAGTCCTCATTGGGTCACATTAGCATCAAAGAAAAATGATGCTAATGTGACCCAATGAACAGGGATGAAGGGCTGTCAGGCCTCGATTTGGGAACTAAACTCACAAGCACTCATGTGCCAAGGGTGTTAGCATTTGCAAACCCCCACATGCAGTAAATCAGAGGGTTTGCGAATGATAAAACATTTAATTTAATGTACTAAAACCATTTAACGGTTCGGAAAAGTTTTTCCCGAATCATTGGCACTAATAGCCATTGATTCACTGGGTAGTTAAAAATAACTCTGTCCAATTCCGCTCTCTCTTCTGTGCATACACTCCACCATAGACTGCGTATTTCTGAATCACTCCCGTTCTCAACTGCATCCATCCTTTTTGTGCTTTCCTTGTAGCCCCTGTTCAGAACAACAAAGCCTCTCTAGATGTTTCACTGAGTGGCAATCTGTTATTCCTATAAGATTGTTTTATGTAAATAGGGCCTACCACCAATCTATCCACTGTGCTATATAAAACTGTTAAATAAATAAAAAAATATCATAGCTGCCTGGAGTGTATTCAAATTCTCACTGTGGGATAACAGAGCCAGCACTGTATAGGGTGCTTGGAGACCCTACAAATAAAAGCATGGTCAATTTTCCTCCAACTCAACCAAGAAAATTTAGGGGAGGGGTCAAAAAATCTGTGAACTATGTTAGAAATCAACTTGGGGAATTGTGAATTTGCAAGACTCGTCTTCTAAACATAGCTGTCGAGATTTCCTATATGGGAAATGTAACATTTGGTAATAAGATCATTAAAGGCAAGCTGGTAAGAAATGCCTGTATTCCACAAAAGCAGCATAGGCGACTTTACATTGGTGTAATGTTGTCTATTGACCTGATGGGAAGAAAAGAAGCCTACTGTGAATGAACCAGCTTTAATGGATGAGAGTTGTCCATGTTCTTTAAGTAAAAGGAAACAACTCTTGTTTGGAATATTTTGAGTTGTTCAAGGTGAGGGAATATGGCTGTGCGATGTTATGATCCCTCATCTCCATCAAGACTATGAATAAGTGCACATCTATGTTAGGACTGTGTCATCTTCTCAGTTTCACACATCATTCAGGGTGACGAATCTAGATAACAGGTGAAATGCGCTGCGAATCTGCTCATGCGGCTGGACTTGCCCAAGGCCGGATAATAAGTGCTTCTGGAGCAGTTAGTTTTGCGCTGCCGCTTCTCAATATCAATCAGTGCTTAATGCATTGGTCCTTCCTTCATAAACGTGGCCTTAAATCGGATGATTTTTGCTAGTGCAGTAGTGAAGATATATATATGCAAACATATATATAATGAAAAGCTGTTATAACAAAACAGTACATTTTTTCCACTTGCTGTATCAGTTATTGTAAAGATGCGCGGATATAAATTCCAAGTTTGCCAAAATTAATTTTCTAGGGACTGTGACGAAGTGGAAGGTGCCATAGTCGTCTGTCTTCTGTTTTTCTTTTTTCTTTTCCTTTCAACCCCAGTTATTCACAAAAGTGTATTTGCCAAATGCAAGTGCGTTAAGTATGCTAATGTGCAGGTTTCTGGTTAATCAATATAGTTTTGTGAGTGGGTGAGGAAGGATTAGGCAGTATAGGGATGCAGAAATGTGTTGCCATTATTCTCCTCTGTATGCATTTTGCATTATGTTCGTTGTAATTGGTTCTTTATATATACAGTGTGCTTCGTTGGGTAATATTCGGATTCTCCGTTGTGCTCATTTGCTGGTACTTAATCTAAAAAAATGAAACTCATTATACCTCTGTTGATATAGACCGGGAAAAACGTCAAATGGAAACACCTAAGGTAAAGATTCAGACTGTTCTCCGAATGTGCGCTTCTCTTGTCAACTGTTTGTGCTCGTCCATCATTTAAATTAACTGCAAGCAAGGGAACTCCAGCCTGTACCATGTGAGGCGCACGGTATTTAGAACTCCTGGATGTTGTGCACGCGAAGCAGTGGTATCTAAGAGACCTGGTGGAGCCACGTACTGAGAGGGGGTATCTAAGGGGCCTGGCTGAGCCGCGTACTGGGAGGAGGTATCTAAGGGGCCTGGATGTAACGCGCACAGGGCGGTGGTATCTAAGGGGTCTGGGGTGCCGCGCACAGGGCGGTGGTATCTAAGGGGCCTGGTTGTGGAGCGCACAGGGTGGTGGTATCTAAAGGGCCTGGCTGTGGCGCACACAGGGTAGTGGTATTGAAGGGGCCTGGCTGTGGCGCACACAGGGTAGTGGTATCGAAGGGGCCTGGCTGTGGCACACACAGGGTAGTGGTACCTAAGGAACCTGGCTGTGGCACACACAGGGTAGTGGTACCTAAGGAACCTGGCTGTGACACACACAGGGTAGTGGTACCTAAGGAACCTGGCTGTGACACACACAGGGTAGTGGTACCTAAGGAACCTGGCTGTGGCACACACAGGGTAGTGGTACCTAAGGAACCTGGCTGTGACACACACAGGGTAGTGGTACCTAAGGAACCTGGCTGTGACACACACAGGGTAGTGGTATCTAAGGGGGCTGGCTGTGCGGGCACAGGGCTCGAGTGTCTGTCTGGTTTGACTGTGGCGCACACAGGGGAGTGGCTCCTGTGGGAGGTGCTTAGTGAGATCGAGTGGGACACTTCACACTCCCGTCTCACCGCCTCCTCTCAGAGGCCGGGATGTGTTTGTAACCCAGTGTGGGCTGTATTGTGCTCAGTTTATAGATTTGGGAGGGGGCGAGGGCTTGCGGACCGGGTCGCTTTTATTAGTGGAAGGGCCGGATCCTGAGCATGTTCATTAGCTTCATCATCAGATATTTACTTCCCTGCCCCAGGCTGCCCCTACCATCTGCCCACACACATGCGGATACCTGATCCATGGAGTGACTTCGTGAGCCCTGGCCACGGAAACCTCAACCACCAAAGAGCACATTGTGCCACTGGGGGAGTACAGTCCCATCGCGTCCCCTCGCACCTAGTTCTCTGCTCTTAGCCAATGCCTATATCTCTGCTGGTGCGAGACGCCCTTGTCTTTAGTGAAAACATTCAATGCTTTGAAAAGTAGTCTTTGCCCTGCCGTTGTCTGTGAGTGCAGAGAATACGCGATGCGGTGGTGTTAACCGACTTAAGCGTGTTGGAAGAGTGTGTTATTACAATATCAGAAGCCTGGATACTTAGCAGGAAGGGCCACGTTGCAGCTTGAACTACCAAAGGAACTAGCTAATAATATACTATAAATGTTCCCCCAAAATTCTGGAAATAATGATGACAATTTCAATATTTCCGTGTACAACACATATAATGACAAGAACAGGAGCACTCACATACACGATAACATACAGACAGACACACGCGTACACTCTGCAGATTAAAGTATGTTTACCTGCATGTGTATATGAGTGTAATCTATGACAATAACCACAACTATTGATATTACATATTATGTATATGTAAATGTTGTTAGAAATGGTTCTCGTAAATGTACTGGAGTTGCTGACACAGTATATAGCTATATTCAATCTATTCGAGATTATAGACGGGCATCATAAATACGATATGTGCACGAATATTTCACAATATTTTTATCTATTGCTGCAGTGCAAGCTTGTCAGGTTGGCAGATTTGGGACTCGTATTTATTTTATCTCCCGTTGACCAACCAGCACCGAACTTCCATTTTGCGGTTGTTCCCGACAATGGCGCACGTAGGACACGGCGTGGCTTGGAGCAGCGGCGGAATGCACGCGCCTGCCTTTGTCTAAGTGGACGTATGACTCTAGGTGGACGTATGTCAGTCCTTATATGAGGCTCCGTGTGTGTCTGCCTCCCGCGCCTGTCGGTGTGTGTCTGTAAAGACACGAAGCTCAGTTCACAAGCTTGGTTGAGGAATACAACGTACAGACAGTTGTTTTAATTTTTCTGTTGTTAACAAATATGTTTTAAATTTAAAACAAAAATAAGAATAGCACAAGAAAAGACCTTCATTCACTGGGGAGAAGGTATGCTCGAGCTTAGAGAATGCATATTTATTCCACATCAACCTCCAACCGTGGCCCAGCAGACTGGAGTGCCGAGAGCGGTTGAGGGACATGTACAGTTGTTGTGCCCCTTTGCTTCCAGGGTCTGCTCACTGCCCCCTGGTGCCCGGGAGGCGCTTCTCCACTGACAGGCTGAGATAAATACCCTCCATCCTCAGGAGCTCTCTGCGCCTCCACAGGTTGCTTTGTGCGTGAAGGGGACGTGAAAAGGGGAACGAAACACCACAATAACAGCAAGAGGCTGGATACAGAATCCAGCCAGACAAACAGACACCAGAAACCAAACCCCTCGGCACCTCCTCGACCCTGTGGCTTCCGTGCTGCGCCTTTACTGACCCGTGCTGCCCGTGCCTAACTCTGCTGCTGTGCTTCATCTGCCCTCTTCTCTCTCAAGGGCAACCTGTACGTACATTTTAAACACACCCACCCGGACCCTCAATGACCCGGCGCCAGGCAGCAGCCCTTACAGCAAACGGGTGCCATTGTTCAAGTGCAGAAGCCGGCCGCACGCACTGGTTGTGTTGATAATGTTCCCTCAGACAAACAGGGCTCACGAGAATTATGTGCACGTGCCCTCGAACGTACAGGGGCTCTAGGTAGGTGTGCCCTCGGGCTCACGGGGTGTGCGCACGCGCCCGCAGTCAGGCAGGGCCCTGCACGTGCGCAGAGAGACTCGGTGCTTTTGAGTTTATATGATGAAGCACAGAGGGGCCTGTGCACGTGCAGGAGGGGGCTCTGTACACGTACGTCAGACACACAGGAAGTCTGTACATCTACCCTCGCGCACACAGGCGCTCCATGCGTGTGCCCTCAGATACAAGAGACATTGGAACCCACGGGCACTCCTCACTCAAGGGGTGCCCCCAGGCATACCGGGACAAATGCTTCAGCGCCGGGCACAGGGGTATTAGGCAGCGCCCTCTAAATGTTACACTACAACACAAGTGCTCTGAGGCGCAGGGCGCGCATTTGTTCAGCGCCCCCGGAGCACCTTGGCACAGGCCGTAGCTTAATCTCATCTACTACATATGGTGTTCGGCACAGGCCAAGCAGAAGACTATTACATTTTAAAATCCCACTACGCCTCTCCATCGCCCCGTGATCTTGAACCGACGTCATTAACCAGAGCACCCGGCCCTCGGTTCTGAGGCATTTAACTTTGCTGACCTCACAATAAACTCCGTTCATAATCCGAAATGTGGCAGGCTCACGCCTTCTTTTTGTATTTACGAAACCATTAACCAAAGCTTTACAAGGTATATTTTTAAGATATTCTTGGTTGAATTTCTTAACCCTCTTTCATTTTTCCCATTTATTACGCTGGGTGACATACTGACCCCAGCCGCTCTCATGCTGTCACTCGCAGTGGACACAATGTACTCCAAACACAGACATGTAGCGGGCAGCCCTTCAGCTTTCTGTCACTGTTCTGGCAATACGTGACCCGGAAGAACAGAAGCTGTCGTCAGTGGCACGAGGAGAGCCCGCCCCAAGCTCTGTCAGTCTCGCCCTGTCTGTCTCACTCTCACCTTTCTCCTGGTCCTCTTTCTTGCTGTCTCTCACTCCGTGTCCGCCCCCCTTTCTGGCCCGTCCCTCATTGTATTCGTGTTCAGACCCCCCCACCCCGCTTTCATCAAACTCCATCGTGTTTCCCTTGGCCCCTTCTTCAATTTCTTACTCTCTCCATCGTTCTCCTTCTCTTTCGCCTTTACTTTTCCTTCTTCTTCACACTCTTTCCTTCTCTCCACCTCCTCTCTCTCGTTCCTCACTTTTTTTTGCTCTCTACCTCTTTCACTTTCTCTTCTGTGTCGTTCACTATCCCGGTCTCTCTTTCTCACTGTGTCTGTTTCTCCTTCTCTCTCCCCGTCTGACCCACAAACAGGGGGAAACAACCTCTCAAGGGGTCCGTGTGGCTCAACAGGGCTGCGGATAGCGCGAGACACCGGTAAACGTTTTGCTCGACAGAAACCGCCGCACACTCATATTCAGTGGCTAGCAAGGGTGTCCTGGGCCCTGGGAAGCAAAAAAAAAAAAAACTGTGATCCGTATTTCCGGTTTATTACTGAGATTAATCGAGGCGCTGCAGGAATTCAAACCCTTCGGTGGCACGGCACCTGCTGCACCACTGATAGATGCGCCTCTCCCCACCTACATTAAAGAAATGAGCAGACCCTCTCCTGGGCGGGGAAACGCCAGTCGAGTATTGCATCCTTCACGCGGTTACTCTGGTGTAACTCCCACGGACTATCGGCCGTTTCACGGGGCTTTGTGGGTTCTCAGTCACGTGCTGAGATTGCAGCGCTTGAGGAGCGACACGCAGTAGACATTCGAGTGATCGTGAATGTAGCCGAGTGTCTATCTGGCTGCTTATCGCGGAGCACAATCCAAGCCTGGCCTTATCGGCCGTGTTATTGTACGGTATGCAAAGAGACCCAACCACGGCAATAAAGATAGAAGTGTTTACACAACCGGAGCAGGGCACTGGGCTCTGTCTGCTGCTCTGTCTGGGTAACATGTTTGTGCGAGTATATATATGTATATATATATGTGTATATATGTGTATATATGTGTATATATGTGTATATATACATATACACAGACACTTCGTTTAAATCGACACGTATACGTGTATACCTATAAATATGTGCGTGTAGATTTAATACATGCTTTTGTGTGCGTATGCATGCATATATGTGCATCTTAGTCCGCGAACCCAGAGTGTGTGTACAGGTACAAGAAACTATTTGTTGCCTTTTTTTTTTTTTATTTCAACATTCTTCGAATTCTAACCAAACCCTGATTATGGAATTTATATCTTTGCATTTCCACAAGAGTTCCGGTAAGTTTTAATTCTTCTTCCTTTTCTTGCAAATATTGCACGTTTTATCCGTCTTTTTGTTAAAAAAACAACGTGCAAACTAAGGTTTACCAAGTGTTGTCTCCAAATAACGTATTTCCCCTCCCACTCCTGTAATATTAAAGAATTTAATTTGGAGCGTGTTTAAATTATATATATTTTTAAATCCATATCACACTGAATGTACATGCGCTAGTGTGCCTGGCACACAGTTGGACTACAGATCCGCGGGGCAATGATTTGGAAATCAGTGCGGTAGAACAAGGTGGTCCTAATGTGAAGCAACTATTCTACCCCGGGAAGGCATGCTTAATTCCCCCATTATGATCAGTAAAATGCAACTTTTCAGCTTTTGCGCTTAGGTCACCTACATAAACGTAAGGTATTGTTGTAACTTTATTTCTTTCGTACGTTTTGTATAATTTATTTTTTTGTTATATTTTAAGCGCTTTTCTTCAGATGCGATTTCTCATCGTTTTAGTTTAATTCTCCTAAGCATATTTTTACAATATAACTGCTTTCGATTTTAAGTTAATTTCCATAAATGTTATAAAAGGTGTAACTGTTTTTCCTAATTCTCTTTGTATTCTTAAACAATGTTACAGTTTGACTTTCTAAAAATGTGACTTCTTATTATTTTAAAGATTTATTTTACAAAAAAAGTTTTAAAATCAATGTAGTATAATCCCCCCGTATTTCCTTAAAGATGTTACGTTTTATCAATTTTACTGAATTCCCCAATTCAATCTGTAATAGTTTAACTTTTATCATTTTAGTCTACTTATCTGAAACAACATAACTTTTAAAACCATTTTCGCAAATACTTTTTGCATTTTTCAAGTGTCATTTTTTTATCCTTACTTGTTGAATCCCATGTGTTTTCTTTAAAGTGTAGCTTCTTATCGTTTTAATACGGTATATTACAGCAAGCTGACTTTTTATAATTTTACCTTAATGCCCCTTCGCTTCTGTAAAAAACATTTTTTTTCACCTCAAATAGTGTATTTTCAAATTCATTTTTAACAAGAAACCTTTCAGCGATTTTCCCTTAATTCTTAAAAACGCATACTTGTAAAATATACCTTTTTATTATTTTAGTTTAATTCCCCGAGAATCTTGACAGAAATATTTTATATCATTTTAACTGATTTTTCTCACACATTTTTAAAAAATGTAAATACTTTAGCTAGCTCCAACTATTTCTTTTTTAATGCATCATTTTATTCTAAATTATTTGTGCATACTTCTTCTATAATATCTTTAAAATGCTACTTATGAGAACTAGGTCGAATTTAAAAGGTTTTCAAAGGGTAACTTATTCTGTAATTTTGTTGTTTGTATCTGGATTTCAGATAAAGCCGTCTGCAAACTAGTCATCTTCTAGACTGGCTACATTTATATTTGGGTCTGAGTTTTCGTTCACGCCTATCTGTAGAAACCTAGATTTTGGAGTTCAAATTACCAGGGGCAGCCTACGGAAAGAGAGACTTACAGCTCACTGTACCTGGGGGTTATGAAACAGATCGCCCTCTTCACCTGCTCGCCCTCCCTGTCTTTTATTTCGCGTTGCAAAACGTCCGACCTCGAAAACTAATCTCGCTGTGTATAGCAAGCATGGGCCGAGGCCAGTGTTGGTTTGAGAATCTGCTCCCAGCCCCTCTGCCTCTCCCGGAAACGAATGATGCCGGAGAAGTCCGAAAAACCTTCTTGGAGTCTAACTTTGGACACTAGACCCCTCGTCTATATTTCTAGCTCCCAGAAACACTATAAAGGCGTCATGAATCACGTCAAACTTATTCGTACAAGTCTTTCAAACATTAGCAACATTTTTAATTTTATCAGTAGGAGTGTAGAGGAATAGCAATATCGCCTATACTTTGTGGTTTTAAATTAGGTAAAGAGGTTACATAAAAAGTAGAACCTGTTTCCTTTGCGCCCGGATGCAAATACTGTGCATGCAAATATGCTACGGCCGGGGTTTGCCTTGACCATTACCCCGCGTTATCAGCAGCACAGTTATTATAGCTGGTTACAGGAAAATAACCCGCGCCTTGTGCTCAACGAACGCGCCCAGTGACGCCACTGAGCGCGCGGCGAGGAACGCATCACCAAGTTAAAATGTCATTTGTAATTAGTCATGATAGCACAGGTACAGACGCAAATCTCTACAAAGTCATACATGCAGGGGGCCATATTCAAAAACACGGTCAAACATCATGCACCCTCACGCCATACAAACACACAGAGTAACTACACTCCCACACTGACCATCACAGACGCACGCCGTAACAAAAACACAAACACCACACACATACACCACATGTTAACTCACACGTACCGCACACACGAACGCAGAAGATGCACATGCATGCATATACCATAAACACGACACACACACTAACAGGGGTGCACAACAAACGCGCACAGCAGACACCACGCCCAGACTACTAAACACACACACACACAGACTGCCTAACATGCACACACACACACAGACTCCCTTACATATTGCACATACAATGCACACAGACACATAAAACACACACTCACATTTACACAGAGAAACACACCACATGTAAATACTCACGATGCCAAATGTTTGCATTGAATATTTGGTGATGTCGCTGTTGGTCATATAGTTGCTTCTAACATGTATGCACCATGAGCAATGAAGTAAATACTTAAAGCGTTGGTTTAAATGTGGTTCATACTTGTAAAATACGGCGTTGAAGTGTAATGTACACTGCGGTGTTTCAACCCTGGTGTACCCTTCCAGCTAGTGAACTTACTAGGATGATTGTTATTGGGGGTGTCTTCCAACAGCGTTTCTACTGTGCACCTTATGTGTGCGAGGCCGCCATTGGTTGACTCAGAAGAATGCCACGGATTTTTGGTTTGTTCGGGGCAGATCATTGTGCTACTTTATTTGACTTCGTACATAACTGCATGGTTTGTATTTAATTATAGTGCATTGAAGTGGCATACTCCTGCGTTACAGTGAATGGTACCTCGTCCCTGTAGCCCCTCACTGAAGCCGCCGCTCTGCTGTATTGCTTCTGTGGTAGGCCTCAAAGATCCCTCCCCGACCAGTCCTCAGCCCTCAGCCTCCCTCCCTCCTCGTGTTTATAAACAATGCATTTACAAACAGCGGCGTCTGACCTCATGTCACTGCGCCCCACCCGTCCTCAGCTCACTAAACACACATTTCACAATACAAGGCCTTTACGGCCGGTCATTGCCCTGTTTGACCTTTGTACATTTAAAGCATCTGCACTACAGTAAGGCTGCCATTTGTGCACTGTGCAAATAATGAGACTTTTAATGTTTGTTAAAGAAATATACTTGACAGATTAAATGTGAGTACCTTTGCTGTTTGCTGTTGCTACATTCGGATGAAGTTAACACCTTTCAAACTTGAAAACAACTCATTTTCACAAGCAGAGTCATCGAGCGTGTGTGCGTGTGCCTTCGTGTTTGTGTGAGTACACCTCGAGAACTGTGGTGGGTGCCATCATGTCTGCGAGTGCGCCTGTCAAGATAGAATACTGACTCAGGGGGTCGTGTTCGGGAGAAATCCACACTGATTTGCGGAGAAGAATCTTTTTCATCAATGGTCCGTTTATATAATTTTCTGTGAATACTGAAACGGGGCAGCGAGCAACCATCGGAAATTAGGATTAAGGCACTGTCTGAGGACAAATCATGTTACACGCCAGCCATTGAGAGCGCTTTTGTGTCTTCTTGCATGTTTCCCCTTGTGCGCAGACTCTGGCAGTAAATCGGAGTCTATAAAATCTACAGTGGCTAATAGCATTCTGTGGCCCTGGCGGTTGGGGGGGAAGAGGGAAGGAGGGTGTCTGTCCGTGTGTCTGCTCCGCTCACTGTCTCTAGTTTCTTTCTGCTATTCTAGGTGACCGTGTGAGGCATCAGCTTCCCAGCCTCACCTGGGACTGCTCCATGGTTTGTGTCTCATCTTGTTCGTAACTATGGTGCATGCTTACTCCTTTTGTGTCTCCCACACTCAGTGGATGTTGTGTGTGCCCAGTTTGTGCTTAGGAGTTGTTGTTTGCACCTGTAATTTTAAAGTGCCTGATGCTGTCCGTGGCTCAGGATTGTAACCACTGGGGCCTGTTTCCGGTGTTTCTGTCTGCTTCCCTCTGAGGACCTTGTGTCTGTTCCAGTTTGTGGCTATGGTTGTGTTTGCTACAGTGGTTACTGTGTGCCCGATGCTCTCCACGGGGGTGGATTGCACTCCTTATGTGTCTTTCTGATGTGTCTGTCCTCTCTCGCTGCAGTTTGTATTTGTTTCACTTTTTGGATGCATTTGCCCGTATTATGTGGGCCGTATGATTGGGTCCGGCTTCGGTGAGTGCCTGCACATCTGATGGACTGTTTAGAGTGTCCGCCCCTCTCAATAGTCTGGTGCGTGCCTACTCCTTTGTGTGACTATGGGATGAGGGCATTTGAGTATATCTGTCAGTGCCTGCTCATCTGCAGGGCGTCTGCCCTCTCTGCGGTCTCAGGTTTAGGTCCTTCTGTGGTTGAGTGGGGCCCTGCTCGTCTCTGGGCCTGTTCCTTTTCTTGGCTTCAGGGAATATACTCACTTCCTGCTGTGTTTTTGCCCAGGATATACTCTTCTCTCCAGTTTACTGTGAGCCGCCCCAATCTGTGGCGTTCTTATTATGCATCAGCACATTAATTATTTTAATTTATGCTTCATCTCTTTGGAAATGGGCTGTCGGTAGTCATTGTGTGGTTCGGAACCTGTCGTTACTCTCTGTTTAATTCTGGATTCAGTCACTTGTACCTTGTCTCTTTGTGTCTGAGATCTGCTTCCTTGCCCTAAATATATTACTGCTGTGCCTGAGTTACCTTCACCACTCCTACAACGAGTGGTTCCACAGTGTGCGCGTTTTTTATTTATGTAAATGGTTACTATTTCAAAGTGGCTCTGGACTTAGTGAACGTTTCTATTATGATCGTCTGCACTTTGTCTCTCTTTCTGGTCTGATTATGGGTTGTGTATTTATTTCTGGTTTGTTTTGGGGTTATGTGTCTATTCGTATGGGTTGTGCGTTTTGAAGCACTCTCCTATCCCTTTGCGAGGATGATTTACATTTACAAGCTTCAAAGTCACTAACAATTTGTGATAAAATGTGGTCACAAATCTCTTACTACAGCTATGCATTACCCAGCTTGGTATCTTGAGCTGCATTTAAGGAACCATTGCTTCATTTTAGAGTTGCGAATCTACAACCTGTTTTAACCCCCAAGAGTTAAAGAGTCTGAAGAGTCTGTAAAAGTATCACCCAATTTTTTAGTATTTCACTAATAGTCTAGTGCTAGTTTTAGTGCTCAATCAAAAATATCATGATTTGGCGCAAGTGACTTTATCTCTACGTGCCTCATGTTGTAACTAATTTCTAATGTAATTCATAAAACAGCAATACATTGTTCTATTTAGTATGACCCCGAGTGTATAATCACCTGGTTTCTTGTTGAAGATCCCTATTAACACTTTCCTTTTGAGCAAAACTGACAGCCACAACCTAGGTATCACGTAAACACAGATGATATCCAGGTACACACCAGGGTACACAAGCAATCATATACTTGGCTGCACATCATGGCATGCCACACACACACTTAAAGGTCTCTAAACTAGCTTTGCTTGAATCCCTCGCTGGGACCTTCTGATCGTATCTATTTGTGGTTTGATTGACCTTCCTGTCTACTTCTACTTCGATACCAACTCCAAAGACCCTGGCCTGGGCATAGTTCAGAACTTAAATGTCATTATTATTTCAGCTCAATAATGCTTTCTTTAATCGTTTGCTAGATCCTACCTCTTCCACTCATGTTTAACCGTGCACCTCTTGCACTCGCTCTCGCCGGCATTGGTTGTTTCAATCATATCTACCCGGGACTCCTACTTAAGACAATGCCCTAATAAACTCAAAATCATGTTGTCTGGGTAATAATTAGCCCAAAGCAAATGGATATTACTCCACATCAATCAGGGAACAGAATTCAAACCCCTCTGTCATATCCTTGAAATGCCGTATGAGTATGCCTCTGTCTCAGTTGTCCCTCTGAACTTCACAGAGGGACAAAAACCTAAGGCTAGCTGCTCCTAATGAAAGACCCTCCTTGTGGAAAGATAGAAATATGTTGAAGAAAGGACAATCCGCTCCAGGGCTCTGTCCTCTGAAACTGTTTTCAATGTTCCTTCAACGTCAAGGGAGACTTGTTTTAATTCTGACATATCCTAAATCGCCACCCATCCTGAAAGGCGTTTTGATTGAATGCATAGTACTTGGTTTCATTCCCTTATTCGTTATTTTTTCTCCTATGTCCTCTCCTTCCTCTTCCAGTGGAAAAGCTTAAAAGAGACTACCTGGCTTTATTGAAAGTTTAAAAAAACACAACTAATAAAACAGTTGTTCATCCCCTCTCCATCATAGCCTGGTGGCTATATAATTTGGCACTCACCTGGACCCCCACACACTGCAACATCCCATGTACAACACTTCATGGATGAGATGTTCATGGTGCGATAAAAATATTTTACATAAGATGCTCATGCACATTGGCGCTGGTCCTGTACTACATCAAACAAAAAAGGAAACCCGATGTATCTACCATTGGTATAGGAAGGGATTCCAAACCGTCACGTCTCCTGAAGCAACATATTCCTGTCAGCAAGTTTTTAGCTGCCCCTTGTTAGTTAGAACTCAGATTAACTTAGAAAAATGTAAAATGCTTTACTGCGATTCTAGGGCACCCAAAAAAGTTATTATGTGTGTGTAGGGGGAGAGGCTGGATAGTGGAGATGAACTGCTTCAATTACATGCTTGTGTGAGTTTTTGAGGCCAAAACATCCAAAGGAAATCATGTAGTTGTATATTGAAAATTATGTCTATTATTTCGCAGATGTGCTAAATACATTTTGAATGTTGCTATTATATACGTGTCTTAAGTACAGGGATTTCTGAGTTTTATGTGTATGTCAAGGAACGAAATATATGTGGTTATGGTGAAACTAAAATGTTTTCTTATATATAAAAAAAAAAAAAAACAGTTTTGCTGTGTGATTATTATTTCTTGCCTTGTGTGCTTAGTAATACGGCTCTGTGTGCTTAGCAATACGGCCCTTCTGCTCGAGTTTGTAAGTGTCCCCTTAACCCCTGCAGCCAAACTCTTGTTAGGGTACCTAGCTCTTTACAGGTCAATACCGACACTGCTCCCAGTTTTGGACTTTTGCGTCCAAAAGTCGACGGCGTAATGCAATCTCGTTGTATTTCATTAATTAGACTGAATCGCCTGAAAGCAAACACTTGTAAGCAAAAGGTTTATTACTGAAGACATAATCTGTAATAACGTGGAGTGCAGCATTCACCCTACGTCCTGATGTTTTGTTAAACTTTGGATCGTCCCCCCGGACTCAATTACATGTATGTTACTGTTTCTACCCGCTAAATACATTATGTAATTTGAATCCCATGTGCCCTAGTTTGTACTACATAGAACTAGAAATATTAAAGCCACAAAATCACTATAATTGTTGTAAGTACGCGCTTCGGCCAGTCGAGCGTGTAAAAAGTCCTTTGTGCTGGCCACACATGCTAGTAAACCCACCCAAGTCTGGCGGTAGAAATAAATGCGTCCCATGACCCCACAAGTACGTCCAAAAACCATCGGTCAACAAGGTCTCACTGATGACCACAGGAAGTAGAGACAGCAGGACACGCGCACGCAGGCAGTCACGCTGGCAGTCGTACGTTACGCGCAGACGCAGGCAGCCAGATCTCGCGCACGCAGCACGCACGCACACAGCTCCGGCAGCGTCGCTCTCACCCGGACTCGCGCCTCGGTCAAGTTGGTCCAGACTGCGATCTCCTCCCGCATGCTCATGTCCGGGTAGCGGTTACGCTGGAAGGTGGCTTCCAGCTCCTGAAGCTGCTGGCTGGTGAAGTGCGTGCGCTGCCGCCGCTGCTTCTTTTTCTTGGACGGGTCCTCGCCGGCGCCATCTTCTAGCTTCTGCTCCCCGCTCCGCTCCTTCTCTGCAGGCAAGGGAGGAAAGCAAGAGCACCAGAGAGTCACTCACTACCCGTCTAACACCAGAGCATAGGCCACAAATCCTGTTCCATGAGGGGCTGCGGGGGCAGGGAGGGCGGGGGTGGTCAGGAGGAAGTGAGGGGCCCCTGTAAAATACAACCCAGAACAGCAGCCGGCCACACTGAACCCACAGAGGGGGTATAAAAGTGGGACCAGCCTCTCGTTAAACGCGGACCAGATCCGTTTCTGCATCCTCCCCTGTCCTCAACAAGACCTCAGACAAAAGTTACTGTAAACACTGCACACACCCTGGCATTCAGCTGGGATTGGTAAATGTGGAACCTACATAAAGGAATTCCCCAGATGTGTGTTTTATATAAAACGTAATAACGGTGGCCTTTTGGTTAACCCTTGTATTAATATAATAGCGTGTGTATTTATTTAGCATGCAACACAAATGGTACTGTTTGTTTGCGCTTGAATAATGGGCGTTATTGTCCTTTAAAAAGACACATGCTTTTTCCGGTGCACCTTTCTGCTACAACAACAACTTTTTGCCTTGTATAACCAACGTGCGAGGCTATATTAACACAAACAAACACACACACGTAGAACTAAATGGACACACGAAGGTGAAATCGCGTAAATGGAAAGGAAAAGCTGCTCCGCTGTAAATTGTTAGTTGTTTTTACAAAAATTAAAATGAGCGAATAGTCTGGAAAGCAAGAATGTGCGGTGCTCTGAATGTTTTTGTTAAGATTATGTTTTTCAGAATATTCGAAAAAGGATGACTAAGTCGTACAGCCACCATCACGCCTGTTCACCGTTGGTACCATGAACAAGTTACTTTTTCGCATTTTATGCGTTTTCCATCTGAACACCAAAAGTGGATTACATGGGGACAGTTCCGCGCTGCTCAAACTATATTTAAAAGGTTACAGACTGTTAAAATACAAAATGCATGATTTTAGTTATTTTCTTTAAATGCGCATTTTGCTGGATTTTGCACATACTATATGTGCTGATATTTTGACTTCTCTTTTTCGTAATGTCTAGGGACCATGGGATCGCTGCGCTCTAGAATTAATGTTTCGCATTTGAGTGACTCAATAACTTGGTTTACTGCTTAATGTTCCTCTGGTTTGTTAAAACTGATAGATCAGCGTTTTTAAAGGAAAAACTCTATGATTTCAAACGTGAGTAAGAGTCCCCAGCAACCAAACTGAATTCTCAAGGACGATGCAGTCGATTATCTATCTATCTATCTATCTATCTATCTATCTATCTATCTATCTATCTATCTATCTATCTATCTATCTATCTATGCAGTGAGAATGATAGGTTACTGTTACTCAATGTATTTCTCACACACATGTTAATATAGGAACATCAATCAGGCTGACAATGTTTTGCACACCTATCAGATGCAGACGACAGAATAAACAGTTGCTATCAAAACTGTTAACTCTTTTGACCTTGTGTACAAGCTGTTAAACAGTTCAGTGCTCACTGAATAAGACCAGAGATTGTTACATCTGAGAAATGCTCTATACAGTGCTATATTTGCGTATGTCAAGACGAGTGCTTTGTGCACATTGAGCTTTAATACTTGAATTTTAAACCTAAATTTAAGATTTGATTGCGACTTATTATGGTTTTACTTATTCAGCGATGAATGTATAATCTGACTTTATTTATAATGCACGTTATTTCATAGGCCTTCAAGAATGCAAAATTAAACCCGAGGCCCCCGTCACTTTTGTATGGGCCAAATATCAGCGGCTAATGTGGAAACCAACATCCCCGGGCTGGGGGCTGCTTGTCTGCCAGGAGTGGGTGCAGGCTCGGGGATTCGGAGGGGAGATGAGAAGTCCGTGGGGCATAGGAAGACGTTTCAATCCAGAGTTGTCGTTTCCGCCGCTCACCAGTGTGTACTAGGTCTTCCTGTTTCAGCAGTAAGGGGCACTCCGCGGGTCCGAGGGCGGCGTGGAATGAAAACTTCTCAACTAGTTACATACACGAATGCAAGAGATCTTCAGATATTTTGTGAAATCGCTGATGTATCCTTTAATTTCTGTGGCGGTACTCAAGAAAATGCTGGGTGAAAACATATTTTCACAGTGTGATATAATTGCACTTCCTAGTTTTTCGTCTTGTTTTATCTTCCGAAATGCTTCACTTGTCGTCTTAATATTTCGCTAAAAGGGACTGTAGGAAATTACCTCCGGACACGTGTTTTCTAAAGGTAATGCATCGTCATTTCATAGATAGAGAATGGGAGGAGGCTTTAAGCGCTCCGAAGGTAGTCGAAGAGCTTGTTGGAGAGGACCTTGTCACGTGCCAGCCGGTGTCTCGCCACAGCAGAGCCCGCAGTAAATATACTGAGGCATATCCTCGTGAGCTGCTCACCACGGGAACCTATACCGGCGGACTCAACGGCAGTGCATCTTACCACTAGGGGTCGTACCGCCATGTACCCTACAGATGTTGTCCCTGGGGTGCCATGGCCCCAACAACGGTGCTTAATGCCACTGGGGTCCTGCTGCTCTAGACCCTACAGCTATGGTACGTTGGTACATAACACTAGGGGTCCTGATGCTCTGGACCCTACCACTGAGAGCCCTGTCGCTACGAACCCTACCATTGAAGGCCTTATGGCGAGGGCCCTGCCACCATAGACCTGCCTCTGTGTCCCCTACATGTGTGGATCTTTATTCCTTGGACCCCACTTCTGCTATGGGTCCTTCCATTGTGGACGCTTCACACTGCTGTTTGCAGGACCTTTGTGGGGAACGTTATCCAGAGGCCTGGACCCCTTTCTTCCCGGCCTTGCGTGTATGTGGTTAGCCGAGCCGAAGCGGACAGTAATGCCGCTATCCGTAAAAAAGGTACCCCACGGCGGAGTGAGAGGCCGACAGCCGGGAGTACTGTCCAGGGATGTCCTGATACGTGTCCAGCTCGTCCCGGTCGTCACCAACAGGCCTAAATAAAGTTTATGAATTGTCCCCGCTTCATACTTGTGAAACGGCGAATCCATCGTAGGGCTTCGCAACAAATGTGAGCCGTGGAAAATGAAATATTAAAGGGAATAACTCACATATGAGTACCACAGCGCTCCCTCAAGCTCGACTTTATTACACATGGATTTTAAATATGGCTGGATGAGTAACTGCAGTGCTGTCTGTCAAAAGTCCCTCCAGTGCTGCCGAGGGGCTCCAGTATAGGTGCAGGGGGCCTGTAGAGGGGCTGCAGTATAGGTATTGGGGGGCTTGAGGGGTACAAGTGAGGATGCAGTGTGAATGCACAGGGATTACAGAGGGGTTTACCCCTGCCCCAGCAGCACCCCTGGACGTGGCCTGTAGGGTCGGTGAGGGACGCATCCGAGGGCATCTGGGTTCCCCATGTTTGGAAAAGAAAGCTGATCTTTACAAATTGAAAGTAATAAATAACCCTCCGAACTCGAAACACAGAAAGAAGCTTCCCTCCTCACCTGGTCCTTATAAATAAATATTTTAAATATGTGCTTCAATGCAAAGTTTACGATGCGAATCTGACCGAAGCCGTCTCCCTGAGTAGGCCCCAGAGTGCGTGAATATCTGCTGGGGTGAGGGTCACGAGCAGAGCCTGTGAACCGCCCGCTGGACTGGGGCCCATCAGAGTCCAGGCCTTTGGGACGAGGCCGTATAAACCAGAGCGTTAGAAGGCCATTCTTTTATTATACCTGAAATGTTCAGCATCGTCGCTTCTTCGCATCTGAGGGTGAACTCGAAAATCACCCGTCCGTTTATCGCTCCGTTTTTATGCCTTTTCATTTCGACTTAAATGCATACCTTTTTATGAAATAAATTGCGGCCAACATACCCCGCGGTACAGACGAAATGTGCATCGCAAACAAGTCACCTCCTTGTGACGAGAGAAGGGGAGGGCAATATGTTAAGATTATAAACGGGAACCTTGGAATAGGTAGATAGGAATTCATACGCCTGTATGTATGATCAGAATTCGCGAACATATTGTGTAAAATGCAAGATGGCAAAGAAAGACTGAATTTCAAGGGTGTTTAAATTCCGAAGGCAGGATATATGCATCATCCCTGCCTTCTTAATTTGCCCCACACACTAAAATATTTTTGCTTAAAGTTAGCAGATTATGTGGCCGTGAGCTCACGTCTCCAGGCGAGCGAGGGCCGCAGTAGGCATCGAGATTTATTCCGCGAACCATTAAATTTTTTTAACTGATACGATTTTTAGTTTTGTCTTTGCAAAGCAGAACATACATGTGAAATATTTAGAATTAATCCATGCAACTCTGAAATGCATGTGAGATGTTTAGGCGTCTGCGTGTGAAGTATAATTTGCGATTCATTAGGATTTAGTTGGGGAAATCTTTAAACGTTATTTACGTAAGTTTTTTTAAATCAGTTTAAATCTGTGATTCAATCTGAACAAATATGGGATTTGCTACGATTAAAACCTAGAACCTTCAAAATGAATTTACGTTAGTTGTGATTTCAAAAAGGTTGTTTACAGCAAAGCAGATGATCGGTTGCCCCAGCGAACACTTAAAATGTATTTATTTTATTTGTTATTTCATGCGTCCTCATGTAAAAAGTTGAACTGAAAGGTGAGGTAATTCAAACGCTGCATGTAAAGCATGCATTGGGATCTGGTGCCCGAGTTTTTTTAAATCTATTTAGGCGAAATGTTTTTTTGAACGGCTGCGTTTAAAATAATTTACGCAATGTGCTGTTTTCGGCTGCTGTGGATAACGTTGCAGAAATATTTGAAGTTTGCGAAAGTGAAAGCAGCATTTAAAAGCGCTTTGTTTGGAAACAGATTTAGTTTACGCCGACTGTACCTGCGGACGGAAACGTGATATTAATTGTGTAAGCGGACGGACAGGCGTGGAGAAGCCTTGCGAAGATCCCCGGGACAGAGAGGTGGAATCTCGCACTGTCCGTAGGGGTTGTTAAAGCGCTACATTCCAGGAAGCACGCACCACTCCCAGTGCGCAACCCTAAGAGGCACTTACTGCTGGTCCCGTGCACGCTACTGTCTGCACACCTCCCTGGCTCCAGACATCGGGTCTAGTACACCCCCATAGACCAGACACCAAGTGTCACCCACACCACTCCTCACCTGCCCACCTCCCCGACAGACATCGGGTGCTGTACACCCCACAAGCCAGACACCAAGTGTCACCCAGCACTCCTTACCTGCCACCTCCGGGTCCGAGGACTCGCTGGCCGAGTTCTCCGCCGCCTCTCGGGGCTCGGCCGGCCTCTGCAGGTGGAAGGAGGCCGCCAGGTCGTGCGCAGGCGGCGGTCGCAGGCCATCGGGCAGCCGCTCCAGGTTCATGCCACCTTTGAAGGAATCCATGAGAAGGAGAGGGCTTTAGTGCGTGGCGGGCTCCTCGGACAGCAACATCCACCCCCTGGCATCCAGACCCCCTCGTTAGACGGTGGCCCCGGTCCCTGCCCTCCTCGGTGGCTCTGGTCCCTGCCCTCTTCGGTGGCCACTGACCCCTGCCCTCCTGGGCTCCACGGGCTCTGGCACGGGCTGCCAGTCCGGGCGCCGTGCTCAGCTGTGCACTGTCCGCCCGCTCCGAGGCCTGTAGTTAAGGAGGGCTCCTCCCACTCAAGGTGAAAACCTCCCCGTCTAGTAATGAGTGACTGCGCCCTGGGAGCGGCCTGCAGCCCCCCCGGGCCCGGGGGAGCGCCTCGCAGACAGGGACGAGCTCCCGGGCTGCCAGCAGAGCCCCTCTTAAAGAGACAGTGCCTGATCCCGGCCCTGCTGAAGTAAAGCCCCGTCAAACCCACCCGAGTGGGACTGTGGCAGAAGTGCCTGTGTGAGAGGGCTGGGGAAGCGCCTCGCGGGCAAGGCCGAAATGTCAGGCTGCTAGCAGAGTCCCTCTTAAAGAGACAGTAACTGCCCTGGCCCGGCTGAATTAAGGCCCAGACAAGTCCATCCTGTTGGCCAGGGCCAGAATGGGGAACTAAGTCCACCCCTAGCAAAAATATCTAAATAAGCACCTCTCCTTCCTCTCATCGCACAACCTCTCTCCTTCTACCCAGCCATTCTCGCTCTCTCTCCTTCTCTTTACTCTCTTTTGCCCCAGCCAGATCGCTTTCTCTCTACTCCCCCCTCCTTCCCTTTCTCTTTCTTTCAAAGCCCCTCTGCCTGCTGCAAGTAACCTCGGGGAGCTCGATAAAGTGACAGGTAAAGTGCCAGAGACAGCAGGAGCGGCCCTGAGTTTACAAAACTGACCACCACGGGTTCCAACCCACCGGGAATAGCCCCGAGTAATAAAGTGGCAGTTAGGCCCAGCAGCTGGCACTATGGTAAAAGCGGCGCCTAACTACGAGGACTAGGGAAGCGCCTCGCAGGTAGGGACGAGACGCTCGGGTGCCTGCCCAGAGAGAGTCTCTCTTAAAGGAACAGCGTCCCCCAGGCTGGTAGAGCCCAGTAGTGTCCGGCCTGTAGCCAGGCGGGCCTCTATGGTTATGACTGCAATGAGAGCGGCCCGCTTCCCTAATTAGGGCTCGGAGCTCCTCTCAGGCACGGAGGAGCTCTCAGTTTACCCCCGCAACACCCTGGTAGAAAGTTCCCTTAAAGCAACAGTAGCCCCAATTCTGCTTTCCTGACTGCGTAACCTAGGCCTGCGATCCCGCTCTGCTGGACTTGTATTTCTACAGCTGCCCTCGGGCTTGGGGAGCTCTCCGCACTCACGGGCGAGCTCCAAGGATGCCCGTGGGAAGGGAGTCCGTCTTAAAGGAGCAATGGCCGTTCGTGGTCCACCTCACTGCCCAAGTTAGTGAAGCCCCCCCAGAGTACCCCGCGCGTGTTCTCCCTCCCGGGGATCTGTATGTAAACATGCCTCCTGAAGGGGACAGTGCGGGATGGGTATTTTGTGAAACTCTGCTGCCCCTTATCGGGGCGCACACCCTGGACCTTATTAAAGTGTATGCCGCTTGGAGCTGTATTAGCATCGCAGCAGCCTGCGGAGCATAAATATTTATGCACAGTTCACCAAACACATACATCATTGTATACAATAGTCAGAAACTCTAGCCAGGCAATTCCACATCACCACGGCGTGCTTGGAGAAATCATGCACAGCAGACGAATCCATCTTCCGTAAATACAAGATGAAATCTCACCACATCAGATTTGATACATTTTACGGACACGACGAATGACACATATTTCGCACTAGCTAACGATAAAACGTGTGATCTATCTATCTATCTATCTATCTATCTATCTATCTATCTATCTATCTATCTATCTATCTATCTATCTATCTATCTATCTATCCAGCAATACAATATGCTTTTACTATCATTTCCTTTGTTATTTGCACCGTATTATTGGCCACTCACCATTTCCTGTATTAACCTCATGCCAGCTAGATAAATGTGGACCTATAATACTTGTTATTTAGAGCACATGTGGTAAAAAAATCTACTATAAACACGCATTCACATATTTATCATTACCGTGCTAATGTTAAATTCCATGTTATTACCATTGTACACTGTAACTAACACGAGAAAATAAAGTTCAGTGTCTCGGAAAGTGCACTTTGCAATAACATTAGAATGGAAGACTGCTCTGCCATATTGAAGGAGCGGGACTTTATCTCAATCAGCGAATTTAACCCCTTGAATCCTAGTTATGGTTAAATAATTTTGTTTACAACCACCACGCATGACAGAAGAGCACATCACCCATATGTTGTTACCACTGTCGAGGAAGAGAAGCGGCCCGATGAGGTATTTGAGGCTTCGATTCCCAAGAGTGACGCCTCCCCCACCCCCCACACTCAACAAAAGTCACAAATATAATAATACTCCCGGCTCATCGGGTATGTGGACCACATCTAGTATCTAACACGTTTACCTGCTTTCGTTGCACAAAAAGCAATGGTTTCCAAACCCATATTTTGAGATATGCTGTTCTAACCATCAATTGTTTTTTCGAAAAGCTTGGATATGACATCAGTGCGGTGAATTATGGCTTTCATTCGATGGGGGATCTGGACCTAGTCTAACATCCTTCTCCGTTCTTCTCAGTCACTAAGCCTGACATTACACTTAAAATATGACAACCACAATCTATCCTGCTGTGCTTAACCATCGTCCATTGTTTAAAAACAAAAGAAACCAAAAACAAAGGAAGCTTGAACATTCGATTGGAAATCGAGGAAGTTGTTAGCTGTATCTGGCAGACATGAACTTTAACACACAGTTACAAAGCCAAGTGGTCCGACTTGCATGTTGAGCCCTGGCAAAACGCTTAAAAAAAGCCTGATGCAGTGAAAAAGGAAAAAAACTAATTACTTTCTATACAAATGCATCTACTGGGTAAACCGTGTTAACGTGTGATGATTCAGTGTACTGTGTGATGCAAAGTAATCCCTCGGCATTGCAAGGCAAGCACTCCAAAGGTGGAAGATTAATACAACAGCTAATGGCATGTGGTGAGAGGGAAACCCCCAGGCTAGAGCCAAGGCCATTCTTAGACACATTTTGAAGAATTTAGGACAGCTGCACTGTTCAGTCAGAGCTAAACTCACCTCACTTCCACAAACAGAATGTATGGACTGTAAAGCATCTCTTCATGGGAACTGGCCTTTTGAATAACATATTTAAAAGTTGGTTTTCTTTCCAGGGCAGACAATCGAATGATATAGTCTTGTATTGAAAAGGTGCCATCGAAAAATATGTTTCCATTGATTTGGAAAAAAAACATGTTTTCTTCAAGACTGCATTGAAATATATATGATATAAAAATACACAATGTATAAGGTGTGTTTAGGGGTCCAATAAAGCCACTTCTTCATTTGGCCTCACTTTTCATTTTGTCACCAGAACCTCTGGATTAAACTGCTAATCCATAGGACACTGTTACACTTTAAACACCAAGTACAGAGTGTGCATATTTTTTTACAGGCACTAACTTTGGCATTTTATTATACTTATTTTTCTGTTGAAGAATTTTGAATGTGGCAAAAGATTTAACTGACGATGCATAAATGGAAGACATATGAGAGAGAAGGCGGTCACCGATGTTTTATTCTGAATTACCAGATCCGAAGGAGAAACTATATATATAATAATCACTGAAAATATCCAAGATAAAGTGAAGTAATGCTTAACTTTGGTCATAAAACATTAGCACATGTTTTAAAAAAATCCGACAACATTCTCATATAAAACACAGTTAAAGTGCAGTTACAATTCCTACTGCAAGCTGAAAAGTCGGAAATTATGGTTAGCTCGTTGGTCCATAACTCACACAACAGCCGTATAAACCATGACTCACACACCAAATGCAGTTTTCATTACCTCACCCTTAATGCGTGTGGTGCAATTACAAATGTAAATAATTATATGGATGAGACTCCATACCACATAATTCTTAACACTACGAACAAGACAGCTATGCCTTTTAGTTTAATTTAGTAGCTTAAGGGTGTGTTTTTATTTAATGTAAAGAGTTACGGTTTGTGTGTCTGTTGTGCCAACCCCGCCGGTGGGCAGTGTCGAATGGGCACATGGCAAGTGAATATAATGCATGATAACAAAATAGGAATTAACTGAAATAACAACAGTTAAATGTAAAGGTTAGTTATATCAAATAAAATGCAGGCCAAATAAACCCTGAAATGTGCAAAACTCCCAGTTAGGGAATGCAATAAACACCATAGCCCACACCGCCCACCATGATCAATACACCACGTTGCCAATGGCGCAGGAAAATAACTCATTTCCAAGAGCAAAGTATGATGTGTGGCTGAGTTCGGGTGTGTGTTCATAAGCACAACTAGCCAATCTCAGGATTTTTCCAGGGTTAGATTTGCTGAATCATAACTAATCTTCAACTGGCATTTATGTGCTTGTGTATGTTTATTCATATATACTCCCAAACATTTTGGGCATTGGCCACTTCTATAGGCGTAGACAGAAACACTTGTTCGAAAGGTGACGCGTCGGCGGGTGTGCGCCTGTCAAATCACTTATTACGTGCAATGAGGGCAGTCATTTAATACAGAACAAGGCCGTGCTCAAGGAGGGGCCGTCTCATTCTCTAAAATTAATGTTCTGTCCCATGTTTCCAGCTTTTTGTTGGTCACAATAAATGCCTCGGAGGCTACAATAATTACAATAAAGTACTTCAAGAAATAAATACAAAACAGCACACCTGTGCCCTTGTGGGCGTTGTGCGTAGGCTGTTTGCACGACACAGTTACAGTTAGCATTCTTGTGGGAGAATGTGTCCACAAATTGATATCAAACATCAACATTTCACACGTACATGACGGCTTGTTTATGTTTGCAGTTGTGTAAATGCATGCACACACGGGCACCGAAAGCAGGCACTAGACGCACACACCCTACACAAACCTCCGGGGTGGACTGCATTATCGGGTTGGCCTTTGGGGTGCCTGCGTACATATGTGTAACACGCTCAGAGTTAGGGTGGCCCACACGGGGCAGGGTTACACCGTGTGATTTCAGCAGGCAGGGCTCGACACCAGTCCTCTGTGCATGTCACATGCGAGGCCCGTGCATTGTAGCCAGTTACAGTAGCGAGCGGACACTTCTGCGGCTCACTTTGCTGTTCCACTGTGACCGGCCCAGGCTCCCGGCCTCCCCTCTGCACCCGAGGCAGAGCAAACCTGTCAGCATTAGCCTAAAACAATAACACGACTTGTCTCAGGGATGTGGAAATTAGTTCGAACTTGCAGTCAGTTAATCCTCTGGGAGCCGCGGGAGCGCCTCTGGAAGGCTCTGTGGGCAGAGACACAATGGTGACGTGTTAACTCCCGCCTCTTCGGTGCGGTGTGAACTCCTTGCCTCTGTAGTGAATCGTGCAACGCCTTGTTCACTAATGAGCCGCGTCAAACCCCCGCCTTACATGGAAGGTCTGAACTCTCTAACTCACTGGTGTGGTGTGAGCTCCCGACCTCATTAGTAAGGTGTGGATCCACTAGTGAGGTGTGAACTCCTTGCCTCTGTAGTGAAGCGTGCAACGCCTTGTTCACTAGTGAGCCGCGTCAATCCCCCGCCTTACATGGAAGATCTGAACTCTAACTCACTGGTGTGGTGTGAGCTCCCTACCTCATTAGTAAGGTGTGAATCCACTAGTGAGGTGTGAACTCCTTGCCTCTTTAGTGAATCGTGCAACGCCTTGTTCACTAGTGAGCCCCTTCAACCCCCCGCCTTACATGGGAGGTCTGAACTCTCTAACTCACTGTTGTTGTGTGTGCTCCCTACCTCATTAGTAAGGTGTGAATCCACTAGTGAGGTGTGAACTCCTTGCCTCTGTAGTGAAGCGTGCAACACCTTGTTCACTAGTGAGCCGCGTCAACTCCCCGCCTTACATGAGAGTGTGAACTCTAGCTCACTGCCGTAGTGTGAGTTCCCTATAAGGTGCGAAACCCATGCCTCTACTGCGGTGCACACTGCCTTCTGCACTAATGAGATGCCAACGTCCTGTCTTTGTGGCGAGCTGTTAACTCCCCAGCTCACAAGTGAAGTGTGAACCTAATGCCTCACTCGTGAGGACAAGCCCCTTGCTTCAGTAGAGAGGCGCGCACTGCCTTCCTCCTCTGTCAGTTGTGAACTTCCTGTCACCAGGAGGAGGTATGAACTCCCGCCTCATCGACAACGTGTGAACTGTCTGCTTCACAGGTGAGGTGTGAAGACCCTGGCTCAGCAGTGAGGCGTGATCTCCGTGCATCACTGACGAGTCATGAACTCCCTGTATCCCTGGTGACGGGTAAACGCTCAACCTCACCAGCGAGACGTGAAATCTATGGAATTACTGGTGAGATCTGAAGTGTTCTGAATCAAAATTGAGACATGCACTATCTCGAGTCAATGGTCGAGCGAACTAATGCCTCACTGTGATGGATGAATTTCCGGCGTTAAGTATGAGGTGTGAGCTCGATTATATCACTAGTGAGGCGGACCCTCCCTTGAATCATTGGTGTGGGCTAAACTCACTTAAAACACAGAGGAAATGGGAGTTTCCTTTCTCACCGGAGAGGTGTAAACTCCCTGTCGTGCTCCGGGCTCTGTAGAGTGTGGCACACCATGTGTTTAGGCCTGAGGTCCTTGAAGTGAGAGACACCGAGTTTGTAGGCGCCCTCTAGCCTGACCTTAACGTTAATGAACACACCTTGTGTGCATTGTATCACCACGAGCCCCCTATGCGTCGACTCTGACATCAGCAGGTTCGGGCAGGAAACACCAAGGATGTACTTTTGAGGGGGCGTATGCCCACTCGGCGCCTTAATACCCTCACGGGTGATTGGCCGTGCTATAAAAGTCCACATTGAAGATGATGAAAGGCACTGCCCGACTGCTTAATTCGCTCACATGCTCTAGCTTTGGATCCTAGCTTCAGGTGTTTACAAAAGCGTGTTTACTTGCAAAATCTAAAAGGTGTGACTTAAGTCCTCCAAGCAAACGTTTTCGTCACTACTCGGAGAAGGACAAACATACTAACGCTTTGGACCGACGGGGAAAAGTTCAAGTTCTCACGAAGCCCCGGTAGATGTTCACGGAGTAGTAAAATAAGAGGGGTACAGACTGAAGTGTCGGAGGTTTTCAATGCGTAACTCATTTCCACAAGAAAGAGGGGGGGTTACGCCAACGCGGGACAAGAACTTTCCGAATAGTTCCGCAAGAACAAGGGCAGGCTGCAAAAAGTTTAGCTAAAGGCGCTGCTCTCCGAACGTGTTCGGAAAACGGTAGGGCCAGTCCGACACAGCTCCTCAAAATGGTCACCTGGTCTCCTCGCGAACTAGGGCGGGTTGAGGAAAAGTCAGGAGTCAGCTTTCCGAACAGCTCCGCGAGAACAATGGCGGGTTCTGGAAAATCTGAGCCTTCCGAACAGATCCGCAAGAACAAGGGCATTTGCGGAAAGGTTTAGCCAGAGGCAAAACTATGGGAACCTATCCACGAGGTGAAGGCCATATTGTGGAAAAGTTGGACGAACGCTCCTCAAATGCACAGCTCATCTTGGGAAGAACAAATGCGGGTTGTAGGAAAGTTCGTCCCTATCTTTCCGGATATCTAAAAAACAGAGGCAGATTGTAGGAACGTTCGACTCGATCTTCCCAGATCTCTCCAAGGAAAGCTAATAGTATCAGGGATCTCTATGCAACACCAAGAGTGGACTGCGAAAAGTTCGGGGGCTGTTTAGGCCTCTTTTCATAGAAAGATGTTAAGTAACCCGCTTTACCTCCTCAGTACGGCTCTCTGGGTGACATGCCTGTGTAAAAAGAGTGAGTGCATTGCGTGCTCTGTACAGTCAAAAGAGCGTGAGATCACGCCCCTACCCACTACCCTTTCCCAGCACAGCTGTTTTAGTGCCTGTGTGGATCCCCCTACCAGGTGTCCTGTTCTGGACTTGTCCTCAGGCCAGAGCCTTCCCTCCGCCGGTATCCGCTTGGACCGTCGGATGGGTGGATGTGGGCAGCCTGATTGAGGCACACTGCTAGCAGGGCAGTGTCTGGCACACGAAGCTCAAGAAGGACAGAGCTGTGTGTGGCAGGGGGCATCAGGCTGGCGGGATTAACACGCCGCTACCGAAATCCCATATGTTTCCATCGTCGAATTCTCTGCGCGTTTGAGCGGGCGTGCCCACTTATCTGTTGTTGCCGCCATTAAAAGACGACAAATACAGGTGGCTGTGACTTTCACCAGGGTCACCTTAATTCCACCCGGAGCTCTGTCGTTGACCCGGGGTACCTCAGGGGAAGCATCGTTTCCGTCTCAGGCTCTTCCTCCTTCCCTCTCTTCACTGAATGAACTCCGAGTGACCCGCCCCACACACCGATTACCAGCCCCTCTGCCTCCAGTTCTCAGTGCAGTCAAGCAAGGTCAATAGGCGTCCCCGATTTGCCGGGACAGTCCCTGATTTGCCACCAGCCGTCCCGGCAAATTTCAGTAAATTTAGCTCACGTCCCGGTTTTTGAAGAGGGTCCCCTGAAAACAGTGGTAGGTGATTTTTTGTTTTGTTTCCCAATGCAGAGAGACTTAGCAGATATTATCAGAAAGCTTTTAAAATAAAAGGCCTTGCGCTGGCTTTAAAAATGCATTTTATTTATGTTCGTAGCGCCATTTCTATAATCCTATGCCGATGAGCGCTGTCATTATGTGCGATCGGTTGAAGTAAAATTTTAGTCATTCTTATATTTTGTGATATGTCGCGCTTTTAGGCTTTAAAATGCTGGTCACCTTGGCGTTTGGTTAAACGGGGAGTCACGCAGGAGTCGGGACGGGGGTCCAACAATTAGAGGATGAAGCCCCAGAGGTGAGCAGAGAACCAGGGTAAGCATAACCAGGAAAGCAAGAGGTTTATTAACACCGTGATTTGTCCCTGGGCGCGCCATGTTGTCTTGGGCGCATTCAGACCAGAACGCACGCTCCAGCACTTTATTAAAACTCTGTGTCAGCTCACATATGGCTGCAGAAGCAGCAGGCTACCGATGGCCTCCTCGCTAACCCGAGGTCAAGCCTTTAAGCGTGTCCCAATGAATAAAGTTAGGTAGACTAGATGTTTAAAATTCAAAACCATGACATTTCACAAAAATAGAAGTGGGGCTACAAATTCACCTTGCAGAAGGGCACAGAATGACTGAAAAGAACGCGCTCACCAACACTGAGGCACTAAGCGGCATAATTATGTACACCGTTTACATAGATTATCATAAATGCTCATTAAATTGATTTCTGAAAAGACTGATACCTATTCCTGAACCTGAAACTGATACAAGTTTGCTCTGCGCTACCTGTAAAAACCTGGCACAAGTACGTAATTTACTAAAATCCACTAGGACAGATAATCAAAAACCGGGACTGTCGGGGGCACGGTGTGTGCTTAAAACCGGAGCTAGCAGCGTGTGCACACCGTGGGTTGTGCAGCTTTCAGTCTCACCCTGTGCACCCCCACCGGGGGCTCAGCCAACAAGACCCCGGAGGCAGAGGCAGGGCCTGCGCTAGGAAGCCGTCAGACTCCAGTGCCTGTACAGCTGAAGACACCGACGGGAATGTCTGGCAGATGTCGCCCCCCTTGTGGAAAATGTGACTGGGGGAGATCCCCCACCCGTAGTGTGACCGCTTACCTTTATTAATGAGACCTCGACGGATTATGATTTAACATAACTGAATACTCAATGTAGTTTCCCTTTTCATATTTTAAAAGTCAACAAAATATATTTATTTTTAATCGCAACATACAAACCATTGAACCTGTTTGTTTTTCTCCCTTTTTGTCCTTGTGCAAAACTGTTTATGTAATGTGCACCGGTGCAACCTGTGTTCGCTCCTTCCCGTGATATAAAAGAGCAAAACCGAGGAAGCTCCGTGTTTGCACCTGTGTAAAATATAAGTAAGCTGGCTCTTTGGGGATGACGTGTGCAATGCCACGTACAACGCCCCAATCACCCATGAAGTATGTTGTAGCTCTTCCACACCCTTAGGCCGTATTATTACATTATTTGCAGTAGTGAGTAGGCCTAGGCCCAGCCCCCGATTACATGTGACCAGTCCTTCAACTAGTCACGGCCCTGTCGCCTTGATGACCCGCCTCGCTCGTGAGACTCTTTGCCCTTTCTTCTGCTTCTTGCTTTTACTCATTTCAGGCATCCTCCTCTGTTTTTCCTCACCTGCTTCTGCCTCTTTTTTTTAGCATCTTTCTCAGTTTTTGCACCCTGCTTCTTATGTAACATCTTTCTGTTTTTCCATCCTGCTTCTGCCTCTTTCTTTAGCATAATTATCTATTTTCCCCCTGCTTTTGCCTCTTTTATCATCTTCCTCCATTTTCACCCCATCTCAGGCCTTCTGCTCTCCTTTGCACCACTCGCCTCAGCCCCTGTGCCATCTCCCCCTCCCACTCACCTCACCTGCTTCTTTCTACCACATCTTCTTCCCATGCTTGGGTAGCCCCACCCATCACCACGTGCTCATCCCTTCTCGCAGGACCTACTTAACAGCGGCTGCTGCATGTCGGTGCTGCCGGTGTGCCAAAGGCAAGCTTGTCACCAAGTGTCCGCGCCTGGATCACGCCCAGCACCGCAAATCAAGGTCCAATTAGCCCCCAGCAATGCACCATAGCTCTCTTTTGATCGATCGACTCAGAATCCCTCTCGTCCCAATGCTGCCAATCCTCAACCTCACACCCCAACATCCACTCACATGCATACATGCTACTCAACACATGCTTGCTCAGAAAATATGCAACCAAAATCTGGGACCTGCTGAGCGGCGACACCTGGCTCAACTGCACATCAGCACCCTGTATCACCTCAGAAGTCCAAACTGGCTACCGAATTGGATGTCAGTACCACCTTGACAGCCAGACGGAGGACTCACAGCCATCTACAAAGACCCCATCAAATGCTCAACAACCGTGCAGGATGCCACCTTATTCATGGAATATATGCTTTTCAAGCTGCAAATCTCCCAAAACGTCACTCTAAACTGAACCTTCACCTACTGACAACCAGGACCATGAACTACCTTTCATAGCCTCACACTGACTTCATTACACCTCTCACCATGATGCCAAAGCCTTCAGACTCCTCAGCAACTTCAACTTCCACCTACAGGACAGAAACAACTTCTGCTTAACAGCCATCCTTGAAAGCCTGAACAAAACTGACTAACCCAGCTCATCACTGACCAACACACATTGCCAGATACATAGCGGACCCCTTCTTCACCATCAGTTACAGCATCAAGTACAGCTCAACCTCACCCTTCACACGGATGACCATTCTATAATATACTTCCATATCAACACACCACAAACCAACACTCCTACGACTCGAGCCAACCCAGGTGCAGCTGGGGCAAAATCTCAGAAGCTAATTGTCTGTACGTCCTCAGCAAAGAGCAATCCAATCCCACGTAGAACCTCAACAAGGACATCATCAACTTCAGCGACTGGATAAGTAACTGCGCAGACTTCTTTGCACCCATCAAACTCCCCAAGCAAAGAGGGACAAATAAGTAAGCCGACTGGTACACAGAGGACCTTTGGGACTCCAAACAACACTGCAAACAGCTAGAAAGAAAACGGTCAGCCACCTCAAACTATACCACCAGCTGGACAACACCCAATCAGGATTCAGTAAGAGCCACAGCATCAAAACAACACTCATCGCAGCAACAAACAACATTAAGACCATTCTGAGGAAAAACATAGGCCTTTATCCTGCTCGACCTGTCCATGGAATTCAACGCAGGCTGCATCCAAGGGTTCACACTCTACTGGATCTGCTCCAGAACCCAAAGAGTAAGTCTGCCACCCTTTGCATTGGAAACCTATAACCTGATCTGTGGAGTGCTCCTGGGATCGTCTCTCAGCCTTACCCTGTTCAACGTCTACATGGGACTGCTTTCCAACTTCATTCAATCCCAAGACATCACCTTCAACTCCAATGGAACCCAGCTCATCCTCTCCTCGACAGGCAAAACGACTAGCACCAGAACCAACTTCACCAACTGCATAACCATGACAGCAGAATGGATTAGAAACAGCTACTGGAAGCTCAACTAAGACAAGACAGAAGTGCTAGTCTTTGGAAGCAAGATTTCACCACTGCATGCCACCTGGTGGCCGACAGAACTAAGACCAACTCTGACACCCACCGACCACACCAGAAATTTGGGGGTCATCCTGGACAACAAGCCCAAGATGACAACACAAGTCAGCGCAGTGAGCCTCACCTGCTTCTGCATCCTACGTATGATGTGAACAATCTTCAAATGGCTATCACAGAACACCAGACAAACCATCACACAAGCCCTTATACAAGCAGACTTGACTATGGCAATCCACTCTACGCCAGAATATCCAAGCAGCTCCTGTACAGACTTGAGACCACTCAAAACGCCACTGCAAAACTCATACTCAGTCTTCCACGCCACACCCACATCACACCCCACCTCAGAGAGCTCCACTGGCTCTCCATTCACAAACACAGCCAATTCAAACTCCTCACACACACACACACCTACAAGGCCCTGCACAACACTGGACCAGCATACCTGAACAACCACATACACTTCCACCAACCTGCCAGACTCCTTCTCCCAGCCTCCCTCTCACTCGCACAACCCCCACCTACCCACATTCACAAAATCAAAGCAGAAGGGCACTCATTCTTCTAGTTGGCACCAAGAACATGGAACAAACTCCCACAACACATCAGAACCTCCTCCTCACTAAATGAGTTTCACAAGAAGCTGAAGACCTGGCTCTTTGAATAACTCTTCAGAGAGCATGCACTGACACAATAGCTCAAGCACCTGGATACCATCACTGGTGATTAGTGTACTCCAGAACATAACATAACATAACATAACATAACATAACATAACATAACATAACATAACATAACGTAAAGTAATTCCAGTTTACATTTAAGATGACAAAGTGGGAAATTGCTATTCATTGGAAACTCCTAACCAACATTTTGTGAGTCATGGTTGACCACCCCGCTGGCTCTTTTAGCACTGAGTAATTACCGTGGGGCCTGAGTGAAACCCACTGGGCTCTCCAGATGTAATCTTCATACAGCTTATTCACCTGCTGCCTCACAGGGAATGTTCCCCGTGCCAACATTAATCTAAATCCATAAATAACCATGCCAAAGGCTACCCATAAGATGGATTTTCTCCGACACCCTTCGGGAGATGGGCTTGGGCAACCAGACCATAATGTGGCCCCCTGGCACAAGCAGCAACTCCTAGCAACCCCATGCATGTGCATTAGAATATCCCAGAGGTCTAACCACATTCACTGTAGCATAAATCCCTGCCCCTGCCCTGAGCACTGTAGTACCATTGCCATGACTTGAACTAAAGGTTTACATTTATATCTATCTAGAATTTACGTACATTTGTTCCCAGTGCCAAGGAATATCGTCTGAAGAGATATCTGTACCTCTGACAACTTCCAAGTTATAGAAGCAGTAAGATATCTCTGGCAGTTGCTGGAGCGATGTGCAGCAATCTAGGCCCAGACCTGACTCATCATAAATTAACATAAAGGGGTATTATGTGTGCTGCAAAGAAGAGTGTGTGACATGTAGTACAGAGATTTGTATTTTATGTAGATAGCTCAGCGGGTTACTGTTTTTATTGCAGAAAACCTTGTTACCTGCAGGTAACACATTTCAATCCTTTTAATGTAGCTTAGAGAGTTATCAACCAGCATCAAAGAACTGCATGCAAACTCCAGAGCACAGGGTTAGAATATATTGCGTTTTCTTAATCTTTTGTTATGCTAAGGTTGCTAAAGAAGGGTTCCTTTAGGTAGTTATTAGCACTTCTTCGTAATGTTATATCAGTGGTTAGTAGTATAACTATTAGTTTGTTAGAACTATCAGGCATTGCATTTTCACTTCAGTTGTAGCTTTGCATTTAACTCCGAAGTCATTGAATAGTTTTTATTTAAAAATGTGACAACTGAAGTGAAACTACGAAAAGCCTCTTCATTGTTGATTGCACTACAATGAGAGCGTAACAGTGTTATGGGGGCGAGAAGAAGGAATATTAAGTATAGGAGAGAGGACTGTTTACTATATCACTGGATTTGTGTCACTTTATAAAATGATTGCATATCCTTGTTTATTTGTGATATGTGAGTTGTTTTCTCATTTTCAATAGGCATTTACTCAAATATGTCTTTATTAGCCTGTTCTTTCATGCACTACAAGAAATAAGACATTTCAATCAATATTTTTAATTGAAAAAATATGAGAAAATACATCTCTTCAATATTAGGTAAATAAAGTGAACGATAGGGTTTAGAAAAGGATTGTGTCCAGGTTTAAAATTAGGTCAAATATTAGACAGTCTTTATCATTGTGGTTACTGCTAGTTTAGACAGCTATTTCTGGCCTTCCAACATGGCAAGCAAATATCCCCACATACAGAGCTTGGAAAAGTAAAAACCTGCCTCCAAACCATGGTGTACGGCTTAAGCTGTTGTGGAGTAGCAAGCTGAGTGTCTTCGTTCCGTCTTTGGCATCAAGGTGTTAGGCTCCGACTAGCTCCCAGCCAGATTGAGACTTGAACAAAAGGAACACTATGGGTCCTTTAATTAAGATATTAGTGTTTGATTAATATTGAAATGAAAACCTCCCTTACCCCTGCAGATTTCTGATAGGAACGCAAAGCGGGCAATGTGTTGGCATCATTGATTGTGTTCTGCTCTTGACGAATTGAAGCGGGACACCATCAGCGCTTGCCACTGGTCACAGCCTGAATCCCAGTTCTGGCTCAGAAATAGTTCCAGAGTCCATCTAGACCCCTATGCAGGCTCAGAATCTAGAAGCACCACTCAAGCTAGAGAGACACCATGCATGTTTAGACTGTACACCTTTCTGTAAATCTACACCATCCTTACATGCCCTGGCCTTAAACTGCAGCAAACATGTTAATTTTATAGAGGTTTGTATCAATATGTATCAATAGACATACCTACATAATTCCTAAAGTATCAGCACTAAAACACCTGCTAAAAAAACAGCAATAACAAGCTTTCACAAAACAGCATGAACTATCACTCAAATATCAGCTTTGAATTTATTCTGTAAGTGCAATAATTGGGCCTCCAAAGATCAACTTGGCATTTCCTGCACAGTCCTGTACTACATTCTCTTAGTAAACAGTAGCAGACTCTCGAAGCAAAAGTTTGTCTTTTTAAAAACACCTTTTTGTCACCTTTACACCAGCACTTCATTTTTAGACAATCTGCTAGTTTGATCCCCAACTACATCAAACACATGAAAGAGTCTTGAGTATAGAATTAACAATATTCTCAAATTTGCACAAGACATTGCTTCTTTACTTTGCTGTGCTGTTGATATGTACATGCTCTTGTGTACAAAGTACACTGATTTATATTCCGTTGATTTTATTACTCATGCAAAACAATGCCCATGTACATATTAATTTGTATTATGCTACCTCTAAAGCATGCGTATTTGAGTACACATCTCATAAAATACTTTTCCCTATGGCATATCATCATCTTTGTTTTTTTAATAAAGTGCTTCGTACCCAAACAAGGCATGAAAGCACTGAAGCTCAAACTACCAATATGTGGTAATCACGAGAGGCAAGTTTTAAGATGATTTTTCTAGGTGGGCAGACACCAGGGAACATACTGCTTAGTACATCTGTTCTGCAAGACATACGGTTTGTTAGAACTGTCAGGCACCGAGTTTCCACTTCAGTTTTAGTTATGCATTTAATTCCAAAGTCTTTGAATAGATTTTATTTCAAAATGTTACAAATGAACTGAAACTACAAAGGGCCAGTTCAGTGTCGATTTGGCCACAATGAAAGCCTGACAGTGTGATGGGGACGATTAGAAGGGAAATTAAGTATCGAAAGAGAGAAGCCTGCTTACGATATTGCTGGGTTTGTGGCACTTTATAAAGTGGTTAGCTCTCCTTGTTTATTTGTGGTATGTGAGTTATTGCCTCATTTTCAATAGGCATTTACTTGGGCATGTCTTCGTTAGCCCGTTCTTCAAAAGCTCTAAAAAAGTAACATATTTCAATGAATGTTTTATTGAAAACACATTTAATTGAAACACAATGTGAGAGAAATACATCTTTTCAATATTAGGCAAATCAAGTGAAATATAGGGTTAAGAAAAGGGTCGCGTTCAGGTTTACAATTAGGGTAAATGTTAGGCAGTAGGTATCAACATGATTACTGATAGTTTAGAATCAGGATAAATGTTATCTGCAGGGTTGGGTTTAGGGTGAAAGGTCACTGTTAGGGCTAGGTTCAGGGTTGGATTGAGGGCATGGCAACACCCAAGGCAAAATTCAGGCCTAGGGCAAGAGGAATACGTTTAAGGGTAGCATCTGGTCTACTATTAAAGGTTAGGGTAATAGCAGATTATGACTGAGTTTTAAAGTCTTTCTAAATGACTGTACAAAAATACAATACAAATATGCAGAGTGAGGAGCAACGTCATGGAAAATAGTTTTTAATGATTTTTTTCGTGATGAAATGACTATGTACTAGGATGAAATTATATAGATTTTTGTCAGACGTGTACTACTATGAAATGATATAGATAGTTTGATATATAGTAGGATGAAGGTCATAGATGTTTTGACACGTACTAGGATGAAATATCAGGTATTTCTCTGACATTATCTACTCATGAAATTACATATATATTTTGACATGTAGTGTGATGAAATGACATAGATATTTCTCCGGCATATTCTAAAATGAAATAATATACATTAATGGTGTACTGCATCTAATGATGTGAGAATGCAAAAGATTCAATGCATGTGTTAGAATGTGCCAAAATTATAACTTGATTTACATACATTGCAGGCATTGCAATGTATACTCTCCGGCTCATTTATTTAAGTATACTAGGATTGAGCTGGTGTTTGAAATTCTAAACTTGTTTACTAATCAGGCAGCATTTTCACACCATAGAAGCTAACTTGTGTACCTGCACTTAATAAATGTTAGCTTCACAGTTGGAAGCATTTATAATGTATTTCGGCCAGTAACCTTTCATTTCATTACTAATACTCAGATGTTTACAAAATAGGGTGTGCGTTCCTAAAATCTTTTTTTAGGTTTTTGGAAACTTCAAAAACGTTGTGCGAATGTATACAAATGCTTCTGTTTGGTGTGAATCATAAAGAAAATTGGTTGCTAAAACATTCTGCATGACAGACCAGCATACTTTGCAATGTTTAGTACACACCAAAAATCTCGTGATCCTTCTGAAGCAAATAGGAAATCCAGTCTACATTTTTCCAGGGATAACATCTCTCGGAGCTCAAGCAGGCAACACTTGGCATGTTTTCCAATTTTAACTAAGAAAAGCCAACGTGTCTAGCACCAACTTGTCTAGCGGCAGCTTTTCGATATAGTAACAACACTATCAAATATAGCACGAGTCACAGTGATGAAGGGATACTGTGCAAGGAAACTCACTGACAGGTACATCCTAAGGTCAATACATCTAACCCAGGCCGTGGGTATATTTGGTCCACCCACTACGTGTTTAGACGTTTTTGCTACACTTTTGAATTTGATGGAAGCTATTGGACGCACCAAACTTCAAAGGTGGTGAAGTTTTACACTTTCCGCAAAATGGCTGATCAAAAGAGGCAGGACTTTAAGATCAATGTTCTGCCAGAGTCAGTTCTAGGTAACTTGACTAAATGCAGGGACTAATTGTTGGTGGGCAGCAAACATGTACAGGGACATGCTGGAAGGTGAAGAAGGTTAGTCATCTAGAGCACACATCATTCTTAGAGGAGGACCGTACATAGTAGGCCTATAAATGAGTTTTTCCTTGAGTTCATTAGGGAGCAGAAGGGAATTCTGTGTTCCAAACAAATGCTAACTAGTCTTTATTGCAGTGACATGATCTTCAAAAGAGGACCGTTTTCTTTTAATAAACTCTTATTTGTACTTTCATTGTTGTTCCTACTGGGTTGTGTCTTACTCAGCATTGCATCCGTACATTTAGTTCTCTTGATGTGATGATAGAGAATAATTTTTGACTTGCTTGGCGTACTTCATTTTTAGTTATGTTGAACGTTTAGGTGTTCTTTTTTCACTTTGTTTGACTAAATTCTCCTTTTATGTAATATTTCTTTGTTTCATTTTTCCTGGTTACTTTATTATTTTTGTATGTGCTGTTACTTCTTTTCTTGAGTGAGGCTATAATTAACTCCTGTTAATTTTTGGAATAGGCATTAGCAGTCCCTAGGTAGCTATTGCAGTGTCCCTTTGGTGGTTCTTTTGCAGAGTTTTTGCTTGAATACTTTGTTTCTGTCTGCTGTGTCTTTTCCAGTCTAATTACTTTTTATCACATGGTATGGGTTGGATCCTCACAGTGAGCAGTGCGTAAAGCCACATGCCAAATTTCTGGAGGGGTAGAAAGCTGCGATTTTGAAAAGCAATGCACAGTCAGCAAGGAGGGCCCTACTATTGTGTCTGCACACCACCGTTTTGAACATTGCATACAACCTGGTTATGTACCTGATGTGTGGAGTAAGGTAGATGCAGTGCAAAATGTTATGTGACACAAAGGTTGAAAATAGCAACTACAGCCAATCAGCTCTGATATACAGTTTAGGAAATAACATGGCATCACCATGTGTACATACACCATAATAGCCTTTCTATACTCCAATACATCTCCACATAGTGCCATTTTGAGAATTATATTTTAGTGCGCCTAGAAACACAGCAGTTAATTAGTTGCCATTAACATGGATCTCAAGCTGACCCACGGAAGGTTGTTTTCTAGATGCTGAGCAAAATGTGTATCTAGGGAGTAAGGTGGATAGAATATACTTGTACTTGTACTTTGTCAAACTAGTTGATATGCACCCACACCAACATATACTTTCCACAATAGATTGAATAAATACTTGTGACCTTATATGCAAAATGAATAATTTCTGGCTAGGAGGTAGGTTTCTGAAGGTGGTAGTCTACGTCTCATCTTTATCGCTAACACACTGGTGTGCAGGACAGCAATAACTGAGCAGCATGTGCTGATGATAGAAATGTGTACTGGCTATTGGCAGATGAAGTGTAACATCGTTAGGCAAATGCGGATGCACACAGGCACTAGCACACGTGCCAAAGGCAGTGTAACTGTGGGATAGTTCGGAGCATGCGCCAAGAAATGGATTTGGGTGTGCTCTAAGTCAACAATCTAAACAAGAGTGCTCATTGGCATGCTGCTCCTCACAGAGCATAGTGTCCACATTAAGGCAGAGCTACTGAACTCTTTACTTAGCTACTGTGCAAGGCCAGAGTCAGGTCATGCTTAGAATATAGCATTTAACCCTACATATTAAAACTATTATGGGTGAATTGGACAAAAGTGGAATGATGCCTTGTGATCCCTGGTCTCAGAGACCCCTGGCACTGCCTTTGCAACCCGTGGCTTTAGAGGTGGCAAAATCAGTACCAGGATTACAGGGACAGCTCTAATTTACTTGTTCTTTGTTAATTTGTTATCACACTTATCGGGGATTATATTGTATTCTTTACCATTAGTGTAATAAAGAATGGAGTAAAACTAGCTGGAATATGACCCTCCCTGTCTACTGTGGTAAGTAAGGAATGTTTTTAAATGCATGTTGTGGGTGAGAGTGTGTATATGTGTGAGTGAATGTGTGTACGTGTGAATGTGTATACATGTAAACATGTGAGTGTAAGTGAAAGTTAAGACAAAATGCATATGATGTCACGTCCACTACCCCTGGTATCTTGGTGGATTGACGTTCAGCACTTTCTTATGCCATCTTATTCGTGCTGTGATTTGGATGTGCAGTAGATTGTTTCCCACCGCAATATATTGTGGACATTGTAAAGATTAAATCAAGTACAGTTTGAAATCACAAATCCCCATTGAAGATTTGGATGTATAATGAATAAAGTCAACATTTTCGAAGTGTGTGAAAGGTATAGCAGGAAAACAACTAGGATCCATGCCATAATATTTTATTGTTTCCTTGGAGATTTTATTTTTAAGACAGTTTAAAAGGGGCACAATATTTACTCACTACTTTGTCTTTCCAATAACCGCTTTAATGGATCACATTAACAGTATTACAGTTAAGGTGGAAATTATTTCAATCTAACCCAGCAGCACAGTCTGAAAAGACATGGAGCTAGTCATCAAAATGCAGTATCAACATTATGATGGGATGCACAAACTATGTGAAGTCCAAGGGCAAAATGCAATTACTGACAGCACCACCAAATTATATAACGAACAGGGGTGGGCGGAATGTTTCCTTCTGCCCGCAGAATTGGCGTAATTTGGTGACTCTGCGTTAGTCTTGTAACACCGAGTTCCATCCAAATTCGGCCACTCCCTGCGTGGATCAAACTCTGCTTTTATGAAAGAAACAATTGTGGGATGTCTGACAGGATAGTAATATTTGAATTCGGCTTGCTCAAAGTCTTGGGGGAAATCTCTGGTGTATTTCTTATTAAATATTATCATTTTTTAAAATTTGGAGGTGCCCTTCCAATTAACCACTCTGCTGCAGTTTTTGTTTGAAGCATTGCCCTCGATAAGCCAAACAACCTAATACATCCAATCTCGATGCACTTATATCAATCACCACTGCCAATCCCAAAGTGAAACATTCATCATATTTAAAGTTGCCCGCCATGAAAACAGGGCTTTCTTCCTCTGTGATTTCTTCAGTTGCCAGTGCAGGAGCTGCCTCAGGTTAAAAATTCCAACATGACATTTCCACCATTTACGGCAAGGCAGACTTGTCTGTAAATATATAGATGTGGAAATGTACTTCATGGTAGGTTTTAATTTCTGGTATAGCCATTAAAACCCACCATGGTCACTTGCATGGCTCTCTGGGAAAGATCTCCACAGTCCACATTTATTGGCAGGAGTACTGTTAACAATCAACTCTAAACCAGACGTTCATTTGTTCTTTAATGAACCTTCCTGAGTGATCATCTAAAACATTCAGAGCATGGTGAATTACTATTAATTCTGCAAATGCAGACATTTAAAAATGAATGATGCTGTCATCTATCTTCAAGGCATATATTATCTAGAAATAGTTTCATGATTTAATAGTTTATGAGGATACACCAGTTTTAGCTTCTTTCTCAACTAATCACTACTAATCTAATTCTGCAATGTTGTTATGATGCACTGCCATCTGTGCATATATCTAAGCTCACTTTAGATATGTGATCTAATTTGCCAGTGTCTTGGGAAAAGAGTGAGACATTTGTTGTTGTGGGATTACTTTTAGGTTTGGAGAACATTCTGGCCTTTATGGAGTTAACAAATTTGAGAAGTACCAGTGACAATCAATCGCTCATTTCCAAGAGTAATCACTTGGAAAAAATGTACACATGCATAATGTCTACTAGGTGAAAACATTGTATGAGTAAATTACATGGAAAAGTGAATGCACACTTTACAATTTTTTTTTTATCCATGTAGCCCTATGGAAATGTTTACCTTGATGAGAAAATCCCTGATTTGCACCCCTATGAGACATGAAGGGGTTCCCATTCCCAACCCTGGTGGCAGGATACATTTGTGTTCGTTTTCAGAGTGCTGGCACTACTTGTCATGGGTGTCTGGATATCCGCAATGGTAAAAGTTTGTGGGTGTTCACAAACGCCAAGAAATCTTTACATTCCCACCCTTGCACCTGCATTTACGAATAAAAAAAATTAAACATATTGGCACATTTTCTGTGTTTGTAATCGCACTTCGGAAGGGTAACATTTTACACACCCTTATGTCATGTTTCAGAATACATGGTATTTGCATTCCAAATTGCTATTTTTGCACATGTAAGTAGCACCGAGGTGTGCAAACACCTTTGTCAATTGGGCCTTTCATATCTACAATGATGTGCCTGTACGCTCCTCAGAAAGATTATTTCAGAGGACACAAATTTTGTAACCACAATTTTTTTAGACATTTGGAGACTGCCACCTAATCTTCCGCCATTAACACAGGAACAGAATATGGTTGATGATTACAAAACAATTTACAATGTTCTAAAAATTAAGGAGGACATGCACTTTAAAATAACACATATTCTTTATTATGCTTAGTGTTATAACTGTTGCTTGATTTCAGCTTTAGATAATTTCATCTATGTAATTTGTAAATTCTTTTGATTCTTTCTTGATTTGCATCCTACCGTTCATGAATTATCTTCAACTTTTGAAACAGAATGCGACGCCAGAGAAAGACTGGGCGTGACAATTGTGTAGAGTCCTTATGTAGCAAAGGTACAAAGTAAAATACAGTGCCTTCTTGTTGGTGGAACGTAACAGAAAATACAGGCTTTTACTTTGCATTTTGCTATTACAATAGATCAGAACAGTACTTATTGTCTACCTTATGTAAGTTATGGCTTTCCAAAAAGTTTTAAAATATGATACATGAAGGGGGTTGATTAACAAATAAGACAAAATTAAAAACATAACTATAAAGAGTAAGACATATGGGTATATATTCACTGAAAAACCTAAGGTTAAAGTGTCATTGTAGGTATGTGAAATTAGCAGTGCACGGCGAGGGAGTGAGTTATAGTTTCTTTAGGCCACAACTAATAGTTACTTTATTGATTTCAATGAATTCCTAGGTTTGTTCTAAATATACAGAAAGATGTCTAGCACCATTTGTGGTGTGGGCTGAGCTGCGCTCAACTCTCCTAAGCACCCAAATTCTTGCTGTTGCTCTCAGCTAAATATATGTCATATATCAATATAGAGGGTGCCATTTTAAGTAAGGCAGGCCTACTGGCTTTGTCAAGGGGTTAGAACACCAAAGTATAAAAACAGGCCTAATGGCTTTATCAAATGGTCAACACATGAAAATATGTAAAGCAGACCTATTTTCTCTGCCAAAAAAGTCACCAATAAGTATAATCAAATGTTTTTATAAATACACACATTGCAATGTTTAATAATAGTGATCAAAACAAGTAATCTTCAATAAAGCATTTTTAAAAACATCACATTAACATGTTCTTGAGTCTTATTTTAACATTTATCAGACACAGAAGCACAGCCACAGAACCAGCCACAGAGGGCCCTGCACTTCAGCTGAAGGTCATACAGCTCCACCTTGGAGTGCTTTGAAAATAAAAATAAGCTGGGGTCATGGATTCAATCACCCAGTAGACTTCCCTGATTTTTATAATAATGTTGTTAGAGTTGTTGCTGTTTTCCCTGCAGCTCTATAAGACATTTTTAATAAAGCTTTGTGGTGTGCCTGTCCCCTCCTAAGGGCACCACAAGCTTAAAAAATATTCTTTATAAAATCCCTTGCAAGGCATTATGGAGTGCAACTCAGATGGAGCAGCAAATGTGAAGTCAGAGGCTACCCTGCTCATTTCACAGTCACTGTTTTATTCATGTTTTTTTTATTTTGGAAGGGGCATGCAGCTCTGCTCCCAAGCCAGTTCATGGCCCCAGGAACCTCATCGTCTGTGAATGATCTCTTTTATAAAGGGGAGCTAGGTGTGTGACCCACCCCACTAAAGCCTTTTCAAGACTCCATGGACCCTGAGCCTTGTCAAGGCCTCATGAATCGTTTCCACGGGGCTGATCACTTTTCTTAATGGGATGAGGGGAATTCAGCCGACTCCCAGAGCCTTCTGAAGGCCCAGGGATCCCCTTCCCCGGGCAATAGCTTTTTTAATAGGGAGGCGGATGTGTGCCTCCCTCCCAGAGCCTTTTGAAGTCCCCAGGAACACTATCCCATGGGGACAAAGTATTTAGTAATTGAGGAGGTGGTGTGGCAACCTCCATTCAGTGACCCTGGAGAAGCCATCCCCTAGACGCTCAATGGCAACAGTGTATGGGACTCCCCATCCCCCAGGACACTGCTGTTCCCTGCAAGAGGGCTGGCATGAGGAACCTCTCCCTGTCCATGCTTTTGCGTTTTGGGAACCCAGGTTTGCGCCCGCCTGGTGGTGGAAGATTGAAAAGCTGCTTCTGCTGCATGGGATCTAAAAATGCAGCTAGCTCCCATCACACCCAGGACTCCTACTCTGCCTCTTAAATGTTTTTTGAATCTGTGTGCAGGACCAGAGACTGAGTCCCTGAGTCCTAAAATGGCTGCTGCTACATCTTTGTTGAGGTGGTGGCCGATATTATCTTTTGACCTGTTGGATTTGTGGATCTTCATCCCTATCTATGCCTACCTTTTAAACCAAAATCACAAAACGCTTGCTCTGGGTTACGACCTAGCTTTCTGCCAAATTTGCTTGTAATTCCAATCAATCCTTTTGGATGTAGCTATGTCTAATTTTACCTAGGTAAAATTGCATGTGGGATATTTGTTTTAGGACCCACCTTTCTCTCGATCCCAGCTTGATGGATGACCCTGAAACTTTTCAGGAAAGAGCTGATGTAGATGAGACAATTTTTGCAAGGTTTTGTGAAGATTCGGTGAACCGCACCACAATTATAAGCAAACCAAAAAATCTATTTCCTATGGGAATATGGAAATCTATCTATCGAAATGCACCCCCTTCAAGTACCTTACTTATCTTCTGAACTTTGAAAGACAATGAGTAGGGGGATTTACTACATAGGTTTCTCTAAAATATCCGTGGAACTTATAAATGAGAATATCAAGAGGGTATCTGAGGATACGAAAATACTGAATTGGAGTATGTCACTCATTTTCTGACTTCCCTGTTGGCTTGCATTCAGCAACATATTAACAACATCCCGATTTAACCTTTTCTTGGCAATTAAAATTAATTTCCTGTTTTTTGTGGCATTGGCAATGTACCATAGAATCTCTGGTAGAGTGCGCTGGTGACCTCCTCCACCTTACCCCTTCTGATTTCTTCTTGTTTTTCAGTGACCGCCTACCCTGAGATGCCTTCTTCACTGAGCATTTTTACCTAAAAGCTTGGGAACTGTTGTGCTTAAAAGCCTCCCTCCAAGAAACAGATGCTCGGTCTCTGATTAAATTTTGGCTCATATAATGTAAGAAAAACAATGGTTCAGCTGTTTCTTTTTTCTTTCTTTTAAAGACCAGTTTTAATTTTATAAGCACGATATCAACCAAAAGAGATCGGTGTGCCGTGGACCACCCCTACAGTTAACTAATTCAAAAGAACACTGAAAAGAGCCCTAATTCTTTGGAAATAGATTTTCTGTCTGCCAACAGATGATGAGCGGAGGGAATGTCGACTAAAATTGAGCATTGTTACAACAAGCACACACACATGTTCAAGGATATCACACAACTACGTTCACCGCACCACAAGCACATCAGCGAAAGGGAATAAATGTAGTCATGTCAGTCGGATCCCCTCGTAAGTGAACCCCACAAATACACATGCACAGATATAGTCATCAGTCACATACAACACACCCACAGATACAAAATAAGCATAAATGCATAGAAACAAACACGCAAAGACCACACCAAATATACACAAAAATGTGTAGAGACTCGCATCAACCTCAGTCCTACCACCTGCCACGCACACAAACGCACATTAGGGTTAGGTCAAGTTTTCGAGAGGCACATGAGACTGCAATCAGCCAATTTTTGTATCCATAACTTGAGTCAAATCTGACGTTAATCAAACTGGAAAGTCATTACTTAAAAGATATTGAATTTAGTAAAATGTTCAAAGGAGCTTAATGCCACATGCCAGTGCATTGATGTTCACATGCAAGTAATTACACGTGCACGCAGTAAATAATATTGCACATTTTTGAAAAAACTTTTTTTGTTGATTCATTTTAAATGCACCTCTACACGTTTTCTTCCTGGAAGTTCACACTGGTTGAATCAATTTTGCTTAGCATTACCTTCATTTCATTGTATATGTTTTCTGTTTGTCCCGGTTTGCCAACTGACACCTTCTGGTTTGCTCTTTGGAGTTTGAAGGCCTGTACCCACAGAACATGTGCTTTGCATTTAATTTCCATTTATTTATTTAGCTAGTCACCTATCAACACAATATACCTGAAAAATCTGCATCAATATGTGCTAGACTTTAAATTTGCATGGGCACCACCATGTCCATTACATTTGGTGCGAGCTGATTGAGATATTTGTAGAATAACAGCCACGATCTAGAGGAAACAGGATACACGGATTACATTCTGACTCAGAAAATTGGATTCTACTTATTCTGGTTCTTATAACACCTGTGATACTATTAGCTTGATGGTCAACTTCTGCATGTGAAGAATATTAATTCATATGTTTACAGTGTCCTTGGGCCACAGGAAGGCCATACCAAGCATAAAGATTAGGATTTTGAGAATATGGACACCTCAGTTCCTTGCCTTGAATTTCATGTTACTCCGGAAACACAGGAGGATATGATAAATATACTAGACTCACAAAGGGCAAGAGTGAGAAGACATGGACTTTATTCTTTATTCAAGGGTGGGTGTTTCAAAGGGGGAAATTAGCAACTATTGAATGGGACCCTGTTGCTTGCAAGGAGTGAATGAATATCCAGGCTTGTAATAGAGGGTTGTGATAATTTGAGGCCGGTATTATTACAGTCCACCTCACAGGCTGCATTGCTACCTTTGACCTCAAGGCATTTTTAAACACTCAGAGCCTGATTACAGGTACAGTGGCCCTAAGACCACCGTACCCATGGTGGCGGACCGAATGTCGCATCCTTGGCGGTCCGACTGCCACATTTGGATGCTGACTGTTGGACCGCCACAAGACCACTGCCACCACCAGGATCATGGATTCTGATGCATTGGCAGTAAAGAAAGCCATGGCTAAGCATGGCAGTGCCGATGTCAACACTGCAGTGCGAATCACAACTTGCCTTTTCGCCGGCCTTTTCATGGCAGGGTCACTGCCATGAAAAGACTGACAGAAAGGCAAAGATGGGGGCACATGGAGACACCTGCACCGCCCATGTCCTTGTCATGGGCAGTGCGGAGGCCCCCTTGTCAGCACGATCCTGGCAGTGAAGGTAGTCAACCACCATCATCCACATCAGGTGGCCGGACCGCCAAGGATGCAGTGGTTTGACTGCCGCACCAGGTACTGCAGTCTTAGACCGTTGCACTCCTAATCAGGCCCTCAGCAGAGTTTCCTAGTGCAGCAACACGACTTAGATATTACCAATGAGTAATGTGAACACCACCCACACTACACAAGCAAAGCAACCCAGTCAAAGACACTGAATGATCCCAGAGCAGGAATAAAAAGAGGTGAACAAGAGACCCAGGGGTCTAAAGGCAGTTGAAGAAAGCATGGAAGAACAGGAAGGGCCAAGGAGGGACGTTCACAATCATAAACATTCCAGTTTGATGGCAACACTTAAAGCAGGACTCCTCAATGGAGTAAGCACACCATCTTAACATGTTCTTGCTTCGACATCCTCAATTTATCATGTTTGAGTGATATGAAATGTAGACTAATACGACCTCACCTACAGATTGTAAGGATTTAATGAATACCTGCAGAATTCAGTGCCATTTGAGCACAAAGATGCAGGGTGAAATTTTTATATAGGCACACATTTCTAAGATGTTTTATAATATTCTTTAATATATGATGCATGGGTACTTTATTCTGCATAATAGACAACTGAAATAGTTTTCTGCTTTTAATAGGCAATTTGATGTTTAGGAAGACATTGGCTGCTAAGTGTTAAACTGCTCTTTTTGCTTTTGCAGAATGCAACATGGTACAAGTTAGTGTGCATCCTAGCTATTTTCTTCAGACTGGGGGACACAATTGTTGTTTTTCTTCAGTGATTACACTGTCTTTTAGTAAAAACGAATTGGGACTTGAAAAAGTTGTGACTTAGGAGTTTTCCGATTCGGGGAATCATTGTTTAAATGCTGTACTATCTAAGCGAGCTGTTGGTGACATACCAATTGTGCAATTATAGCATAACCCCTCATTGATAGTGGAAAAGCTATATAATTATACATTTGATACATTTATAATCACAAGGTTATGTAGTGTGGAAAATGTAAACATATTGCCATAAATATCTCCTTTGTGTTGATCACTGTTCAATTTATAAACACAGATCAGAACAAGAAAATACAGTTCTCATTTTTAGTATTTAAACTTGAGCTGTATAATGGACTGTGACCTGCCTTTCACCTTGGCTGTTGGCTCTGGAAGCAGCCATTTTGATATCACAACTCAGCTGTAATACCTTATTACAGTTGAGTGGCTGTGCCACAGGTGACTCGACTTGTCACAATTCAATTGTAATAAGGAAATTAGAGGGATGAGATGTAATACTGGGATTATATGATTCCATGTATTATAACAGAAGCATGTACTCTTGCATTCAGTCTTACATGCAACAAAACCTAATGTCCGAATTCTAGAATTTCCTAAAGAACAAGCAAACACTAGGAACAAACAATAGGAGTAAATGCCCACTACAGCTGCTGTAAAAATGCTTAGAATGACGATAGACATTACCCTTTCAGTCAAGTTCATTTCTGCAGCTCTATCATGGAAATTCATTTGCATATTAGTGCAACTACAAGCATGACCAATAAAAACAAAATAACAAAAAATATTTGTGAGCAACACACAGCATGTGTACTGGAAACACTCACCTCACATATTTTGTTTTTCAAAAGTATGTTTGATCCATATATGTGCTTTAAAAAAATCTATTGAGTTAAGATAATGTTTGGCAGCCCCTTTCCTTCATGGCCTCTGGTCTCCTCTTTATTGGCGGGCGGAAAGTGCTCCGGCCATTCTGTAATCTCTCTTTGGGCTTCAAACCACGCCCATGTCATGTCAGTCACTTACATTGGTTTGTGGGCTTGCCTTTGAAACTCCACTTGCTTTCTTTTGTGAAAGACATGCATACGTCATGTCTTTTCCGGTGTTTAGCCCACCTACACAGCACTGGTAAACTACTAAAAACATGCGAGGATCGATGTTTTCAGTCTAGGTTCCGGACTGCTTTATCTGCTTATTTTCCACGCAGTGCGATCGCGCTGCGGTTGTTTTTCTTCACAACGCTAATAACGCTAAATCGAGCAAATGTGAGACCCGTTGCATTAAAAAATGCTTGTTCTTACATTTCTATCACAATGGTTATCTTTTTAGGATTTTAGTTTACAGCTGTCATATTTGTGACAGAGGGTTGCCTGCCACCACTGTTACTTATTGAAAGTGATCACTGAAGCAGGACGTTTGTGGTACTGGTGATAGCTCCTGTGTTTGATTTTTTTCATATTTTAGTATCCTTTTTCGCAGTTGCTGTCTCTTATGCAGGACAGCATAACACATCAGAATGTTTCTGTCAGTTCTATGTGCCAATGCCTTATGCAAGACTGTGTTAGCTTCAGCACCTAGCATGATCACTATATTCAGTTGGACGGAAATGTTTGCAGTGCTTCCCCAGTGCCAGTGCCTTACATTGTTACTCATCAAGATTTTATTTTTTTAAAAAATTTCTTAATTTAGTTGTTATCATTACAGGCCTTCCAGCACTGCAGTGGGATGGATAACTGAGCAGATGCCTTCAACTGTTACATTGTTCATTTTCTGTAAGTTTATTGGTACGTTGGAAACTCTTTTCAGTGTAACTCTCTTGATAGCTCCCCACACTACAGCATGTTTGTCACTTAATACTCACAGTTGCCTTCTCTATTCATCTCTTGTCCCAACTTCTACTCTGAACGATGGAACTCTATCAAATCCCACACTCACCAAAGACACGATCCCTATGCTGACCACAGAATCGTGCAATTGATGTCATTGCTATGCTTCTGAAATATTGGAAATTATTGTTACTGAGTGCGTCAAAAATTACTTTTTTTGTATGGTAGATTACATTGACTATAATTCAAGGATGTATGTTATAAAACCAGATAATAAGCACTTCATTTCTTCCAAAGCATTCCTTTGATGTATCTGGTAACTTGCTGCTTTCAGGAATTCTACAATTTCAGATCTTTACACTAGAATACTCTTGTCTTTGGCCTTTACAATTTTATTTAAATGAGTCCACTGTTTCTGTAATGGTCTCTAATAAAAGTGCCTTGGTAAGTATCCGTGAGCGTTATTCATTGAGGCAAACTTAAGAACAGTTGCAGAGGCAGTCAGAGTCTGTTTCACACTGCAAACTAATTATTTTATTAGTAGAAATAAAATGTCTTGATTTAGTCCTCAAAATCGTGTAATTTTATACTAATGAATGATGATTATGAATTGATAAAGCATCCACAATGGTTTAACATATTATATTGGAATATTAGGCTACAGGGGTGACAATATCTAATGTATTTTATTGCTGTTTAGATTATTATTGTATTATTTGTATTATGTTATATATATATATTATTGATTTATTTAAGCACAATAAACATATACTACTACAACAAAGCTGTCTGTTACATTCTTTAATGATTTGGTCTTGAACTCTGGGTATTCTGTCTGACTCATGCACTGAATCTTTAACCCTCTTTCGAAAGATTAATGCCTGTAGAGTAAAATTTATGAAATCCCCTTCTTAGTTTAATCCCTGCACCATGATTTTGGAGTCAGATTATTGAGCTATTGGTTTCTCTGGCATTACTCCTCCAACTTAATTTGCTGTAAGAGCATCACTTGTTCTACCTCTTGAAATAAAGTAATCCACAAACAACCAACTGTGGCATTTGATGTTTAATATTTCCTTAATTACCTAATACACTGGCAACAGCTCATTATGCATATCAATTACATATATGTTAAAATGATCAGAAGCCAGAAGACTATTGTCTTTCATCTCTCTCTTTCTAAAATTTTAGGCAGAGTTCAGATTTGAGCTGCTGTTACTGATTACTGGACACTGATGATGCCAAGCATATATGGACTGCTAGGGTTTTTAGTTTCTGTTATTAGTATTCTGACAACCATTTCAATGGAAGCTCAAGCAAAATTTATATTTTGTAGTTGAAGCTATTGTTTGAAGTTATTGTATGTCTCCCTACTACAAGAATGTGATAGCCATAGTTTTAAGGGCCATTACTGACTCAAACCCGCTCCTACAATGAAGTGCTCACAGACAATACTATGAGATACGTCTACTGTTTTACATAACAAATATTAGTCATTTTAAATTCTTTGTACTCGATCGATGCTCTGTGCAAAAGTCTAACACAAGGGGCCCTACTATGACTTCGGTGGACGGAAAAGCCCGTCCGCTGAAGTCTCGACAGGTTGGTTACCGACAGTGCAGCAGCCTTCCCGCCGGGCCTGTTATGAGTTTCCTGCTGGGCCAGTGGGTGGAAACTGTTTCCGCCCACTGGCCCAGCGGGAAACAGCCTACAGCATTGTCTCTGGCTCATATTAGAGCCAGCAGCAATGCTGTAGTGCATAGGGGGCAGCAGTACCAATCACAATGTTCACTGTCTGCAAAACAGACAGTGAACATTGTGCTGAGGCTGGCCACGGGGGCCCCTGCAGTGCCCATGCTAAGTGCATGGGCAATGCAGGGGCACCCCTGGAGCACCCTGCACCCCGTCTCCACCAGCCTTTTCATGGTGGGGTTTCCGCCATGAAACCACTGGCAGAGAAGGGGGTCGTAATCTCCAGAGAGGCCTGCTTACAGGGCTGCCCTGGTGGATTAGGACTGCCAGCATCACCACATCGTCATGTCAACGAAAAGTAGCGGTGCTGGTGGTTGGAACGTGGTGCTATTGGCGCAGTTGTAATGCGGCGGTCGGGCCACCACAATGGCAGCAGTCCTACCGCCACCGCCTGGACTGCCAGGGTCGTAATAAGGCCCAAAGTCTGCCTTGCTAGGATTCAAACATATGACCTCCAGAACACTGCATTTTTATCAATATGCACTCAACCCAGTGTGCCATCTTTCGAACTGATGTATTAGGTGCAGAAGCAACGCACACTGCCAATATACTGGGAACTGGAGAAACAAGGAAATGTGCACAGGAATCTTTGAGCAGATGGAAATGTTGAAATGTTGAATCTCAATAGTATATGCACAGTTACCAGGTCCAGCACTTTGACGTGCCCATAATGCAACATACTACCACACTGCATGATTACTAGTTTGTTTTGGATTGAATTAATCATCAATCAGCCTTTGACTCACCAACTCCAATTGTTAATTTTTTTTAAGTCATTTGTAAACCACTAGTGATGTGCAATTGGTGTGTGAGATATACATAGCCCTGGAGCTAAGTAGTACACCTGATATATATCAGAGATGAATTGTGCACTAGTTGAATCAACCATAGTTATTTTGATATATTATCATTTTAATGTTTTCTATGTACCTGGTCCTGAACGACAAATTATATGTGTTCAATTATATTTCAATATATGACATAACTGCTCACTTGATGACACATAGAAAATGTGAGACTGTAATATTTGTGTGAATTTCAATTTTGAATTTCTCCATTACACTAGAAAAAAATTACCGTCTCACACAATTTGCAACTCGAAGCAATCAGTGGGATACTGGTCAACATACTAAATCTGGTGAGGTTGGGTTTGATGATTGTTAGTGTGAATGTCTGAGAGATATGGAAATCTTTTTCATTGAACGATTTAGATCATTTAAGTAAATCTGCATATGAAACAATTAGGCCCATATTTATACTTTTTTATATATAAATATGGGCCTTAGTGTGTTTCAATGGCTCACACTTTGTGAACGTTTTCGAAGAAAAGCACAACGACATGCCATTTGTTCAGGTTCACTCAAAATGGTCAACTTGAGGACGCATGTTTGGAATCCTGGTCGCTAGTTCACATCTCCTCCCCAATAAAGTGTAAACTGTTATGAAAGGCACCTTTAGAGTTCACGAAACTAGCATAAGTGATCTGATGCAACCTTACTGTGCTCGTATCGTAGTACATACCCTCTATGCACACTGGCATCTCTGCAAAATGGAACTGCTTTTGAAAATGTCCATCACCATCATGACTGCACTCCTAAAGATCTTATCATAGAACTTCATTTTGTGGAGAAAGAGCAATTACACCCACAAATGCAGAAGATCAATATTTTTATAATGACAGCTGACTTACATTGAGCATGTCATCATTGCATGTCTCACTAATGAATACAAATATATTGCGTAATTTAAAAATGATATCCCGAATATCATTTATAAAAATATCATCTGATTGAGTGTGGATTTTCAGTTATAAACTCCAAGTGGGTGGTATATCACTGACAATACTGAGGTAAATTGGCGCATTATATAGAGCATTAGGTGCATTCTATGCATTAGTTGCCTTTCTGGCGTGCTTTATGTAAAATTAACAACAGAGAAATTGTGGCTCCAATCACATATACATCTGAAATTTAGGTCCTGATTTATACTTTTTTAGTGCCGTATTTGCGTCATTTTTAGACGCAAAAGCGGCGCAAACTTACAAAATTCAATTATATTTTGTACGTTTGCGCCGCTCTCGCGTCAAAAAATGGCACAAATGCGGTGCAAAAAAGTATAAATCAGGCCCTTAGTATATTATATATATTCTTATTTAGTTTATTCAATTTAATCCCATATGTAATACGAAAAACTATTTTTAGAAACATATTACTAATTCCTATTAGAGCTAATTCCTTAATGATATATTACATTGCCTATTTTCCAATTATAACCTTTGAAGGTGATTCACTGTAATTCTCACAACTTAGAGATATGTAAACAGATTGATCGGTGTCGGGCAGCATGGTTCGATATAATGAGGCAGCTTTCTTTAAGTTGTCAGATATTCTGGTTTTTTTATTTTTCAGATTTACCAAGTCATGAAGTATAATGATCGTACTGCATTTAGTGGTCTTTCTTTAACTTTGGATACTACTTTAGACTTGACTCTGTGAAAGATAAGCAGTCTTCCAATACTTGACCTGTGTATTAGGTACATGTTTTAGAGGCCGTTATTAGTCAAGATTTATTATAGATTCTAGAATTATTTCCCATCTATGCCAAGAAACCATTAATCTTGTAATACCTAATGCTTGCTAGGATGGTATAACTATTATCCATAGCGGAGGTCTATTTCAGGCCTTCATTGGGAGCCTTTGAGGTAACAAATAAGAAGTTAGGTGAATGATATAGCTTGTACTATAATACATTTTATATAATTAATATTATTTTTTATCTCAAGTTTGTTTGTACCATATTTTTTGGTACGTTTTGCCCTAGTTTTTGCAGTTTATTCCTATTTTCATTTTTCACCTGAGATATAAAGAATGGAAGCTGCTAAATTTTCAATAACATTGTTTTTGTTAACTGAGATTTTTTGTCGAACGTCAAGATGGCATCTGAGACATTGAATTTTGGAGCTTGAAGATATATTAGTTGTGTGATTCAATTATGTAATATGATCAGGTTAGATTGGTATGCAATTCTGTTCTGCTCATTCTAATAAAAATAATATCTATTCATATACACCTTTCCATGTGACATATTCATACTTAACTGTGATCATTTCAGAAAGTTGTCATTATATCGCAGAAACTTATTCAGACAGAATAAGTCTGAACTAAGTAAAATGTATTGCCAAAGTATTTCATTGATAAATCACATTAACTGGAGTGTTCTGTAGACCAATAGTTTGATGTTGTGTCGAGTGTTTTAATAACATCATTATGCTGGGTGTTGATTTCCTATACATTATATGGACTTCCCACAGCTGGCTGAATTCTGGGTTAAGGAGGTGGATGCTTTTTGTGCAGCAATTGGCACTCTGCCCATGAAATGTATGCAACAATGCCTCTTAAAGATGTTCTCAGTAATTAAAAACTTCAACATGAAAACTAGATCAGCATCCCTGGGCACGATTCTAGCAAAGAGATGGATACTAATACTTGGACAAGCACAAATGCTCCAAATTTAGAACAGTGGAGAATAGACCTTATTGAATTGGCCATAGCAAATGAAAAATGAATGAAAGATTTGAGAATGGATTCAAGAATGCATGAAAACCTTCTTGAAAACCTTCTTTTAGATCTGACTGACTCGCTGAACTGTTAGCTAGATTTTTGACCCTCTGAACAATAGACCACCTTGAATAAGAAAAATACCTTTCACCATTACATTAAAATGTTTCAATACTTGGAGAAGAAATATGTAATCTGGCCTGGGAGATTGAGGTATGGGAAAGAATAATACTGTATGAGGCAATGTAGCCAAAATAGTGTGGGCATATATGTACTTAATGCTTTTGCATATATTTGATGAAAATCAGTAAAAACTGTTTAAAAAAAGAATACCGGCATACACACCTACTTCTGTTTTTCTTATCTCTTTTTTAACTTTCTCTCATTCAGTTCGAAAAAGTGACCTTGTTGCAAAAATACATGTTGACTGAAAGTTAAGACTTGATGACATCGGTATTTGATGCCAACAGCCACATATGTTTCCATATATTACTGACTCAAAACGGAAATACCTTTTGAAATTTTCAACAAAGGAGTATATCTATAAACAGGGCCACTGTAATGATGAGATTGTGTGCAATTTTTGCATAATTACAGATTTGTCGCATTTGCCACATAATCCATTATCTCCTGCATAATCTGTAGATTTTAGCAAAAAAAAGTTGTTTCTACCTCAAACGGTTCAATCGTTACTAAAAATGCGGCGCATATGTTGTTGCACGGTAAAAGGTCTTTTGCAAAACTGGACTGGTCACCTTTTTGTTGCTTATTGCTATATTTTGGTGTTAAAATTATACTTATGAGGTGCAACCAGTGGCCAGTGTTTTTGAGTTTATAAATGATGAAATAATGAAGTAATACTAATACCTGTCTATAAGGAATTTGCTTCGTGTTGTGTTCCTTATTAATAGTTTGCATATAAATATTATAAGTATAAAAGATGGAATTCATTTGCATAAAATAAACAGGAATATCTATTTTACTAATTTTCTGTGATGTGTGTTATTGATGCCTCTGTTTTTCTATTGTCAAGGTAGATGATATTTTTGTAAACAATATTTAAAAATAGATATGTATGCCAGACAATATTTTGACTCCTCTATTCTGGTACCATACTATGTAACCAATATTTATTAAGGTGATACATGTATCAAAATTGAATCTTTATTTATAATTACAACACCTATAAAAATTGGAACCTCACCAAATGAGACAATACAAGAAGCACTGATAACTGTTCCAACTATAACCTATATTTTCAGATCTTCCAAGTATTGGCTTCAGCTCTTGAGTCCAGTGCCCACAAACTGACTTCAAAATGTGTGAGTGATTAATTAGGTCTAATTAGGTTAAGCAATATTCTGATCTCTTTAATACTTTTAATCTTAGCCCTGTGTTGATGGCATCATTAATTGACCTATACTTGTTCAACCTCAATATATGTAAATAGGCTGAACGTTTTAGTTCCATTTAGACTGAACTTAAACTATTTGCAATAAACATTTTGTTTAAAATTGTTAACTGTCCATATTTATTACAATTAGTAAAACATTTAAAATTGTTGTCTCTCCACGTGTATTGCAATTGGTTAAAACATTTAAAATATATTTTTGATGAAACATTGAAAAATTGTTTTTACACCCTTTCCCTACTCGATTTGGGCAGGTTTACTATTCTGACCCAATTCTAAACCAGTTCGGATGCTACTGCCAGGATGTGCAATGTTGAAATTTGACTTTTAAATCTTTTTCCAACCTACATTTTATTTCTGCAAAAAGGTTCAAACTAAATGCCTTTTGAACTATGACTCATATGATTTGCCAAACATTAACCAATTACCTTGAAATCTGAAAAGAAACATATTTTTAGGGTAGCACATATATGCGAAAGTTAAATGACTAGTCAAATTGTGATGACCCTGTTTTTTACATATCTCCTCGCTGTTTCTTCAGATCACTAGGTCTATTATTTGCATTTCCCAGATACTGACATGGACTTTTAGCAACAATTAGTCACATTAAAATTGGCCCCTTCACTTTTGATGACAGAGGCTTTCATTAATCTCATTTTAAGATGAATTATTGATGTTATCTCCAAATGTATGGCCCGGGGCCTGCTTCATGGGTATTTAGATTAGGGTTTGACTCCTAATTTAGGTGTGGCTTAGTTCTGAATTTCCAGGAGTATGTTTTGCCTACTCATAGGAAGAACGTTCTGAATAAGGCCTGGATTTTCTAAAGGATTCAGCTAAACCACTGAAACATATCACTGTGTGGTCTTTGCACAAGGTGAAAATGTAAAGATTTTTGGTTATTTTTTACATGCAATATCTGTGTACCATATTACATTTGCACAAGATATTTTTAGAATATCCTTTCCAGTGTTAGAATCGTGTCTTGCTCTCACAGTGTTTGGTTCAAGTACCTGTATCAAGTAACTCTGGAATATAATAGCTAATAAAAAATGCCATATTCAAAGACAGTCAGTGTTTAGATGGCAAAGTGGAAGTTAGGAATCAGTCTAGGGGCGGGGTCATTTTTCAAGTTTAGAAAAAGCAAAAAACGGTGTGAAATTTAATACACGCCTTCATTATGATACACTATTTTTCACTAACCGAAGGTTATTGGATTCATAGGACAGAGGCCATACAGTGCCCTCCTCACAGTCCTTTAATGTAAGACAGCTAAGAGGCTCTATCTTAACAACGTTTGCTGAGTAACTGGACATTTCAGTGGCTCTTCAAAGATAGGATTAAATCTTCCCATTTTTTGGGCATGCCACGTCATCTACTATGCTATTAGTGGGAAATGTCATGGATTAGTCTCTTTGCTCTGTTCTATTTGTTGGAAATGTATCATTGGGGAAGACAGTGTGTTGAATTCAAGTCATTAACTGACACACATACCTAACTACATTAAAAAAATATATATATGTTTTTATTATAATTTTCTCAATCTTATGCATTCATCCATAGCTCATCATTCTTGAACATATATTCATCTTTTTCAGTTGATGTTACTCTGAAATCATATCATACATAATAACCTCCTTTAACCATCTTTTCTGTCAGCCCACAGCAAATATTCTGGGCAAACATGATTGGAAAGCTTTATCACAAGGCAGTGAGATCAATGATGTGCTGAAGCTTGTCCATACCCAGCATTTAAGTTACCTAGATTTGAACAGCTAACAATCAGAAGAGTATACAATTTCCCCTTCTCTGCTCTGTTTTGTAATCTTAAAAATGAAAAAATTACGATCTCTTAAACAAGTGGGACAGGACGCCTTGCAGCAAAAACTCCAACAGTGGACCCAAGATTTTTTCAGAATTGATGTATGTATAATTAACAGTGCTTTTACGTTTTTCATAGCTAGTAAATTACAGAGAGGATAATACCATTAACAGGTGGGTACACCTACTGCATAATATCTTTTTCATAGTGGCAAAATAATTGACCTGTAGTTTTTAATCTGTGAATAGTCCCTCCAAACATGTTTAAAGTCTCCCTTACACCTCATTCTATCCAACACAATTTCATGGGGGTTGAATTTATTTAGTAGTAGGCCAAACCTACTTATTAATGTGCTTCTATTCCTAATATACTGTGAGAATGTTTTAATATGTCCCTCCACACTATGCCCCACTGTTTATTCTCTACATCTATACCATTTCGCTTAGAGAAATGACAAGTATGTGAATGAGCAACAGAGAATGTATTATGTAGAAGAACGCTGTGCGGCGTGAAGAAGCCCCCTCTTGTGCTCTGGACTGTTTTCAGAAAGTTTCTAATGGGCCCAGGTCCTGTGTCAGTCTCATTATTTGCTGGGTACAGTTCTCAGTGCCTCAAATGGGTATAGTAAACACTTTTCATCTAGGGCAAAGTTACATTTACATACCTTAAACGAAAAAATGTCCGGACATTGGAAAAGATCTGAATTAGCTAGCCTCCTTGTTTCCACAGCTCAAATGAACCAGGGTGAAGAGCTGGTAAACAGACATGGTTTCAGTGAATCAGATTGTGTTAAGAATGGAAAATAATTCCTTCGGAGTGTCTTGTAATGGTGGACTGGATTTCTAAAGTAATGCTGGTTGGTGTGCTTAGGTATGTTTTGTGATATTTGGGCTTCCAAATTAAATATCATATTGTTGACTGCTCTAGGCATGTCTTTCCAATATTTATCAATTGATCTTATGGATCAACCATTAAGACTCAGAAATGGGATGCCATTTAGTATACTTAGAAATCTGAAAGGGCTAAGCCACCATCTAAGTTATGCAAGCATACCAATATACTCGCTACACTTGCTCTCCATATTCTACAGAGAAGTTTTGAGTTCAGTAAAATAAAATGCTTATGGACTCAAAATGCAAGTGCTTGAAACAGATATAAAATTCTTGGCTCATTTTAATTGTGTTGCTCTCACGTTAAAGATATGAATAATGCGTCCCAACTGCAGTGGTTTACTCTTTACTGATGCCAATAGTTGTAGTTGTCTATAGTAAAGATCTGTGAGATTTGGTGTGAAGTGAATGCTTAAATATTTAATGCCTGCACTTGTCCATTAAGGAGTGTTCGGGCTGCTGGGGTAGTTGCTTCAGGTTGGACAGTATCAGGTTCAATATTTTGGGTTTATTAATATTTCTAATGCAGCTAGCCACTGCTTCAAATCCCTTTGATTAGATTTGCTGTTTTGCTATTGAGACGGCTGGAGATGTTAATGAGAAGAGGATATTGTCTGTAGACAACACAATCTTACGTTCTTCTTGACCAATAAGGATACCCTTTATCTCCTTATCTACTCTAATTTTAGTTGCAAAGGATTTTATACTGAGCATGAACAACAGTGAGAGAGGGTTGCCTTGACATGTGCCTCACTCAAAAAGAAAAGGTCTGGAGAGATTGCCATTAAGTGCAATCCTGGATGTTGGTTGTGGTGTCCTGCCATTATCATTAAAATGAAGGTAGGGAGACATTTAAAAACACGTAGTGTTTCGTTAAGGAAATGTCAGTTCACCCGGTTGAAAGCTTTCCCAGGATCAAATGATGCTAATATTACATGCAATACTTTTTTCTTCGCTTTCTCAATCAGGCGGACTATCCTTGGAATGTTATCATGTGTTTGCCACCCTTGAATAAAGCCTGAATAATCAGGATGGTTGAGAGTGGGTAGTATGATCTCTAACCTGGTAGCAGCTCATATTTTACTATAGAAGTTGGTGTCTACAGTATCCAGTGCTATGCATCCATAAAAAGAGCACAGTGTGGAGTTTTTACCAGTTCTTCTATAAATTACATGTGGGCTTCACTCATTGTGGGGGCCCACCTTTCCACATCATGCTATCCAGTTGAAGAGGCAAGTCAGACTGATTAATGCATTTGCATCAACTTTGGCGCGATGAGCTGTTAACCCATCTGGCCCAAGAACCCTTTGCAGTTTGAGTGCCCCAATAGTTTAATTACTTTTCAATTGCACATCATGTAAGGAACTACCCATGAAAGCAGTAACCTGAAATGTAATGTCTAATTTACAAGGAATGGCTCTATCTTTAGAGCAATATCCTTCAAAATGTGCATTGCAAAAATGTGCTGTGTGTGTGGATTGGTTATGTATTGATTAAGATTTAAGCAAAACAACAATTGCCCTCTGGCCAACCATGTCTACAAGTTTAGTTTATTTGGTTTCTGCTTCGAGTACCTGTATACAATCTCATATTTGTGAACAAAATAGGAAACCTATTCAGTTGATTCACAGTAACTTTCTGTCACTTATTTCGATCTGTAACAAGGTTTTGTGTGTAAGTGTTGTAAAAAAGATACTTGCTTCTTTACTTTGTATTTTATAATTGTTCTTGCATGGAATTATCTGTGCTAGCTCTAACCCAAGTCAAAGGGCTTGGCCATGTTAGGACCAATTGAGAACTTATGTGCCATTTTTCTTGCTGAAACATCCTTAAGATACCTCAATGTAAAATGTTTTAAAAAGTGGTTTTATCGGTTACCCTCATTCTACCCGGGAACTCGGGCAACAAGCAGCAATCTGATGCACAGACATGTGCCCCTTTGTAGTTTAGGATGCAGTTTGCTGAAGCTCTCTTTTGGCCTGCTGGGACTCATTATCAGAAAGCAATAGTTTCCCATGGTCTAGAACTATGAACACCCGGGTCTTCCAAGTAACATATTTTAATAAATCACAATCTGGATCAACATCATTGTGAACACAAGAAGATCATCATTCATTCTTGCTGGTAATAGGAATCAAGTGGTAGAATCCCTTAGTACCTAGTCACAACACCCATGCTATGTAAAGTCAGAAAATTGCCCCAATAGAATCTCTCTTTCCTTTACAGCAAATTACAGACTTGTCATATATTCACAAAGACATTTTAAATTTCTGTGATAATCTTAGAATTCTAAGTACTAAAATGTGTAATATTAAGCATCTAAATTGTCTTTCAGGTGGAAAAGTCTATATGAGATACAAATATGCATCAGTATATGCAACGTGTTTCTCTCTTCTCTCAAAAACATATTGTTTCCTGTGCAGAAACCTTTTGTGGAGAGTTGTCAAGTGTATTATTAACTTCTATGAACATAGCGTACATTAAGAGTATTTTGGTAATTTAAGTTGATCTTAACATAATTACCTACATTGCACTTTGATGTTTATAGAAATTTAAAATAAAATTGCTATGAATTAATTTTATAGAATACTGAATATATATTAATTTTCTTTACCATTGTAAATTGGTATTTATTTAGTGAATTATAGATTTATAAGATGTTTGCAAAGGAAACCGATAGCACAGTTTGAAACTGAACAATGTAGAAATACACATGCAAAAGGTTTAATTGGAATAGAATTTTCTATTATTCTATTATCATTTCTATTATTTTTTTTAAATAAAAACGCTTAAAAGAGAGGTATGTCCTTATTGAAGTCCTTACAATTTGATAGGATAGGGGCGCTGAGGAAGAAAGAGAAAATTCGATCTGCCTAAAATCACACAAGTTGGTCGAGTTGACTGTTGAATTGGAACCCAAGTCTCCATTTCTGAAAAAAATGATATAAATGGATATAATGTGCAACTCTATTATCTTGTTTATGCTTTTGTATGCCTTTGGTGGAAAATTACATAATCAGTTGATTATTGCTGATTGTAATTTGTCTGCAGGGTCACAAATCACCAGCACAGGCTCCGTTGTGGTGAACCACTGTAGTTAGAGTGGTAGATGAAATATTGCTGCTCTACCTTCTTATGATACATGCCTAACTATGTTCATTGACCTAATCTGAGAAGCACTGCAATAAAATATGACAGACAATCCCTCTTACACAAATACACTTGAGCCACAAACAATTGATTTGAATAAAATGTTTCTTAAGAGAGTTGGTGATGTGAAGAAAACTGAATGTTGGCCTAATTGCAAGGGAGTCTTATCTTCTTTAGCACTGTGAAGATATATACGTGACTCACTTGACATAAATATCACAGAATGCATTTGAAGTCTCTGCTACAACAAATACATACTCTGAATGTGGTAGGCATCTGGACCAGTATGTCTGATATAAATAGGCAGAGCACAATATGTGATGCTCTTGTGGAAGCTGTAACAAAGACTCCTAGTCTGTCCTGGACTTCTGTCTGAAAGAAGGGCCTACTTTAGTCTATTTATTTTTAGAAGAAAATATTTGCAGTCCACATGAACAATTCTTACACTGTTTCCAGGGTGGCGTCAGTGAGATCTGCTAGAGGATTCCAGATTCTTTACTCTGTCAGGCAAAAACACTGAATACATCTCAGGCAAGCTATTAGTGACTGACAAGATAAAAGATGGGAACATGCTCCTTACACCTCTTCGATATTTTTAGGGCCTCAATGAGTTACATTCTATCTTCCATGATTACAGATGCTGTATCCTGCACTAAAGTAATATTGTTTTTTTCTGTGGGTGGATATCTGTTAAGTGTGTTGAGTTGAGGAGTGTGCAACCATGATCCTGTGAGCAACTAACCTTTATCATATTCAGTTCCCAAATATGCAGTGTTGCTTCAAATGTTTAATTATATTTTAGTCCTTATGTTTTGGGAATGTTCGAGAAGATGAATTTAGTAGAAATGAACTTGGTGATACAATTCTCACTGTCCCTACTGAAAGACCAATCATTGAAGACAAAGAATTCCTGCCTGTGGACAATTACAATGCAATCATTATGTTTGGTAAAACTGTAATATTCACACTACTCACCCATTAGGGTCTCAAGGAACTGTACACTGTGGGACCCCTCCTGGCTTTTCCCTATGAGGCACCCACTCCTGGACAGCCACAGGGTGAAGCCAGGCATCCAAGAGCTGTGAGGGCCCTTGTGGAGATTAAGCAAGCTATTGCCCAGAGTGGGACCCATTAATTAAATTAGACACCTGAGGTGAGAATTATCTGGTTCAATTAAATTGAGCCAAAGATTGCTGAGGTGGGAATTGAACCCTGGTCCTGATCTCTGCATCAGGGTCTGCAGCTCTAACTATTGTGCCACAATTCTCCACTCTGGTCCTGGGGGCTAAGTATGGCCTGTCTTTTGATCTTGATTGACAGCTTAACACAGGTGTTTTTGTTGTGTACGAACAAAGGACCCCACTTCCCTGATTTTAATATAGAACTTTTTCCTATTTTATTTATGTGTTTATTCTGTTTGTAAATATGTAATCATGTTTTGTAAATGTGTTATAAAAACAACATATATATTTCACTTGCAGCTGCCATTTTGCCCTGGTATAGTACAGTATACAGTTGTATGTGTTATTACCCAGTCTAATTATATTTAGTTCATCAGCCTCAAAATAATGACGGATGGAGTCAGACCTGCCAGGCTTCATACTAGTGGACTGCAAGTTCCACGCAGATGCCATCAGCGAGTACTGAAGTCGCTGTGCCTGCTCTTGCTGGCTTTGTACACACTGTGCATAGTTACAGTCAGCAACACAAGACGCTGGGCTGTGGCTAAAGGGAGAAAAAAGACTATAGTACCAGCGAACGGAAACCCCAGGGTACGGGTAGGGATGGTGCAAAACCCAATGAAATACGAATAAGGCATGGACGTCCTTTAGCAGCCGTCAGCTGCGACCCCTGGCTTGCCCCTTCCAACTCCTGACACTGCTTTTTCTGCCTCTGGCCTCAGAGGTGGCAACATCAGTGCCAGGAACACAAGAGATGCTCAGGGCTCCAATCTCCTTGTTTTTTTGTTCGGTTTTTATTACATTTATCGTGAATATGAATAATCACTATTGATGTAGTAAAATAGAGTACAAGTAACTGAAATAGGACCATCGCTGTCAACATGAGTAAAAGAGTGTTTTTTTGTGATTGTGTATGTATGTGTAAACATGTGTGTGTGTGACTGAAGGTAAAGGTCAAAGGCATGTGATGTCACTTCCGCTTCCACTTGCCTTTTGGTGAATTGACGTTGATGGAATAAGGTTTGGGGATTCCATTTTAGTAAGAAATGTCCCATCAAATATTGAACTGGCAGCAGTACTTTAGCAGGCTTTAGTGACTAGAGGTGTTAGAGAGTAACTGTAGCTGTGTCAATTACAAAAGCACGAACCTCCAATCACATTAGGGAAGTGTAAAAAGTTGAACTTTTTTTCCGAGGAACATGTGTAATCAAGATTAATTGTGAAAGCGTCACCTCCCCCGGGGGTGCACATGAAATGTATGACTTGACCAACTCTTTCCGGGTCAAAACGAGACATAAAAGTGAACGCTGTTAACCCATTAACATTAGACCCAATTTTAGAATTGAGGAGCTTACACCTATGCCAAGTGTCAGTTCCAAACTCCAATAAATCAGTATTGATCTGCAATAATGTCTTCGCGGTAAATGAAGTGCTGCAATGTAAGCCTTCCTCATCACCAGCATGGATGGATACATGAATTAATACACTCGATTGGCCTTATTATATGACTACTTTTAACTTCATGCAAAAGTGACAAAAGAGTGCAGAAACTGAGCAGGGAAAGGCTAAAATGCAGTTTAATTATCTCTCGTGGGGCAATGAAAAGGCAAACAACACACGTAAATGGGTTTAGTGGGTCTGAAACAAAAACACACCAGAGCATTACTAAGCATGGTTTGGTTCCATTGCTAGATCGGTGTGTTCCGTTGCAAAGACGGTAGTTTATGGGCAAATGAAACAACAAACTACCCTGTACTTTGAGCACACCAACATGGCTATGGATGTTTAGAAAGTCTTGGCAGCCCATGGGTGAGCCTGAAGACAGCCGAGAAGAGCCATACGGTTCAAGAAGGACCTTCTGATATATGTAATCAGCTACTGCCAAGACACCTAGTTTAGTTATTGCCAGCTCCCTGAGAGATCACAAGAATAGCCCAGAAATCCTGGCAATACCAAGGGCCTGGTTTAAGAAAAATTGTTCTGCATCCAGTGCAGCGTCACTTTTCTTGCGCCCCTTAGCGCCACTCTAATGCCACCATGTGTACACCATATTGGCACACCAAGGCCGTAGTTAGGGGAACTAGCGACAAAATTATTGATGCTAGTTCAGAGCTTTAAAGGATTACCATCAAAAATGTTGATGCTAATCCTGAAAGCCCATTGAGGCCCATTGTAAACAATGGTGTGCCTCCTTTTAACGCCTACTCCAAGCAGGCTTTAAAAGTGTCCCAAAAAAATTACGCAATTAAATCTTTTAGATTTCTTTGGTGCCATTCTTTCGGCCCCCCTAACTGGGGACCGTCCCCTTTGACTACCTTATGCCTACAGCAGGCATAATGTAGTGCAAAGGGATACAAAGTGGCACAATGCATGCTTTGTGCCACTTTGTAAATTTGGCGTTGCGATTTTGGCTTCATTGGGCCACATTAGCATAAAAAAGTGACACTAATGTGGCACTAGGGGCTCTTAAATCTGCCCCCAAATTCTTTAGGAAAGATTGACTGTAATTCATCTTCTTCAAAAGTGCATTTTGAACCCTAGACGGGTTCTCCCAGATGGTTACATTTTGACACCACTTGCTGAAAGCCACAATCTTGTTCCCATGCAGGACTGAAGAACTGCTGTACTGAGAACCTTAATTCTTGTAGTTTTCTGACCCTTACCGAGCTAAAAAGCCCAGAGAAAGGTCCCGGTTGGCGCCTGGCTGACATCATTGAGCTGTGGTAATATATTTCTTTAGTTTTAATGTTCACAATATTCATGACAAGCCACAGATGACGTGTATGCTAGAACACACCAAAAGTCACATCCTGCTAGAAACAGATTATTTAGTTTTACTTGCAGTCATCTGCCTTTAAAGTAAATCATAACAAATCCAAACAAAGATGGCATAAGGGAACCTTTGAAAAAAAGGCAGAACAAATATATCAATCTACAAACTGTGGAACTAGAAAAAGTCAGATCATTCACCTTAACAGTAATCATTTTTTCATTGACACAGAACTTGGACATTCATTTCTCAGGACTTTTGTGAAAGCTGAAGATGCAACTGAACGTATTGCTAGCTTTCCCTACAGGAGACTTTTTGAAGGTTTACCATAGATCTCGGTCAAGGTGAACTCCACTCTACTTCTAGGATCTCAAATCTAGACTGTCAAGGTTCGTGCGGAGCAACTGGAATATTGCAATGGAGAAGGCAGGGAAAGTTTTTAACTCGGCTGCAACCAATTCTGCCAGTGGTCTAGGAATTAATCATTGTTAGAAGGTCCATTTGTAAACCAGAGCACCAGCAAAGATCTCAGCAGACTCTCAACACCTGAAGCAGGCGTGCTATAATCATATTCTCTGTCAGGCCAAAGTTTGGCATATTTATTTCCACAAAATATTTTACAAAATAAATATGATCAAAACCAACTTCCTGAAGAAAAATCTATTAAAGGCAATCTACGGGTACTTGCTTAGAACAAATAGATGCTTCAGCTAGAAAAACTGTCAATCCTCTAGAAGGATTTTTGTTCTTCATTATCATAATTGCTTTTATAAAGAACCATGAAGAAAGATGCATATTCACCCCGGCTGTGGTCAACACTTTAGAGACAAATCGGTAAGTGAACAAAATGGATACGAGAATCTCCCCCGTTTGCAATCATAATGCTGTGGAAGCCAAGAACCATCGCAGTGACCTTTTTAACTGATCTTGGTGTCTCTTGCAGAAATATTTTTTGCAATACATTTTAAGATGTGCTGGTACAGAGGATCCAAGTAAGAAACTGTTTTATTTTTTCATTTTATGTAGCTGATCTCAACCCTGGGCTTGGAAAATGAGGAAGACAAAATAACCACTGATCTCATGGGCAGTGCAGGGGCCCCCATCTGGCCCCCTGCACTTGTTCTCTGCCAGCCTTATCATGGGGAGGAAGCCGTCACGAAAAGGCTGCCAGAGAACAAGGTTGTAATCATCAGAGCAGGGCTGAGTTCAGCGCCGCCCTGGCTGATTACAACCAGGACCGGCATCAGCCCATTGGGATCTTGGATCCTGGCAGAGACAGCGATCTGTTGGTGGGTCCGCCTGCCAAACTCGTAATGTGGCGGTCGGATGGACACAACTGCGGCGATCGGACGCCATCACGGGTCTGGCAGTCTCATGACTGCCAGACTCGTAATCGGGCCCTTTCTTTCTAAAGTTGTTAAGACTGTCTCTCTCTCCTGGCTTCCAAAGTGTGGGCCCTCATTCTTTACCAGTACAGTGAGGGATTTGATGCAAAGAGGCAAGTGAGGCCGGCAGTCGAACCCCAGATGTGACTAGTTTCAGAAATGTTCAGCATCATTTACTTTCGGAAACAATGGCCTCCATTAAAAGCGAACAGGTAAAAGGAAAATGATTGATCTGCTATCTTAATGCTTGGATTTAGGCTGAGTACTAGTTGTCTTGTACCATGCAAACACCACTGCTTTTAACAAAGGTATCCCCTTGGAAGGGATGCTTGTGTAATGCTCAAGCAGCTTAAAACTAGACAGCTGTGAACAAATCAGATATTGGAGATGATGAGGGGAGTTCATTCTAAAAACTGGACTCTTCAGCACTGTTAAAGGCTGCAAGAGTAGTATGGCGTACAACTGAACTTCATCTAGCAGTGCATTGAGCCTCCCAGCTGGACAGGTTTCAATGCAGGTACATTGAGTGTACAATGATGGGCATATGTGTCCAGCATGTTTGGGACTGGGTGCTAAGTTCATGATACTCGTTATTAAGTAATACCACATCTCCTGTTTAAATTCCACCCTGACTCCCAGCCATGACTGGTTAACAGTGGTGCAAATGGTGGTTGGAGTGACTGCCCCATGGTGAAGTCCACTTAAAGCTACCTCTGCTGGAGAAATGGCCAAATATCTTTCATGTACATGGACAAAATTCACTTGGAAGATCAGTGCATGCACAGCACCATATGGAGGTGGCACCACTGATATATGTGTTTTAATCAACCAGCTTCTCAGAATGTATGTCCATTTTCATAGCCATCAATTTAGAAGAGTGCTTGAACAATGAGAACCAGAAACAAGGAACTTTGATAAAGGAATATAATGATAGATTCTATAATAAACGGGAGAAGGATGAAGCACTGGAAAGGGTGAAAAGGACTTCAAAATGACCAATGCAAATAAATAAATAAAAAATAAATGACAGAAATTGCTAGTGATGGGTCACAGTCTCCTTTCAGCACCTAGGCACATTGGGGAGCACACTTTATTTGCTAGATAGTGCCTTAGATACAACAAATGGCCTGGCCCAGAAGCCCAGTGCAGTGTGCCTATAAGTTATACTACTTCTACTTCAGACAGTTAAGGGTTCAAGTCCCAAAATCCATGTGGAAAATTAGTCCCCTAGATTTACTTTAAAGTCTGAAGTGAATTCCTCAATTTTTCAAAATTCACAAAATTTTGCACAAGTGCTTCGGGGAATCTGCAACAGTTGCAGTTTTCACATTAATATTTCTGGATTTTCTTTTGCAAATTCAATTTTGGGTGAAAAAATATATGTGTGAATATTTTCTCATGGTTAAAGACCCAGATAAGTAGAATTGTACTTGCCATCTGTTTCTTTAAATTCATTCTACACAGAGAAAATATTTTCCCCTCTCAAGAAATCTTTGCATTACACCATCATCGGGTGAAGGATATTCACAATCTACTCCCACCTTCGATACACTGGGCAGGAACATGGTGTGCCCATACCAACAGTAGGAATAGGGTGGGTTAACATTTGGAAATAACCAGGGCACAAGTCCTAGAACAAGAAGTGACATCACAGCGTGTGCATTGCACGTGGTTTTACAGGAAGTGACATCAGAGGAAGTGGCATCACAGCCCATAACTTTACAGGAAGTGACATTAGATTGTAAGACCGCTCACCTATGATTAGCAGTTTTATCAGATGTACATTTGATCGCATTACGAGTATACATGCAAACACTCCTGATTTAGACAGAAGACTCACATTTTTGTAAGCTACACATAAAACAATGTTGCCTTATTCAGCATATAGTTCATTTACCTAAGGACTGAACAAATTATCTCTGCCAGGCATAATAGCCCATGTGCAGCACATTTCCATGTACATAAAATTGCTTTAGCTGCCTGCGCATGTAACGCCTACCTGACGCAAGGTAACACAACGCAGGGCTATTTGCTGCCTTGTGTTTGTGTTTTATTTTTTAACAAATCAAAGCAACTGGGATTTGTGTGGCACTGTAAATCCCAAAATAGATTTTGAATTAGGGTTGTGCCAGAAAAATGATGCAACCCTGACTTAAAATCTGCGCCTCAACTTATACATTTGTTTTTTAACATCTCTGCCACAAAATAGGCAACAAGGAGAAGCAGGACAGTACAGTCATTCTGCGTAATTGGTTGCAAAGTCTGAATTTTAAAATATCTTATGGGGTTAAGGCACGTGCTGCAGAGATCTTTGGGCTCCCAGTAAATATGAGGGAATAATAAAATGAGTAAGAAAACTTTGGTGGTTAACACATTTACTGGAAAGATCTGCATTTTTTCTAGTGCCCATTTTGACCTAAAGTAGCATAGAGGGTTAATGTGAATCCTGCAAAGCACATTGTGTAACATGCAGATGATAGATTTTTATTTTATGTAGGTGAGCTACTGCTTTTAACTCAGATGATTTTCTTACTTCCAGTTCATAAATTGTAATCCTTCTCATACTGTGCAGCGAGCTATTAAGGATGATATATGACTCCTACACCTTGTAACTTTCAGTGTTTAATGTAACATATCTTGACCATTGATGTACAAACATGTATGATTTATTGTGAAGGTAATTAGTATGTGCCTTGTAAAGCTCCCAGATACCCTGCAGTTTAATGAATAGCGCTGTAACAGAAATAAAAAATAGCTGTATTTAAATTATTTCGTGTAAATACTGCAACAGGCCAACACATCTGACATTCTTACAGTGCATGCATTTCTCTCATACACAGTGACTGAACAGTCTCAAAAGTGGTGTCTCTCTTAAGTACATGTAAAGAGGTGTGTGCCTTTGTTTCCCCTCCACTGCATTTGCATCTAGGTGTGAGGTTCCAGGTAGCTTCTAACCAAGGATACTCCAACAAAAGGTGTCCTGATGATCCCATAATTTCGCCCTTTGTTAAGGACCCTGCTGGAGTCTGAAACTGGAAAGACCCCCTATCCACCTGCACAGTGTTGCTCATCTCGAAAGCAGACAATGTGCAGGCGCTGCTGAGCGCGTTCCAGTGTCTGAAAATTACACCAGGCCAAGTTCAGCATTTTACTACTGGGCCACACTTGTTGGCAGGGTAGACGTGGTCCACCCTGTGAACATAGTGGATGGACATCCTTCACTGCGTGTACCCCTGACACGTGCCCTGGAAATAACACAAACAGTGCACGTTTGTGGGTCTTTAGAACCCTCAAGGATTTCTCACTTGGAGCGTCCACTCACTGCCCCGGAAGCAGATTTGACTCACAATACAAGTTTGTGTGAATAACCCATTTGTGTGTGTAATTAGATGTTTCGTTAACCCCACTGTGGAATTACACTCGTAAAAGCGACCGTTGCCCGACTAAGTTCAAGTATAGAGCACAAAACAATTCATTCTCTACATACTCTCGCCATGGCCGGGTAGTAAATCTGCCATCTTAGCCTTCTGGCACCACACGCTGAGTAGCCTCACCACCATCCCTGTCCATCTTAGAGGAGGGCTCCCTTCACCAGTCTGACGTGGTCAGGGCCCTCACCAGGGAGCGTCAACTCAACTGCAAGAGCCCCAGCCCTCCCCTCTCTGCTAGGAAAGCGCTCCTTTGCCCCTGATGCTCGGGAGCTCAGTTTGAAGGTGCGCTGAGTGTATTTAGAGGTCGCTTGTCCCGTAGGGACAGACATACGTAGGTACGTATGACTCAGGGCTCTGCCATTTTCAGCGCGAGGGGTGCAGGGCCTAATATCACAAGCAGCGTCCACTGCGTCGGCTGCGAACCCCCCCCCCCCCCCCCCCCCAGATACTTCCATCCGTCATTTCATTGCTCTGTACTGGGTGGACTAAGACACGAGCAGGGCTCCTCTCATGATCCTCTGGTGATAAAACCTTAAAGGCCGCAATGAATTCAGCGAACTCCTTTAATTGTGGCGGATTAGTACATCTTTCAATGGGGCATCAAGTGCATGATGCCTCTGAGATGGGGTAATTGCTGTAAGGCTACGAGGAACACGTAGCGCTCTCGGGATTAATTAGCCAGGCGCTATTTTTACCCCACTGGAGACTCGTTTTAGTGAGCTGTACTTCAGGTATGACTATCAGATTGAAGTTAGGGCAGGTGTTTACGTTGGGAAGCAGTTAGGGATATTGTGGCCAACATGACTGGAATGTGGTAAGGATTTTCGCAATTTTGTGATGTGTATGCCATGTTTACTGGTGTTATTTACTTTTTTTAATTAATGATTTATATTACTTGTGGGCCACTTGTTTTTTTTACTGGTAGGCTCACTTCTGCCCTTGCTTTAGAATTCTGCTTTGCATTATCTCTAGGGGTTTACACGCCCAAAACCAATGTGTATCTAATTCTGCTCGGAAATATTATGTATTCCAACTCGCATTAAGGATGTTAATTTTAAGGTGTATATTTATACGTGTATGAGTTTTATAACCTTTTTATCGACTAATAAAACAGTCACTTTGAAAATCAGCGTAAAAAGATTCTAACTCTGTCTTCCCTTACCCAGAAAACAACCTGACAAATGGTAATCACCAAAGGCACTATGAAATAAATTTACAAAAATAATACAATTTTCACGCAAATGTAGGAGTCAATCAGTGGGAAGGACAAAGCAGGATACTCCTGGCAAATCCGAGAGGCACGGGAGATAAATAAAGCATTAGCAGCCACTCTGTCACTGCTGAAACACCCGCAGTGACAGGGCTGTGCCCCTTGTGCCAGGGGCGCCATGCCCCCTCAAACCTCAGTGCTGGGCTCACCCGAGCCTATCTGTTGGACTGGACGAGAGGCGTGCTGACCCTTGCTCCACGGTTTATTTCTAGCTGAACATACAATTTGGATACACTTTCAAATGTAGTGTGTTTTTTTGTGAGTCACAAAGCAAATCACCATAAAAAATGCAAAAATCAATCATATTTAAAATTACTGTTTTTGCTAAACTCCGCTGCCTGCTGTAACAACGCTTTTCGCTAAAAAGTGCGTGGCTGCTCCGAGGTCCTGTAATGCTTTTTTGGTTAAAGAAAATACCGAGATAAAACAGAAATTCTGAATGAGGAAATCTATGAAAATGTAGAACTACAAAATTGTGTTATCACTTCGCTGTTGGTGAACGTTTAACTAACGCTGTATTTGTTTAGTGAATAAAATGTACCTGGATTGGGAGCTGGGGTGGGCTACGGTTATAACTGAGGTGAGACAAATGCTCGAAGTTGGGGTGAAAGACAGGTTTACACGTGGCGTGATTCACAAGTGGCACTTACCTACACAAGTAAATCCTTTCATGTTCACAAACTCCGCCTACGGATTAACAATAACAGGTTAAGAAGGCTTTATAAACCCAAAATGCCCTTAAAATGGATGGACATTTGCCAGTATGGTGGTCTTAACCCAAACTGTGAATTTGGAATTAATGGTTAAATAGAGTTAGTGGCAAGTCTGTGGGTCTTCGCTAGCATTTCACTTGGATTTTACGATGTTTACAACCACGCAACTGAATTAAAAATGAATCAAGAAAGTATTCTATTGGGCTATGACATTTTCCCAAGAGCCCCCTATTTACAAGACTTTGGAAGAAGAGGTTTTTCAAAGAGGAAAAAGATTTTCTGTGCGGGGAAAAACTAAATATTGTATCGTTATATCAGAGTCTGTATAGCGCTCACAAACACTTGTCTGGCTTCTAAGCACTTTGTGCTGCACTTGCACATTAGAAATGGCCGCAAACAGGCAGGTATCCCACAGCAGAAAGCCTGCGGGGATAGTTAGTGCTAGGAGTACGCACTTGCACATTTCTTTTACGGGATCTATGCGTTGGGATTTTTTTCAAATGCCATAATGGTGATGGATATGAAATGAGAGGAAGAAGCCGATAGGGAGCATTCTGAGGACTTGTAGGTGTATTTTGTGAGTCGGTCCTGCTGTTGATGCTGGGCTCTTGGCTTTATCGGCGTTAGAGGGAACATTAAAGGTTGGTCCGGGGTTAATTTTAGGGTAGACTAAAGATAGGTTGAGGTTTATGGCTACAGTACGGGTTAGGGTTGACGACTTAAAAGCATTTCTTTTTAGTATTCTTCAAACTTGTTTAATTGTTGCCAACTGAATTCTACATTTCTTTTTTTCCTTTGGGGGCGTTTTTTTCATTCTTGGGCTCCTCCGCACTTCTTTCTTAATTACCTTATTTATCATTTTCACATCTGAAAGGGAGGTGGATGGAAGCCAGGAAGGCGATAGGAACTTTGATTAACCACTGGCACACGTCGGTGCCGTAATGAGGTCAAAGGGCATCCAATATCATTCCAGAATGTGTTTTCAATGCACTTAGTTATTAGACTAACTGAGAGGGTGATAAAAAACGGTAAGTACAGAGCACACGTATTCAGGGCCCCTTTCAAAAGGCAGGCCATGATCATAAACACTGAAGAGGGGACTCTGCGAGCCTGCGCACTGCACCGGCCTCAGGGCTTTAAGTGGGGCGGGCTCCTCCGGAACTGAGGTCCATAGTGATTAAAAATGACACTCAAACGGGACCGTGGCGGGCCCTTTGCGTGCCCTCTTAACTCTACAGGCAAAGTACTGCTCCATTATGGACAGCAGCTGGATTTCTGGACAATAACTGTACAAACAGTTAAGGTGATCTGTGTCAGTGATGCTGAGTCTGTTTGCATTTCACTTGTTTTACTTAATCTTGCATTATCTAAGAGCGTTTGCTTCTTCCAGAATACTGTTTTTCTATAGGTTTTTTTCTGCATCATATAATTCGGATACAGTGGTTTGGCAAGTGAGTCACCTCTAGGCGCCTGCGTGCGTTCACTGTGTGGGTGGGTGTACAAGATGCGGCATAACTAGCAAGCTTTGCCTTGAGGTTGAAGATAATGTGTGTTTCGGAGTGTGTCCGTCGGTTGCAGTTGGTCAGAAAGTTCAGAGCACCTGCTCATCCAATCCTTGGCCTCGCTGCAGAGCAAACAGAGCAATAGCCGCCTTTGGCAATAGTAACTGTGATCTTAGTTTACATGTTTTAAGTCAGGTCCTTAATTACCCAAGTCACACCTCTTAAAAAGGATTGACATTTTCCTTTTTAGGCCACGCCCCTTTCAGGGACGCGCCCCATTTGTCCGTCCCACTTAAAACCCTGGCCCTCTCAGCAAGTTTTTATATTGAGGGCCTCTAATAAAATATCACAACCTGGAGATTTTGAGGGTTAGAGTTGCCTTTGAGGGCATCAACTCTTTCTGGTCACTTTTACTCAGTAAAGTAAAACTGACGCGTTCTCTGATTAGAGCTGACATGTATCCGTTTATTTGTAACCAAAATGCCACATGCCATTCAGCCAATCAACGTCTTCTAGGTGGAATTTCGAATATACGACTTGATAGGGAAAAAAGACAAATAATTGCCCCGAAGTATTTCTAGCACCTTTGTGAAATGTGGTCCCCTGAACACCGAGGAGGGTGAGTCAGGCAGACCCGGATTTGACGATACTTTTCTCATGTTCGTGCGGGTCTGCCAATGGCAGAGAGCGGCAGAAATACACGTGTGGATGAGCTGATTGTACTGCTATGGATCTGATGCCCTTTCACTTTTGAACAGACCCACGAGCCACATTGGCTTTTGTTTGACTGGACTGCAACAGAGTGATATAAATGCAATGTATGTGTGCATCGATCACACAAGTAATCTGGAGCCATGAAAATAAACGGAAACCGGCGGTGCGGCCTGATGTGCTTGGGTTTCAGAGGGTTTAACGTTGTGGGGCTTCGCTGGATTATACAAAATCAGAACTACATAAATGAAAATTACTAAATAAAAACAGAGCTGATGCAGAGTTAAAGAAAAAAATGGGAGGGGATGGGGGGGCGGGGTGCTGAAGAGAGAGGCAAAGCCGCAAGAATGCAGAGCTGAGTGTAGGTGCCTGTACTGTAGCTGAGTGTAGGTGGTTGCAACTGTCAGTGGGTGCAACTAAGTGTAGGTGCGTGTAGATGGGTGTCGGTGAGTTCAACGGAGAAAGGTGCAGCTGATTGTAGGAGGGTGTAGCTGGGTGCAGAAAGGTGCAGCTGATTGTAGGAGGGTGTAGCTGAGTGCGGGTGGGTGCAGCTGAGTGTTAGTGGGTGTGGGTGGGTGCAGGCCGGTGCAGCTGATTGTATGAGGGTGCAGCTGGGTGCAGAAAGGTGCAGCTGATTGTAGGAGGGTGTAGCTGAGTGCGGGTGGGTGCAGCTGAGTGTTAGTGGGTGTGGGTGGGTGCAGGCCGGTGCAGCTGATTGTATGAGGGTGCAGCTGGGTGCAGAAAGGTGCAGCTGATTGTATGAGGGTGTAGCTGGGTGCTGCTGGGTCACGTTGGTGCAGCTGAGTGTAGGTGGGTGCAGGCCGGCGCAGCTGATTGTTAGTGGGTGTGGGTGGGTGCAGAAAGGTGCAGCTGATTGTATGAGGGTGCAGCTGGGTGTAGGCGGGTGCGGCTGCACCGTCAGTGAGCAGTGCATCGCAACAGCAGAGGCCGCCGGGGCTCAGACCGCACTTTGCTCTCCCCTACCCCGAAGCAAGCCCCTTCCCCGGCACAGACCAGGTCTCCGCGGAGATAATTGCCGGAAAGGACTTGGAAGCACTTTTAAACCGTTCAGTCTAGAGGTTGGAAATAGACAATTTTGAGTGTCATAACACAGGCCTGTCTGAAGGGCTGGTCAAATGACCTCTGTAATTTACCCGTCGCGCAGGCAAGGGCGCAGAAATCCACTCTTTCATGCTCGCTTTCTTTTTGTTTTTCATTTCATTTTAGAGGATTATGATCATTAAAAAACACTGACTTCTCTTGATTTCGGTATTTCAGGGGTAAAGAGGTGTCAGCGTCATTAGCAGGCCAGTTGTTGATAACTGCTAGCTGTAAGATTGCAGAATTTTCATGAATTCGGCTATATGGCATACATTAATTATCACCAACATCGCACAACACATTATAAAAGAACAAAACACAAACTAACCTAAGGCGGCACAACAAAATACAGCGTATTACAATACTATGTAACATAGCAGTACAAATTAATGTACATTTGCAACCAATATTAGCGCAATGTCATATTCAAAAGACACAGACAACCGGACATAAGGGCACCCTCTCACGCACACACACGCCCTCTGTATCTGGACACACTTCTAATGCACGTCTCTTTGCTCGGAGTTGTCGTGTTTGTTTATGGCCACCTGAGGTGAACTTTCCGACCGCTGCTGAGGACAGAGTCTTGGAAGCCAGGGGGGTCTGCTGCTAAATGCGCAGCTAGCCCCCACCCCTCCCCTAGCCACGCCCCTCCCAGGCTCCCTCCATCTTGTTGCCGTCACCTCGGATTGTGGAAGATTACGCAGCAGCCAGCCCGGCCTTGCATTACCACTTTCTAGAGCCATGTTTGTGCGGGTTGACAGTTGCCATTTTGCGCACTCCTTTCAGGAGAAAACAGGCAATTTGCTTTAAGAATTAAGCCTGCGAAGGTGCCTCCAGGGCCCAGCGCTCATCCACGTGACATTCCAGGCCTAAGCCTCTTAGTGAAGTGGATAGCTTTTAACCTGAAATCCCAGTCTAGTGAAAGAAGAGGCTGGGACGACCTACCGCACAGCGACCCCCCACCCCTCCATAGTCCCCTCCTATCCCCCACTAACCGGTAGAAAGTTCAGACGCACTTTGGAGGTGCGCTGCCAGTAAAAACGCATCTGATTGGAGGTAGGGCCCTTTTTGGAAAGGCCTTGTACAGGCCTTGTTAGGAACAGGCCTCTAGGAAGCCTGGCCCATGCCACAAGCGGCCTGCGTCTGAGGAGGCCTAGCAGGCTAGGGTGTGTCACAACCTTCCATGGCGTACAGACTCTGCCCACTCCTGCCCGAGACGCTGTCCGATGAAGTGAACGACCCTGCCTCCGTTTCACTTCAGTCCGTCACATAACTGGGCGCACTCTCCGATAGCCCCGCATTAGAACCAGCCTCAACCCCACCTCAAAGCACGAGGCGAGAGACTCTGCCCAGCCGTAGCCCAGAGGGATCCAGCTTTCCCCCAACCTTACCCCGAAGCCAGTCAAGCGGGGGCCTCCTCCCTTCCCAGGCATACCCAAGAGGGCGACTGACATGGGGCACACCCTCTGCCCTAGCCCTACCCCTGAGTCAGGCACATGGTGGGGACTGACTATTTCCCTGCCAAATGCAGGCCCCACTAGGACCAGTCCCCAAACCCAGTTTGTAAAACGAGATATTACATTCATCATACAAGGGGCTTGCAGTCTGGAGGGTTTGCAACAAACAAAGACTGGATCAGAGCGAGGGAGTAAGGCCTGACAGTAACACACGGCCCCAGGGCTCTGCCGGCTGCCGTAGACCCCGTGTTGAAACCCACTCCCTCCGAGAGCGCACTTCTACGGAGCCCGTGCATCCAGGAAGTGACGTAGCGCTGTCACTGTGGCACCCCCCTCTCCTCATCCCCAAGAGCGGGGGCTACCACCGTCCACCTGAGGGAAATGCTCCAGAATTGTAGCGTCCTGGGCAGAGGTCGCTTCCTTTGCCTCTAGCCCCTTCAGCCCCGGGTCATGCCATAAAACTACGCACCAAGCAGGCAGAAAACAAATACCAGGCGCGGGTGTACATATTTGCATCACATTCTTGAACACAGGCGCATTTTTCCCTGCGCCCCTCTACAGGCAGAACGTGTTTTTAGCCAATCAAAAGCAACTGCCAGCCTACTCTACATACACCCCCAAAGCCCGCCAGAAAGGCTATACAAAGAGGGAACGATTAAATATTGCCCTAGTTTGGCATCGATAAGTTCTGTTGACATCATAAGTGGTTTCTAGATGTCACCAGAACCGCAGTATGGCATTATAAGAACTTGTCACGCAAACTATTCATTCTGAATTTTTATATTACGTTTATATTATATTTTGGTGTAGTTAACACGAAATAATGATTTTCATGCAGGGAAGTTTTAGCGACAACAGTAAGTGAAATAGTGGTCTGTCGTCTGATTGTAGGCAGTAAAAAACGAAAGGCATTTAATTACATATAATTAGGAATATCGAGTTTCATATAAAACAGTGTTTCCTTTCTTTAAAAAAACACATGAGAAAAGGAGCAATAGCTAAGCGTAGAGATGGCTGCAGCGTCTCCTGCAATTTTCAGATGAAATGACCTCTGATTGCAAATTGAATAGAAGAAGGTTCCGCTTTGCTTTAGTTTTCATGGAGATTCCACTAATTACACAATGGGCAAAGGTTAAGCTCCGCAGAGGCTGCCATTTTGTAGTCATTTGTTGCGCAATGTGGAACAATAGCCCACTGCTAATCCTGAAATATATCTTTTTTTACCACTGCATTTTGATTTTAATCACAAAAGCACCCAAATATGTAAAATCAAAATGAAGTGGTCTAAAAACATATATTTCACTGCTATCAGTGAAATAGTTTCAATTATTTCAAGCAAATGACTTCTAGTGATGTACTTGGGCACTTTTATTATGCGGAATCAAAATGCAGTGATCGAAAACAAAATCACAGTCTGCAGTTACCAGTGGAATATTTCCCATATTTCATGGGTAGGTTTCAATGTGATCGCCTGTGCAGAAGTTAACCATTGTCAACTATTTAATTAGTGACCTCATATTTATGTGTATCTTTCTCTTCTTGCTTGAGTCATGGTCTCTCTCCTGACACTAAGCAGTGGTAAAAAATAACTTACATTCTTCACATCTCTCTCTCTCTCTCTCTCTCTCTATATATATATATATATATATATATATATAGAGAGAGAGAGAGAGAGAGAGAGAGAGAGATGTATGTATATACCTTACCCTTTCAGACCCTCAGACTGCTGAAGAAATTATGCAAAAAAGAAGCACAGAACTCTGGGTAGTTCCCAGGTTTAGGCGGAGATGTGCATATATAAATTGACACGGTGAGATATGCAAAAACATCAGGCCTGGGTTATAAATGATGTACCTTGATTTACGAGCATATCAAACACGTTCATTTGCCCAGTTCATAAATACCGCTGACCCCCAAGCTTCTTTTCCCCTTATAGACCTGTCGGTTTCCTTTCATTTCCGCTCAATCTAGTACCCAGAAGACCTCGATGATGTTATAGGAGCGAAAGCTTCACACGTAAACCACACTGCTAATGTGATGCACTCTCTTCTAATCACTGCCGTGTATTAGACTGTATGTGATCATTCGCAAATTCATCGTGATCGTCAGGCGTTATAGGGTCGAATTTTTCCCACTAAAACTGGAGGGAGGGCCCCAAGGAAGAACAGACAAAACATCCTTGTTATGTCGGCGTCCAGATTCTGAAAGCGCTTCAGGGCCATAAAGATAGTGCGAAGGCGCTATACATATTCAAAAACCATAAGAACGTAAACTTCGGTTGGGGTGGCGCAGGTGCGATGCAGCGACTCAGGTGGGCATGCATAGAAGATCTGATGAGGGAGTCCTTACACCAACACAGACAGCCCTTGGCCAGCCGGGGGCTCGGTCACCCTGCCCCGACCCCCCTCCAACCACCACCTTGACACTTAGGCGCTGCTCACACTCCGCGCAGCCGTAGACTCTGCGGTCATCGGAAAACGGTCTCACACACCTCATATTAGCCCCGAAGGAAATGCTGGGGTCGGGATCACGCAGCGCCCCCGTCAGTGTGCACCACAGTTAATGCTCCCTGTAACTGACTCTATGGGGCCTATTTACAAGCCCCTGTGTATTTTATCTCGAGATCCATAATTGGGGTTCAGATTTTTCTCTTTCACGGAGGCGGCAAGGGCTGTTTCCCGTCTGTGATTTTAATTCGTGTCCTCCTCCCTCGGCCTGTTTTTCACCCAGAAGACAGTTTGTCATGTTAAGCGCTGTGTCCGGAACGCACATTCACTTCTAAGGTTTACTTGGCGTTTGCCGGACAGTGCAAACTTTTCGTGTGAGACCGGGTCGAGCTGAGTGTGGGAATGCACAGCTCACACGTTGTGACAACTCTAGGTGAAAGCACAGCTCACACAATGTGACAACTCTAGCGGAAAGCACAACTCACACAATGTGACAACTCTAGCTGAAAGCACAGACCACATTTCGTGACAACAGTAGCTGAAAGCACAAATCACACACACTTTGTGTCAACTCTAACTGAAAGCACAGACCACATTTCGTGACAACCGTAGCTGAAAGCACAGATCACGCACACATTGTGACAACTCCAGCTGAAAGCACAGATCACGCACACATTGTGACAACTCCAGCTAAAAGCACAGATCACGCACACATTGTGACAACTCCAGCTAAAAGCACAGACCACACAATGTGACAAATCTAGCTCAAAGCACAGACCACGCAATGTGACAACTCTAGCTGAAAGCATAGCTCACACACTGTGACCATTCTAGCTGAATGCACAGCTCAAACATTTGGACTCTAGTTGAAAACACAGATCACACAATGTGACAACTCTAGCTGAAAGCACAGCACGCACATTGCAGGGAGTCGCTGCGCACTTCCTGCTGCACTCTCCACGGCGCTGTGGCTGTGATGCACACGGTATAAGGCACACGCCACAAGGCGCCACGAGAAGAAATACACTGGTATTTGTACTTCTCTACATTTATTGCAGAGTAGCGAACATATCTCGTCCGGGTGCATCTGCCTGTCATTGTCCAAGACTACTCATGCTTTTTTCGTGGTTTTACAAGCGCTAACTGCGTAATTAATGTTCTTAACACAACATATACAGTCACTGTTTTGGAGGTCTATCATTTAAAAAAAAAAAATTATCCATCTATATCATTTAAAACAGAAAATATATATATACTCTTCACTTGCTTCATTTAAACGCCCCTGCGGCTGAGCTGCGCGTCGCTTGCTGCCTTTTGATCCTGAACAAAAAGTAGCACATTTGTGTGGGATTAAGTGCGGGTGTGACGGGCGTTTGTCTTACCTAAATCCACGTAGGACGGCACGCTCTTGGACAAGCCCAGCTCCATCTCAAAGCCCTGTAAAGAATACGAGAGAGGCGGCATTAAACATGTCACTTTTTACCACATACCTTCCTTCCGTCACAACAACACTGTAGTATCATGCACAGGTCTCGACTACTACGCGAATTGAGAGGCAACGATTTTGCCGCCTTCGAATGTGTCCTCTGTGTGGAGAAGTTGCGTGCGTGTGAGGGATGGTGGATGAGATATTGGAGGTTTGAGAGTTCAAATAGTGGGGAAAGTGTGCTCTTTTAAGGAATTCGCTCCCATCACACGCATGTTCGTGTAGGGCAATGTCCCTCTGAGCCAGTTTTTCGACTGCAAAAAGGCACCTCTGCGTCGGTTCGCGCACCGCACAGTTTCGCGAATAGACCAACCAGGTGATGTTTGACTGAACCTCACCTCGTTGTTCCGTTCGTGAAACATGCGTTGCAAGAATACATGCTTTTTCATTGCTGCGGGGGGAGTACAGGCTTTCAGGGGGTATAACTGGCTGCGAAGGGAGGACGCATTTCACTTGGCTTCATGGGGACTCAACAAGCCTTTAAAAGACTGCTTTGGGATGCCCAGAGACTGCGAAGAGTTACACTGTGCTGCACTCTATCTCGAGGCTGCACAGGGCTTTAGTGGTTGTCAAGACCAGGGTAGGCCTAAACAGCAGGGCACGGAGCAGCGCAGGACTGCACAGCACTACCCATGACCACACCGGACTGCATAGGCCCGGGAACATTTGATTGCTTGAGGTTAATCGAGGCTAGCCTAGGCTGCTCACGGATACACGGGGATTTATAGCCCACACGGGCCTTTTCCGGAGCACACAAGGTCACACAATATCACACAGGGACACACAGACGTGCACAGGACCCGGCAGGGCAGCAAATGGCTACATTGACAGAAGCCCGGCTAGTCATATTCGTAAGGCCGTAGGGCAGAGGTCTTCAAACTGGGTGGGGGGAGGTGGGGGCGAGCCCAGGAGGGATCCCAGGAGGGATGCCAGACCTTGGCCAAAAGAAGCAGTACACAGATCACAGTCCTTTTTTTTTTTTTAAGCAGAGGCATGTTATTGCATTTTTAAATAGGTAACAGTACTTAACTGCAATGTTGAAATAGGTCTAGACATATTTAAACATTGCCATCTTTATAAAATAATTGTGAAAAATTTGAGGGGGGCAATGATTTTTATTTTGCAACTGGGGGGCGCGGCATTAAAAAGTTTGGAGACCACTGCTGTAGGGTCTTGTATGTGCCCACGACCGCCTCTAAAGAGTGTGTCACTTCGTCCGACCTTGTAAACATGAAAGTCTGTGTAAAACCACATGGGCTTCGTACCCAGTAAACAGAACCGTCGGTCTGTCTCCGAGATCGAAGACTGCAATATACAGCGCCAAAGGCCGCCCTCCCTCCCCGTGAAGTGCGCCGGCTTCTGGGGATGGCTTTATTTCCGACTGACTCTGAGATCTTAATCCACTGTCGGCCCTTTTCGTGTAAATTCACGGCCTATATTGGCGTAGCCGCGGCTAATAAACCCCGGGTGGGGCCGCAGCGGAAGATTAACCCCCGTAAAACGGATCGGGTTCCTTTTAAAAGCCGACTGTATTACAGTTCAGCGGGAACTCGCAGCTAGCTCCTTGTCAGAGCTGTCATTTTGTGCACAGGGTGGTATTTTCAAAGTCAGGGTCGCGGCTCCGCAGCCCTCACAATACCATCCGAACCCCCACCCCACGCATTATCCGCCATACAGCAGCCCCCTTAAAGACGGCACAGCTGCCTTCCCCTTTAGTAAGCCCCTCCCAATTGTAACCAGGGTCGTCTTTGTGCACGTGCAGGACCCGCTTTCTATGTAATAAACAGAATATTACAGCATTCAGTCCATACCCTGCACTCCGTGCAGAACGCAATCCATATCTGACACAAACACGTGTCCATATTTCACCGAAATCAGTTGTATATGGAAAGCATTTCATGGGTCCCTAAGTAATGTGGACATTTTACAATTCACCTAAAAAGCAGGTTTTATTGTGATACTGGTAGTCCAACATCACTCTGCAAAGTTTACCACTGCTCGTTGTTAATTCAACATAATATTCAGGAAAGGTAAACATAACGTGAACATTGTAATTCCAGTTAGTGTACATTATTAGCAGATATTAGTAGCAGCAAATAGCAGAAAACAGCCCGAACAACCACTCCCTTCCAGGCACAGAATGCATTTTTGTAGCAAAACAAACGGTGTTTTCCCCCCCAAAAAATCTATATTCAAAACGGTATTCTCATGAACGCCAGTTCACCAAAATGCCAGGGGTAGCGATGTGACATCACACGCTCTTTGACCTTCAACTTCATTCAAACACGCATACACACACTCTCTCTCACATAAACACACACTCACTCGCAAACATGCACACAACATACATTTAAAAGCATTTTTACTTACCTCTACTGTCCAGGAACATCATATTCTAGCTAATTGTACTCCATTTCCTATTACACCAATAGTGAAAAATGCTTCATTATTCACTACTAATGTAATAAAAAAAACTGAGAGAAAACAAAGCGAGTGGAGCTCCAAACAACATCTATAATGACGAGCTGGCCCGGTGTCCTGGAACTGATTTTGTCACCTCTGAGGCCAGGGGTTGCAAAGGCAGTGCCAGGGGTCTCAAGGGGCAAGCTAGGGGTCGCTGTTGAGATCCCTGGCGACCCCTAAATGACGTCCATGGTATACTTTCTTTTGTTTTAATACAGACAACCAAACAGTAAATTACTGTATTTCACTTACTGTTTTCAGTAAATTATCCTGTGAAAACATCACACTTTAAAAAAAAACCAAAAATGCAAATAAAACATACATAATGGGTAGTTTGTTTAATAACGACCTATCCCACCATCTCTTGTTTCTGGCGATATTTTCAAAACACTGGGCCTATGGCCTTGTGGTCTGTGATGCCACCAAAGCGCATGGATTGGGACCACGTTAAATGATGACATGCTATGTATCCTATCTCCACCGATTTACATCTATCTATCTATCTATCTATCTATCTATCTATCTATCTATCTATCTATCTATCTATCTATCTACCTATCTATCCCACACACACAGAGTACAGCAACCACACAGCCATTTTATATATATTTTTCACATAGAGCAGCAGGACCATTAATATCGTACGCGGTACAGCCACCGTGTTATATAGAGTCTGCACCCAGTGCAGCACTACCACTACCGTAATATCGCACACGGTACAACCACTACCGTAATATCGCACACGGTACAACAACTACCGTAATATCGCACACGGCACTACCGCCATTTTATATGGACTCTGCACATAGTGCAAGAGAACCATTAATATGGCCCCGTACAATCACCCTTTTATATAGAATCTGCACACAGTGCAGCACTACCGTCAATATCGCACACGGTACAGCACTACCGGTAATATCGCACACGGTACAGCACTACGTCAGTATCGCACACGGTACAGCACTACCGTTAATATCGCGCATCGCACAACCACAAGAGCATTTAATATGTAAACCCCGCACGCAGAATAGCTAGTCTATTACAATAACATATAGCACAGCTCAGGGGGACCATTAAGTAATCTGCACGCACACTAAGTACATGACTTATATGTGTGAGCTGGTTTAGTACAATCGCCCTCCTCTAAACAAACTACACATAGTTCCGTACATATAGTGCACACATCACAAGTGTAACGAAGACAAAGCGCAGACGTCCTATTCTGCAAACTGCACGAGTACAGCACGGCGGCCAGCACGTGTGCACTACAGAGACTGTGAAGCATGCCGTGTAATCTACACGCTGCACGGACGTCTCGTGACTACATCTACTCGTGTCACACACAGCAGAGCAGATATGTGAGTACACGGAGACAGAAACTGATAGTCGTAGGCAGAATATCCCCTCTTAACGTGCACACCCTAAAGCAGATCCTTGACAATATTACACACAGCACACAAGCGCTTTTATTCGCAAGCAGCAGAATAAATACGCGGTGGCGCTGCCCTTTATGTTTAATAAATTCAAGATGTAGCAGGTCTTTTCTATCGGGAGCACATATCACAGAAGCCCCGCATGGATTTAAAACACTCATAGCAAAGCAGCCTCGTATCTTTAAAATGATATATAATATGCACACATTCCAGCAGCCGCTAACACGTGATACATGCAGAGTGGAGCAGTGCCCTTTCATGTTACATACGCACAGGTTCGCAGGCTCTCGCATTACGTATACATGAAGCACAGCTGCGACTTGCATATGATAAACACCCAGTACAGAGCACCGTAGTTTACAATATATACACGCACACCACAGTAGTTTCTTACATGTAATATATATTACAGCTGAACTTTGTATGAATTATGAACAAGTACACGAATAGTAGAGCTGTATCATATATGTGTGTGTGTTGATGTATAGCATGATATATATTTTATGCGCAGTACAGCTGCCTCATGTAACTATTATACACAGGTAAAGTTCACTCATATATAATTTACATATATTCACACACTTGCAGACTACATACAACTCATGTGATACACATGTAGACACACACACACTGCAGCTTCCTTTTGTACAGATATTATTATAACACGTGGTATAGTGGCTCGTGCATAATACGTGCACACAGCCCTTCCGCTCCATAAACACACGCTGCTTCTTCTACATGGTGTACACAGACACATACAAACCCCCCAGGCTGCTAATAATCACACGGCGGAGTCGCACTCTCAGTGCAGCTGCTTATTTATGCTATATTACCATATGCACACACGGTACAGCTGTGTGTATATATACATATATTCACGCGCGTAGTACAGTTCGTCCGTATATATATAAAATATTATACAAACACACACACCATGATTTTTTTCTTATATGTAAGATATGTAGACAGAGTACGACTGTTTCTTCTAGGATATATAGACACAGTACAACAGCCTCATCTCAATATTTAATACACGCACAGTCTGCAGCTGACCGTGTATATGATACATGCACACACACACAGAGCAGTTCCCTACATGGACAGCTCCTACGGGGCACCGGTCCCTCGTACCTACTGAGCACAGGCCGAGGCAGGCACACCTCTTGGTCCTGCACACACACTCGCTTGTAAACCCACATTGAATCGGGGACCAGCCACCAACTCGGAGAAGAGCAAACAGGCCCCTCCCCTCGGCCGGGTACGCTCCAGCATATTTGTCAGCCCTGACGAAGTGCAGGGACCCCAAAGAATTTACACAAGGTATAAAGATGTCAAGGACGGGGGCTTCAAGGGGAAGGCCGGGCGGCTCCCAGAGGAGGGGGCTGTCTGTCTGGGGCGGCCTCGCAGGTACCAGCAGCCCTGCCCGGAGCCCCCTCTGCACCGGAAGCCAGGGCCCTGTGCCGGGGGAGAAAAGCTGCGACCACTCGATGGATAACTCGAGGCCAGGAAGTGACATAGGCTGACATTTAAGGGCAGATGGCCGTAAAGTCTTTGCTTAGTTCTTGTTTATTAACCCCAGAGTTTGGCACCCAGTCACCTCCCATGAGACGGACACACGTTTAGAAGGCGGGCACGTCATTAAACGAAGCTGGCCCTAGAGTGCGGGGAAAGAAGGCGAGACAGCTCGAGGTTTGGCACATAGGGCACTTAAAGGCAGCTCGCCCGAGGGCTGCGATACCATTGACACAGCCAACGAGGTCGGGAGGCGCAAAACTTTAAATGCGCCTATTAGTAATCGGATGAACTTCACCAAATCTAAGTCCCACAAGGCCCATCTTCCCCAGTTGCCATGGTCACGGTAGGCCCCGCACCCCGGGACCCACATGTTCATGGGGGTGACGAGCCGCAGCTGGTGCCGGGTTTGTGTAAACTCCACACGGGAGGTTAAACAGCTCGTCTGAGAGGCGCTATCATCATTAATAAACGTGGCTGCGGGGTCGGGGGGCGCGTGTGTGGCTGTCAGTGAGAGGGGACTGAACGTGGCCAGCTGCCCCTCAAAGAGTCGAGAAGGCCCGGGGGGCGGCGGGGAAGGAAGCCGGCCAGCCGCGCTGCAACTAAGGGAGCGAGCAGGGAGCATGAGGCGAGGCTTCTCTACCCCGAGGAGGGCGGGTGCTCCTGTGTCTGTCTCCCCCGGCCCGTGGGTGAGGGATTGAGCTCCAGTCATACTCCTGCCTCCCACTGCTCGCTGCGGCTCATGCCCCGGTGCCACTGCACCTGCTGCACTAATGGAAGCTACACTCCTGCTGGCAAAGCTGGGAGTACTCACAAACAATTTGAAGACAAACATTCCTGCTGCACTGTATAAGGAAAAAAAACATACAAAGCCTTCTCGGTGACTCGGCATTCAGTGCGAGTGTTGGGAATCGTGGGGAGGGGTCTAGACCCAGGGAGAGCGGTTGGGTTGTTTACTTTTTCAGGCCGCGCTGTCCCATTAGGGTCAGAGGGGCCATTCGGTGAGCTGCACAGCCTCATGACATGGAGGGAGTTGTGCTTCATAAAGACTCGGGGATCCGTGCTCAAGAAAAATGAAGAAATAATGCAAGAGCCCAAACAGCCAACTTTCTTAAACTTCGCTATAGCTTTGGAGTGGCTTCTGGCAGGATGTTAGCGCGCTCAACGGATCCACCAGGAGTCAAATATGTTAACATGCTTCGTTGCGCTGCAGAGCTCGGCGCTACTTTGCTAAACGTAGTGGCTTTTCTCGTCTCACCAGGAAGGAAGAAATGCCGAGCACCCTCCGAATGTTCAGGCTTCGTGTGCTTCTGATTTTAAACTTACGCAGCAGACGCATTAACCTACTGAGTTATCCGGGTCTGAATTGGACGATTACTGTTCCAGTGGTTGCGCTCTGCCAGCATTGCTCGGTTAGTATCGCTCTAGGGTGCGCAGCGGCGGATACATTAAACCAATGAGCTTCCAAGGTCTGTGTTGTAAATGTCTGTCCTGGGATCTCGGCAGCAGTGCTCAGTAAGTGTCGGGTCGTAAACGTTCTGCCCTCACCCATGGCCAGGAGGCAGCTGACAGCTTACCTCTGAGGTGCTGGGCAGCTTACGGCGTGTCCACCTCCAATATCCTCAGATCCTGTCCTGAAGTCGGCGCAGGTCCCGCACAGCTTCTGTCCTGCTGTGTGAGCTGCGGCAGATCTCTGGCTCCAGGAGCTTCTCTCCGGGAGAGTCCTCGGCTCGTGCTGACGTCACTGGAATCCCAGGGTGCCCCAGAGAGAGAGAGCGGAGCCGTGTGTTTGTGTGAGGGCGGCCTGTGCAGACTGAACTAACCTGTCTTGCACCCAGGCCCGCTCTGCGCTTCTCCAGCCCTCCCTCTGCAAACAGTGAACTCGGCAGTGACTAATCGCACACACATACACACATCGAGCTGCCCTCTCACCCCTGCGAAGTGTTTTGTGTCTCAGTGAAAAGGCAGGTATTTTATGTGTGCAGGGGGAGGGGCTGACCCCGACACACCTGCATGCTTATTTGATGCAGGACCACACATTTACAGCTCACATGCTCTAAAATAATTGATCACATCACTCCCAACCCCATTTGCCTATATATCCTTCCACCTACATATACATTAATCCAAACCAACACCACCTATTTACTTACTCATACATCCATGGCCCAGTATATAATCTCTACATTGACAATTCAATTCAACTGTGTCACACCATATGTTTATCAGTCGATTTCTAAAGCAGATGCATATTCACCATCCCCTTTATCCATCCGTGATTCGCTGTTCCTTACTTCCTCCCTTCGGGCCATCCATCCACCCCTCTCAGTTTGTGACTTTCTGCATGTATTATATTTTGTGCTGACTCCTATGGCCTCTAATATATAACAGAAACAAATTAAGTACCATCTGAATGTTTAACAGTACTGTTTTACGGGGGGGAATTGTTTTTACATAAAGTCATTCCTTTAAAGCGATTCATTGAGCCCCACACATTGACAAGGCGCTGGCAGGGGAACACGCACGTGCGTCTTGTGGTGGGTATATGGGCACTTATGGACGGTATACGGGGAGCCTGTCTCTGTGCTCTGCACCCGAGCAGTCAAGCCCGGCCTGTGCAGACGCACCTACTGAGAGCCCCCACCCCCTGCTCCCTTCCTGGCCAGGAGGGCTAATAGCGGCGGCCGCTGCTGGCCGCAGATAACAAGCCCCTGCGAGGGGATTTGCGAACCATCTCTTTCTGCGGCCCGGCCTAATCCGGCGTCCCAGAAGCCAGCCCGATTTTTATTAAATCACTAAATAACAGGATGCAAGGGAAGCGGCAAATGAGCTCTAATGGGGCCAGTGCTCAGGCTGGGGGTCGGTGGATGAGGGGAGGAGGACGGTTTACTGGCGGGCGCTCGCGTAGCTGTGGGGGGAGGTGGAGCGGGGGTGTCCCGTGGCGTACATTTCCCAGCTAAGATCTGATAAGGGACCAGTCGGGGTGAGCCACAATAAACACACCTTTGGCTGCAGCAGGCTAGGCCCGAGCGCGCCCGGGGGGCAGGGCTCATTAGTGCAATAAGATATGTTTGCCGTGTGTCAGACTTCTAGCCCCGTCACCATTCACAGCTGAAGAGCCTTAAAAACACCCCTTATTTGTGTTCAACACGTCAGTAGTAGTACACGACACCACCAGGTGAAAAGAGCAGCATTCAAGGGCGGCTGTTCGTGCAGGGGGTTGGCAGAGGTGGGGGCGGGGGGGTTGAAAGTGGAAGAGCAGGGCATCAATGATAATTTATGTCTGGAGCTCTGAACAGCAGAGTACTAGCGTCCAACAAACACGGGCCGGACTAATATATACAAACAGAGCAGAGGCAGCAACAAGGCCTATCCCCACTCGCCGACTGACCCCTTGGTTCTGTGACTAGCTCATAGTGCAAAGCACGCCAGGTGCTCATGTATACAATATTACACACTCTCTTCTACTAACCAGTGTGCGCATGTGCAGAGACTGTGGTCACCAGAAGGCAAAGCAACGCGTGCACATTTCATTGTCACATGTGGGAAAAGTATACACTTGCACTGGTACTGCAAATCTTTTTTCCAATGACACTCTAAAGTGTGTTTGCGTGAGTGCACATGTTTGAGAAATCTACATGAACAGCCTTATTTTAAATTTAGTCTAAAACGGCGGAAGAGGACACCTTTATTTGGGGTTTAGTAAAAATAGTGCCTTTTATGTTAAGCTCCACTCTTTGCCACCAACCTCTGTGGAAAACTGCTTCACGCAATTATGTCAAAGGTGGCATCAAGACAAAACTTTGCTCAGAGTGGTACTTTTTTGCACATTATTGTAAATCAACATAGTAGTTTGTGAGATGTTATCTGTCAAAAAAGTGTCAAGTGGTGTTTGGAAAGTTAAGTTTGCATGCGTCTTCAGCATTCATAAACTATTTAGAAAGCTGGATGTTTGCAGTATCCAAGGGCAATATATCTGAAAAAATATTAAGGGCTTGATTTAAATGTTGGGGGTAGCAGTCCAGCCTTTGACTTTTGACTGGAAACCCACCTGCCACCGTGACGGTCTACCTGCCTTATTTAGTTGTCAGCGAAAGCACAGGCGAAAGACCGCTGTCCGCCCGCCGTCACCGCCAAGAAAGTTCACTTGCGTTGATGGTGCTATAGGCAAAAGCGGCTGGTGGTGGGACGACAGCCCTTTTTACCACCGAGCCAATCACGATGTGCATTCCTACCAATGTAACTGTGGCAGCTAAACCTCCACACTTGAGCTGGGAGACTGGGAGATATATCAGGGCGAAACTCACCTTTCCGATGCTTCCATGTATCCTATCACCATGAACCTGCTGCTACCAGTCCTGCCGTTGCTCCTGGTCCAAGATGGAAATCAACCCCGTTGTCGCCGGAACAGATGGTAAGTCATGGGTATTCCTGTTATCCTCGGAGTTGTAGCTTCACAGTAATACTGGACTCATGCATGGTTTAATAATTTGTACAAACACCACCATAATGCTGCACAATGCCGAAGTGTGTAATGCTGTAGTCAGACAATTTATCAGAACAGACCTCAAGATATAACTAGCGCCCACCAATCAGGTACAAACTGCTTTGTTGGCAATGGACACCTACACAAAATGTCTCAACAATCACAAATAGAAGTGTGCTGCCCAGGTGTGTGCAATAATGTACCCAACATATCGAAAGCATCAACTGAAACAGTACACCTAAACTTAATCAAATAATCCCATGATAATGTAACAAATACACTACAATATGCAACAGGTGGGTGTACACAGACTGTACTACACATTCTACTGGTAAGATGCAAACATGGCAGAGATGTATGAAGGTCACATGTCCCCTTGGTTTGTGCAATGTATTACTAACTTAAGATCCCATTTAACTGAAAAGTGACAGGTTCCCCGTGTAATGCAAATATGCATATTACTGACACATCATGTCAAAATAAACACACGTGCAATCTACAGTCACAAAAACAGAAACATAAATAATTTTGGTTTAAGTGTCCAGTAATAACATACATGCTTTCACCAAAATTAATATATCCATTACAAATGTACAACACTAATGTATGTTTTGAAATCTTTTGAATCTAAAATATACAACCTGGTCTTGTCACTGTCATAAAAGAGAGGGGCCAGGATAGGCCAGGACAAAGGCATTCTCAAAGTAAAAATGTTTTACCGAAATGAGATAACTCTCTCAGAAGTCACTTAAATTAAACTGTATAGAAAAAAAACAAAGGCACAAGACCATTGTGTGGGAGCATGCCTACAACTTGCTTCCTAATCTCACTGCCAAACTAAACCTTCTCTAGAAGGGTCATCTATAGGGTAGAGAGCAGGCACCTCAATGGTCTCACTGGAAGGAGGGTCCAAGGGGGTCCTTGGGTTTGGGAGGGTTGCTTTTGGGTTTGGGAGGAATGGGTTTGGTAGGGGTGGGTTGGGATTTGGAAGGGGTGGAACGACATTTGGGAGGGGTGGATTTAGATTTGGAAGGGGTGGGATGCGGAAGGGGTGGTTTGCAACATGAAGAGGCTGGAAAGATGTTTGGAAGAAGTAGTTTTGGGTTTGTTAGGGGTCAAGGAAAAAAGTAGGTCTAAGTAAGAAAATGGGTAGGGTGGTTTTCAAAGTGTTGGGGTTGGGAGGTAGAGGGGGTGGCTGTGTCTGGTGTGCGTCTGTGTTGAAGGTGTTGGTTCTTGAGGGTCTGGTGTATGTGCTGTATCTTTTGAATTGTGTCTCTTATTTATTGCCTGTTGGGTGGGTGAGTGTGGGTGTTTGGGTCCAAGATGTGTGTGTGGATGTGTGTGTGTAGTGGATGTGGTCTGTGGGTGTACTGGTGCATGTGTGTATGTGGTGGTTTTATTGACTCAGGATGTGCTTGTGGTGTGTGTGGGTGTTGGTGTAGTGGTGGGTGTTGTGTCAGTGGATGTGTTGGTGGTGGGGGTATGTGTTTGTATCCTGGTGGGTGTAATGCCTGTGGGTATGCTTGTGGTGGTGGCGTGTATTATGTCTGCATGTGTGTGTCTGTGTTTATTGCTGTATTGGGGTTGGGATGTGCTGCTTGTGGTTGTTATTGTGGGTGCATGCATATGTTTGTGTGTGCTTTGGATAGGGCTGGGTTGAGGAACTTGGGATGGGGAAGGATAGGGAGTGTGGGCACAAGGGTGAGGTTGGTGGGAGGCTGTAACAATGAGAAGGCCAGATCCTGGAATGACTGCTGTAGGCCAGACAGGGCGCAGTGAATGTCACTCAGGTAAGCCAGCATCTGGGTGTTCTGGCCAGCCAGTCCATGGATGGCATTCAGAATTGCAGTCTGGCCTACAGCGATCTTCCGTAAAAGGTCTATAGCTTCCTGACTGAGCAGAGCCTGGGACACCGGGACAGAGACAGAGGTGTTTGCAGCAAAGGTGATGCTGCCCCTTTTAAGGGGGCAGCTCCTGCCAATGATGGGAGGTGAGCAAGAGGGAGGGTGGAGATTGGAATGAGGAGGCGGACATAGATGTAGGTGTCACAGTCACTTTAGAGTCAGCAAACACTAGGGACTGGCCTTCATTGGAGGACTCTGAGAAAGATGTCGAATCACTCGTATCCTCCTGGCCAGATCCCTCATCTCCCTGCCACTAAGTCCCTCGGTGTCAGTCGTGTCTACACCCGATCCCCAGTGGCCAGGTTTATCCCCACCGATGTGGCTACTGTGACCTTTGCCTTGACCAGTTGATGCTGAAAACACAGATACAACAGTTTTAGGGTTTCTGTGAGAATACATTTGGGCATCAGTGTACATCTCACAACGTACATCTCACAACATTTGCACTAAGTTATTTGCTTGCATGCAACCATGTGTCTGTCCACAACAGTACTTTCCGTTTAAGGAGGTATCTAGTGGTATCCTTCAGCACAACTTACATCTCCAGAAATCCTCCTGGGCTTTGGATGTGTGTCAACCTCAAAGTTGATAGCAGACAACATAGCTGGAAAGTAAAGAGGTAAAAACACAACAATATCTACAGACAATGACTTACTCCCTTGTTGCCTCTGATGGGCTCTCAACTGCCGTCAAGCTCCGGGAAAGCCACTGCAAGGGTGCAGGCCATTAGGTGGCGGTCTGGGTGCACGCACCCGCCTGGATCGTTGGGAGGACTGCCCATCTGGCTGTCAGCAGACCTCCATGTCATGCGATGCAGGTCCTCCCACCTCTTCCTACAGTGCAGGCTGTGCCGGTTGTGGACCCCCAGGGTCCACATCTTCTGTGCTATAGCTTTTCAAATCTCCCACTTCTGATAGGCGTTGACCTGTATGGATGACAGAAAAGAACAAGAAAATACATTTAAGTGTTTTTGTTTGGGGGTAATGCTGTGACATTACATTTTGCATATTCACACGCACACTCACCAAACAGTAACTAGATTTTCTTCAAATAAAATATTACAGGTAGCTTGGAAATACTGATTTGCAGTGATCTTATGAGCACCATAAATACGTGCTAGCTCCTCATGGTATCTAATCAGGCCTACAACATATGCTTGGGCAGAGTTATGCAAACTATCCTGTTGTGAGAGCCACCCCTGATAACCGTGCAATACTAATCCAAACAGTACAGCTCTACAGATGTTGTTGTTTTCTATGCAAGCCTTGCTTCTCATGAGTGTATCCCCTTCTATTCTCACACATGGTTTTGGACATGAGTACCGGCTGTTGTATTGTACATGGGGTGTCAAGACCCGTATGGCCACTTTTCATAGCATATGCCCTAATTCGTATTGCACGGCTAGTTTTTATATGTGACATCTTCACAGGCACCAGCTTTTGCATGTTTTCATGTACACATGCCTTTTGTGATTATGAAATACTTCTTGTTTTCCAAAATAAATGACTTAGGGGGTCATTACAACATTGGCGGTATAAGGCGCTTACCGCCGTGCAGAAGACCGCAAAAACACCGCCGCGGTAGACCACCACAGCTATTATGACACACATCACGGAATCCGCCGAAATTCAGACACCCACACAATACCGCCACACCAAAGGTCAGCGAGAAACTTGCGGAAACACATCCTCCACCTCCACGCCAACAGAAACACGCCCATGCCATTACGACCCACGAATCCACGTGGCGGTCTTTCAACCGCAGTATTCCATTGGCTGTACACACCGCCGCACTCAAAATACACACACATATACAAAACACCGCCACATTGGACATTTTGAAATACACACACCTGACACACATATACACACCACTCCCACACACCCAATACTATATAAAACACACACCCACATCACACACAAACCCCTATGACCAAAAATTCAGAAAGAAGGCCAGAGAGACAGCACAGAACAGACAACCCCATCACACAGAGGCACACAACACCATCATCCACGCAACATCCAAGCACAAAACACCACATACCACTACACTCACCACACTCATCAACACATACACCACCCCACACATCACCTACACCACCCCATGTCACGCCAAAGACACCCCGCTTCTCTGAGGAGGAGCTCAGGGTCATGGTGGAGGAAATCATCCGGGTAGAGCCACAGCTATTTGGCTCACAGGTACAGCACACCTCCATAGCCAGGAAGATGGAGCTATGGCAAAGAATAGTGGACAGGGTCAACGCAGTGGGGCAGCACCCAAAAAATCGGGAGGACATCAGGAAGAGGTGGAATGACCTACGGAGGAAGGTGCGTTCCACGGTATCCAGGCACCACATTGCGGTACAGTGGACTGGCGGCGGACCCCCACCCCCTCCCCCACAACTAACAACATGGGAGGAGCAAGTCTTGTCCATCTTGCATCCTGAGGGCCTCGGAGGAGTCGTTGGAGGAACGGACACTGGTAAGCCTAATCTTAACCATCATAACCCCCATCCTACCTGCATGATATCACACACCCCCCCCATCACACCCTCCCCTATCACCCCAAATCCTCACCTATCTACCCATGACACCAACCACCCATCCCAACCCTAAGACCTGCATGACATAACTAAACATGGACACCCATCACCAAAGCATGCCCGCTGCACAGACCCACAACATCCCCCAACCATCAGCACACAAGCCCCCACACAGGAATGCCTGCACTGGGGTTCACGAACACCCAACCATTGCACTCCATGAAACACACACATGCAATAATCATGTACTTATACCCCCGCAGGAACCCGAAGGAACGTCACCACACCAGAGGGTCCAGACAACACCACTCCACCCCCAGAAGAGGCCCACAGTGTGACAGCAGCACTGCCCTACTGGATCTTGATGACCAGCCCGGACCATTGTGGGCCTCAGGACAGTCGGTTCCCCTTGCCCAGCCACAGCCCAACACTGAGCTTACACCCTCTGGTAACACCAGCACAGCACCCACCCAGCGGGCCCAAACCTCCCTACCCAGGACAGGTCAATCAGCGGTGTGTCCACCACTACAGGGCACCCAGGCTAACCCAACACCCCAACAACAACAGGGACCTGGGGGCAGTGGTAGTGGGCACACGGTCCAGGGGACGGAGGCACAGGAACACAGGGGAACTGGGAGGGCTGCTGTGCGACAGAGGGAGGACAGGCCAAGGGAACCAACTCTCCACGAGGCCCTCTCCTCCATCATGGGAGCATACCACCACTCCCAGGAGACGATGGCCACGGTCCTGGACAAGTTGCAGGAGACCCTGCATCTGCAGGAGGAACAATATTTGGGGTTCAGGGAGGAGCTCAGGACCATCGGCTCCGCCCTGGGCACCATCGTAGGGGTGCTGACGGACATTCAAAAGACCCTGAGGGACACCGTGGCACTCCAAGGGGCCCCTGACACTAGCCAGGACGACGAACTGCCCACCACCTCTGCCGGCGCTAGTGGACAGGACGCCTCGCCACAGGACCAACACACCAGCACCCCATCCCCTGCAGACGGACAACCACCACGCAAGCGGGCCCTGAAATCCAGGAACAGGACAGAGCAAGATGGCAAGACCCCCGCCAGGAAATGAGACCACCCTGATTGTCCCCCCACTGTCCCTCTTTGTTACCCTGTCCAAATCGGAACTGACCTAGCTCCACTTCCAATGCCCAGATGTGCAATGTACCTGTGAGACTAATAGACTGGACTCTGCCATGGACATTCCTCCACCATCACCCATCACCAGTTCACAACCCCCCATCTTTTTTTTTAGCACTTAAATAAACACCCTTGAAACACTAAAAACAAATGGAGTCAGTCTATGATTTGTAAATCTGTATTATCAATTACAGTTGCATAATGGGTTACCCATTGGAAGGCTAACATACCTATGTCACACATCACAAGCCCTTCAAGGATGCAAACAGTTGACACGTAGGTTACCACATTTGTGAAACTGAAATGGAAGGGGACAACTCAGTTAACAAATAGTGAGTGAAATGGAGCTACAGGATAGAGGTAGATGTGTGAAAGTTAATGTCATGGTAAAAATGAAAATGTTCTCACCTGTGTCTCACTGGAAATATTGCTGTATGACTGACTCCCTGTTGTCGTTTTCTTCTTCCTCAGCTTCATCCTCATCACTGTCCACAGGCTCCACAGGCTCTACAGCTGCTACAACACCGTCATCTGGATCATCCTCCTACAGAAAAGGCACCTGGCGTTGCAATGCCAAGTTATGGAGCATGGAGCAGGCGATGATGATGTCGCAGCCCTTCCTCGATGAGTAGAATAGGGACCCACCTGTCATATGGATGCACCGGAGCCTGGCCTTAAGGAGGCTGAAGGTGCGTTCGATCACCCTCCTAGTCCGCCCATGGGCCTCAGTGTAGCATTCCTCTGCCCTGGTCCTGGGATTCCTCACTGGGGTCAATAGCCAGGAAAGGTTGGGGTAACCAGAGTCCCCCAATAGCCATACACGGTGCCTCTGGAGTTCACCAATCATATCAGGGATGCTGCTATTCCGCAGGATGTAGGCGTCATGCACTGAGCCAGGGAACATAGCATTTACCTGCGAGATGTACTGGTCTGCCAAACAGATCATCTGGACATTCATGGAATGATAACTCTTCCTGTTCCTGTACACCTGTTCAGTCCTGCGGGGGGGGGACCAGAGCTACATGGGTCCCATCAATGGCACCTATGACGTTGGGGATATGTCCAAGGGCATAGAAGTCACCTTTCACTGTATGCAAATCCTCTGCCTGAGGGAATATGATGTATCTCCTTACGTGTTTCAGCAGGGCAGACAACACTCTGGACAACACGTTGGAAAACATAGGCTGGGACATCCCTGATGCCATGGCCACAGTTGTTTGAAATTACCCACTTGCAATGAAATTGAGCACTGACAGCACCTGCACGTCAGGGGGGATTCCAGTCGGATGGCGGATTGGTGACATCAGGTCTGGCTCCAACTGGGTACATAGTTCCTGGATTGTAGCACGGTCAAACCGGTAGGTGACGATGACATGTCTTTCTTCCATTGTCAACAGGTCCACCAGCGGTCGGTACACCGGAGGATTCCGCCATCTTCTCATATGTCCCAGCTGACGGTGCCTACGAAGGACAACAGCGAAGAACCAGTCACTATTCCTCAAGGTATGTACCCACAGTTACACACAAGACTACAGCAGACACAAAACCCTTCCTGTATGTGTGTTGAGTGTAGGCCTCAGTATGTGTGACGCAGTTGAAAATGAATCCATGTGGGCCCCTGAGATGGCGGCTGCCTGACCTCTAAACTGGGACAATGGGATTGTGGGGTAACAGCGCTGGCGTTGCACACCGTCGCGGTAGGCGGTCGTAGACTGCGGCGCAATGCTGCATTGGTTAACTTTGGACCCTATGGGTCCCAGGAGCCAATGAACAGGTGCGCCGGCGGTGATGATGCGCCCCGCCGCGGACGTCACCGCCGCGGACGTCACCACCATTTTCTATCTGTTCAATCACTAGATACCTGACCTTCGACAGGAGAGGACCTACACTGCTAGTGCTGCTGTGACCTCGGTCTGGAAGCGACAATGGCTGCTGCGTCTGGGGAAAGGGCCCCTGCCTTCACTGCACAACAGTTGGAGAAACTTGTGGATGGGGTCCTCCCCCAGTACATGCTACTCTACGGTCCTCCAGACCAACAGGTTAGTACACAGGGAGCACGTTGTAGGGGCTAGGCCTGGGTGGACAGGGCTGGGTGGAAGAGGGAAGGGGGCAGAAGTCATACTACAGTAAAGCATGGGAATAAATGGGCCACATGGTCAGAGTAGGGAGGGGGCCACTCACATTGATGTTGCAGTTGGTAATGACTGTTCCTCTTTCCTTGTGCATGTCATGTAGGTCAGCGCCCACCAGAAGAGGGACATTTGGCGTGCCATCGCCAAGGAGGTCCGGTCCCTGGGGGCCCACCAGAGACGGGGCACCCACTGCCGTAATAGATGGGAGGACATTCGCCGCTGCAGCAAGAAGACAGCGGAGGCTCAGCTGGGGATGGCCTCTCAACGTGGGAGGGGTGCCCGTCGCACCATGACCCCCCTGATGTTTCGGATCCTGGCGGTGGCCTACCCGGAGTTGGATGGGCGCTTAAGGGCATCACAGCAGACACAAGGGGATGAGTACAACCTCATTCTGCGGACTTTGCTTGCAATGGAGGTGTCTGGGTGGGGGAGGTGGGCTGTGGGTGTCCCTAGGCCAGGGCGAGTTAGTTAGGCAAGGCCCCTCCATAATGTAGGCCATGTGGCACTCTACCCCACCTCAGTAAATTAGCAAGTTGAGGTACAATTGCCCCTGTGGCATCTATGTGTGCAGATTTCCAACAATGCCATGTAGGCCATATCCCAGAAATTGCATTTGCAGAGGGCAGGAGCGCGGCGTTGTGCATGGGGCTGCTGCGTCTGTCTTGTCCGCCAACGGTAGCGGTATGCCATGCACTAAAACTCTCTTTCTTCTGTCTCCCCCCCTTTTCCTGCTCTCCCTGTCCTTTTGTACATCAGCATCAACAGGCGGATGTACAGTGGCACCAGAGCACGAGGGAGCTGCATCCCACATGGCCATGGAGGGCCACACCACAGACTCTGAATACACCAGTGGAACGGAGGGCGAGGGGAGCTTCACGTCGGCCACCGGATCACCAACCAGCGACACAGACTCGTCCGCCGATGTGAGCACCCCTGTGGTGGCGGCACCATCTGTGCTCACCACTTCTACAGGTACAGCCGCCACCCCCCCTACCAGCACCACCCTCCCAGCAGCCCCTCAGCGTTCGCCCCGTGCCCGCTCACCCAGGAGGGTGGGCATCACCTTCGCCCCAGGCACCTCAGGCTCTGCCCCAGTCACCCCTGCTGCCCTCAGTGAGGAGGCCATTGACCTCCTCAGGTCACTCACTGTTGGGCAGTCTACCATTGTGAATGCCATCCAGGGTGTAGAACGAGAGTTGCAACACGGTAATGCATTCCTGGAGGGCATTCATTCTGGTCAGGCTGTCCTTCAGCGAACCCTGCAATCTCTGGCCTCAGCACTGATGGCAGCAATTGTCCCTGTGTCCAGCCTCCCCCCTCCAACTTCCTCCACCCAGACCCAATCCCCTGTACCCCAGCCCATCCCAAGCACACCTACAGACCAGCATGCACACAAGTCAACACACAAAAGTAGCTCAGGCAAACATAGGCATCACACATCCCACAGGCACTCACACAAGCATCACACCCATACAGACACAGCAACATCCACTGCCTCCACTGTGTCCCCCTCCTCCTCTTCTCCCTCCTCCCTCCCAGTCTCGTCTACACACACACCTGCATGCACCACATCTACAGGCACTAGGACTCGCACCAGGACACCCAGCACCACACGCCGCTCACCTGCACTCACCACCCCCACTACCATTTACACGTCCCCTGTGTCCTTTCCCAGTGTGTCTGTGACGCCCCCTCCCAAAGTACCCAAACGCCGGCAATCACTCAGCCAACATCCATCCACCTCACGACAGCCTCCAGTACCTGCACCTGCACCCAAAACAGCTAAAGTGACACCTCCTACAACCACCTCCTCTTCCTCCACTCCCAGACCCCCTCCAGCTACTCATCCCACTGTTCGTCAGAAACTGTCCCTCTGTCAAATTGACCTTTTTGCCCCCACCCCCCCCCCTCCAATTCATCAGTCCCGTCGTAGCGCCTCAGCCAAAAAGCCACCAGTACCAGTGGTGCGTGTTCCAAGTTTTTGGGGTGCACCGTCCACCAGGGCAGGCAGTAGGACCCGGAGCCAAGGCACTGGCAGCCCACCCCCTGTAAAGGCTCTGAAATTGGAGAGTGGACGACGGGACCGTGTCAAGACTCCTGGTGGGACAACAAGTGAAATGGGATCGAAGGCGATTGGTGAGTCAGCTGTAACTCCAAAAAAGGTGGGGAAGGTCCGGAGGAAGTCTGCCCAGCCTGTTGTGAGTGTCACGGCGGAGAAGTGCGCCATCATTTCCGGCGGTCCAGACACAACCGCCAGCACCGTCGTCACTGGTCCAGAGCCCACCGCCAGAGTCACTGCCCAGGAGGGCCCAAGTATCGTAACGGGTACAGAGCCCACTGCCAGAGTCAGTGCCCAGGAGGGCCCAAGTATCGTCACGGGTACAGAGCCCACCGCCAGAGTCAGTGCCCAGGAGGGCCCAAGTATCGTCACGGGTACAGAGCCCACCGCCAGAGTCAGTGCCCAGGAGGGCCCAAGTATCGTCACGGATACAGAGCCCACCGCCAGAGTCAGTGCCCAGGAGGGCCCAAGTATCGTCACGGGTACAGAGCCCACCGCCAGAGTCAGTGCCCAGGAGGGCCCAAGTATCGTCACTGGTCCTGAGACCACCGCACAAGACACAGCCCAGGAGGGCCCAAGTATCGTCACTGGTCCTGAGACCACCGCACAAGACACAGCCCAGGAGGGCCCTAGTATCGTCACTGGTCCTGAGACCACCGCACAAGACACAGCCCAGGCGGGGCCAGGATGCCACAGCCCCGCTGGGCAATGATGGAACGTCATGCCACACACCAATGTCCAGTGTGGAGTTTGTCATGCCACACACCAATGTCCAGTGTGGAGTTCGTCATGCCACACACCAATGTCCAGTATGGAGTTCGTCATGCCACACACCAATGTCCAGTGTGGAGATCGTCATGCCACACACCAATGTCCAGTATGGAGTTCGTCATGCCACACACCAATGTCCAGTGTGGAGATCGTCATGCCACACACCAATGTCCAGTGTGGAGTTCGTCATGCCACACACAAATGTCCGTATCTGAACCGCCATGTCAAAGCACCGCTGAACAGTCCAGAACCGCCATGGCAAAGCACCGCTGAACAGGGCAAAGACCGCCATGGCAAAGCAATGCTGAACAGTCCAGAACCGCCATGGCAAAGCACCGCTGAACAGGGCAAAGACCGCCATGTCAAAGCACCGCTGAACAGTCCAGAACCGCCATGGCAAAGCACAGCTGAACAGGGCAAAGACCGCCATGGCAAAGCACCACTGAACAGGGCAAAGACCGCCATGGCAAAGCACCGCTGAACAGTCCAGAACCGCCATGGCAAAGCACCGTTGAACAGGGCAAAGACCGCCATGGCAAAGCACCGTTGAACAGGGCAAAGGCCGCCATGGCAAAGCACCGCTGAACAGTCCAGAACCGCCATGTCAAAGCACCGCTGAACAGGGCAATGCACCGGGTAGGAATGAATGGCCCACCACATCAGGCATCCTTATCCCATGTGCAGCTGGGACAGTGACAGGACACTACCTTTCACGGGGAGACTCATCCAGTCTGGGCACCAGTCACCCCCCAGTACCAGTATGGACCTGCATCGACTTGAGAGACTGTGGCTTTGCACTCCCCAGGATTGTACAGTGGGCAACCCACCCACTGTAGAGACTTGAGAGACTGTGGCTTTGCACTCCCCAGGATTGTACAGTGGGCAACCCACCCACTGCAGAGACTTGAGAGACTGTGGCTTTGCACTCCCCAGGATTGTACAGTGGGCAACCCACCCACTGTAGAGACTTGAGAGACTGTGGCTTTGCACTCCCCAGGATGGCACAGTGCGCAACCCAGCCACTGTATAGACTTGAGAGACTGTGGCTTTGCACTCCCCAGGATACATCAATGGGCATGGACCCCCGTCGTGGATCTGGCTTTGCATTCATCTGGCTGAGGTGCCCCCGCTTCCCTTCCCCCTGAGGTGCCTGTAGTGTTTCTATCTGATGCCCCGGCAGTGCTCTCTCGGATTTTGGTCAGATATCTATTGTGGGCCTCGCCCATGCATTTTTGGACTGTTTGTGCACGGACATTGTTGTGTACATATCTGCAATACTTATCGGATTATTTATGTAAATAAGAGTGATTTTGGAATACATATATTTGTATATTTTTGTATGACATGTATATTGGCACATTATAATGTTTGACCGAAATTCGCTTTGTCTTTGCATACTTCCGGGGGGATAGTGGGTTGTTAATGTGATATTTTGGACTGCATTGGTGTGTATGTTGTACTATGCGAGGGTGGGGGTGGGGGTGTTTGGTGGGTGTCCCCCTAACTTTTGCCTCCCCCCTCCCCTGTGTCGTAGATGCAGTACTCACCGGTATGTTCTGCGCCTACGTCGCTGTTGGTCGTGAAGGAGCAGAAAGACAAGGGCAGGTAGTATTTGGAGTTCCGGCTCCATGGAGTCGTCGTTCCTCGTGGGATGTGTTCAGGTGAGCGTTTTCCCATTGCAAAAGCTGTTTCCGCCGTGTTTTTATCCACGGTGAATCCGCCCCGGAAAAGGTGGCGGATTGGCCTGTTGTGATACTGTGGGCGGTACATTGTCTCCCGCCTGTCTGTTGGCGGTAACCGCATCGCTGCTTGTCTGTACCGCCGTGGCAGGCGGTGTGTTAAAGTGGCCGTCTTTGTTGGCGGTTTCCGCCAGGGTCATAATTCCCTTTTTTTGTCCGTCTGAGTGTTTGCGGTATTACCGCATCTTTAACACTGTCCGCCAGGGTTGTAATGACCCCCTAAGTCTCTTAAAAAAAAATCTTGGAAGATTCACATTTCTTCTGTTGGTCTTGCTATTCTCTTAAGTTGATCTGCCTGTGAATTGAACACAGCTCGCTGAGGTCTTTTATCCACATAAGTCCCTAAGTATTTTTCTCATTTGAGTTTTTCCTTTAGTTGTTGTGAGTACACGAGGAATGTAATAAGTCCGACCGCTAATGTTCTTTTTCATAGATTACCAATTCGAACAGACTCTTTCTACAAAAGGTCTGTAAGTTACCAAGTGAAGGTTTTCGGTTCTTAAACATTAATGTCAACCTTTAAGCGCATTAGTGTAAATGTATGGCTGTGGTGCTTTGTTTATTTTTCCTCGGTGCTATTCAGTTCTGTGTCCAAGGTGAACCAATGAGCTGCTAAAGGGTTCGAAACGCGTTGACTTCTTACACCAGAGAGCACTTGCTAATGATAGGGTGTGCACACAGGGAATACTGAACTGAAATTATCTGCACTTTGTTTTGCTCTCCCTGGTGTTATCTTATTAATCAGGAGCTTTGAAATGATCTAAATGAAAGACCCACTTGGATTGTGAATTTCAGAAATAAAATATTTGTTTATGTGATACAAGCTGTGTACTGTTCATGATGTCTTTTATGTTTTAAGGTTTGTGGGCTCATGGAATTCTTATTTGTCAATATGTTGATGATTGTGGTTGTATTGTTTATGACAATGCAGCTTATGAACACAGTATAAAGTATTTTGTATATTACATGTTGATCACTCTTAGATTAAGTCATGTGGTCTTGTATATAAATATAATTTTTCTGAATATTTGGTCAGTACTGGCATCTTTTTATTAGCATTATTTTTTATTATTATTATATTACTTGCATTATTTTTTGTGACTTAGCTTTGCTGGTCCTAAAACGAGCCAAACCCCACTTGTGTTTAGGGACTTTCTAAAAGTGGCATTTTCAGAACTGTAATGTAAAGTCTGACTTATCCATGATTTAGGACTTTACGTTGTGATTCCAGAGTCACCAAACACGAAGGGGTACCTGTTCCCATTTGGAAATGACACTTATAAAATGTAATAAGGAACTCCAATTTTATCCTATGAGAGTAGTAGGCCTTGCAGTCGTGAAAAACAAATTTAAAAGTTTTTCAATACCAGGACAAGTAAACCTTAAAAGTAGTTGTTCTGCTTTTTAAATACATTGCACTCTGCACCTGGGCTATCCAAGGCTTACCCTAGGGGTGACCTATACATATTAAAAAAGGAAGGTTTGGGCCTGGCAAAAGTTTTTTTTTGCCAGGTCAAAATGGCAGTTTAAAACTGTATACACACACACGCTGCAATGGCAGACCTGGGTCATGTTTAAAGTGTTACATGAGAGGGTAGCATGATCAGTGCTGCAGACCCACTAGTAGCATTTAATTTACAGGCCCTGAGAACAGGTAGTGCCACCATTCTAGGGACTTCCAAGAAAATTAAATATGGCAATTTGGTATACGCTAATTCCATCATGTTTTAAATGGAGAGCACAAGGATATTTGCACTGGTTAGCAGCAGTAAAGTACACAGAGTCCTAAGGCCAGTAAAAATGAGGTCAACAAAAATAGTAGGTCAGAAGGCAAAAAAGGTAGGGGAAAGCCATGCTAAGAATTCCAGGTCTAACACATGGGATATGTAGCTCCAAATGTGTTCTGCTCTATGATTTCTGCATTCTATTTTTATTAATACATTTTTTGAAACAAATATGAGTGAAGTCCTAATCTTGGAAAACCACTTGCAAATCCAAAATATGTTTGCAGTGTAACGTGACCTCAGCCCTGGAAGCAGAACCAATAATAAAAGAAAGCACTGCAATCCATTTAATCAAAATGTACTCTTATTAATTACATTTTAACTGAAAATAAATATCCAGTTTCTTAAAATAATATCAATTTGATTAAAACTTTTCAAAATAATGTATAACGCTATCAAAAGATTTCTTTACAGTCAACTAAACAAAACCAAATACAACAACCAAAATTAACACCCATTTTGTGATGTTAGTTCTGGGGATTATTACCCCCTGCATATTTATCTTATCTACCAACCAATACTGGTAGTGTCCTTCCATCAGTTTTACTACAGTTGGTTGATCTTGATTATTTTATTAGCATGCCTGTGTGTGTCATAAAGGTGAAAACCACCCCAACAGTTCTTTTCTGATTTTGACTTGAAATCTGGTCATTTTGTCCGTAATCCTTTGTTCTTGATCTTGTGGGAAAGCTTGGCTAACTTTGTTAAATTTCAATTGTAATTCTTTAGTACTCACATTCTGTGAACTAGAATAACCACGATCCATGTCTGATCCCCTTTGTGTGTTTGTTCCATTTGTATTTACTTCAGGCAGCTAGAGTAAGGAAGTGTTTTATTTAGACCAAAAGGTTTCAAAGCTTCCAGATAATCAATCCATCATGCCTCTCTTTTGATAAGAATGTTAGTGATGCTCCCCCCCCAATTCAAAATGAAAATCTATTTGCAGAGGTCGACTCGTAATTACAGTTTAGCTTAATGATATTCCATAAAATGTTTTGGAGCACACAATTTGTAGTATTGTATATGCCTTGTGTCCATTTTTGCAGATCCATATGTTTTACAATGTCTGCTCAAAATAATGTTTGCTGTATGGTCATTTAAGCTGGTACATGACAATATCCCAGTCACATGTTTTCACCTTCTCGGTTTCCAGATGGTGGGGTGAGAATACTTTGAACTTGTTCCAGTAGTATGCTAACATAACTAAAATATTTGGAAACTTAGGATTCCTCCACAAATCAGGGAAATGGACAGAGTATTTAATTTGCTTCCGGTGATCTTTTCACCTTCTCTTTTTCCAGATGGTAGTGTGAGAATATTTGAGAACTTGTTCCAATAGAACTAATATAGCTTAAATGTTTGGAAACTTGTGGTTCCTCCACAAATTGAGAAAGTGGCCGGAGTATCTGATTTGCTGTAGATGTTCTCGCTTTTGGTTTCCAGATGGTGGGGTGAGAATATTTGAGAATTTGTTTCAGTTGCATGCTAAGATAACTAAAATATTTGGAAAGTTGGGGTTCCTCCACAAATTTGGGAAGTTACCTGAGTATTTGATTTGCTGTGGGTGATAGGACTGAGCTGGAAACAGATGGAATTGCCGTAGGGCATCTACTGATACCACAAATAATAGAGTGGTTTGCTGTATTTAAACACGAGGATGGTGCTTTCCCTGCTGTGTTGCCTCCTCTTGCCATCAAGCTATTTTCCTTCTTTGTTTTTTTAAATTTTGTTTTGTGTAATGTGTTTGGTTTGTTTAGAAAGGAAATTTGGTGAGGGTAATGTGACCCATTTTTGGTGCATATAGGGTCAATTTGTAACTGAAATATTAAATTGATTATAGTGACATAAAATTAATTTTTGGTAGATAATCTCTTAAATCTTAAATTTTATTTCTTCATGCATGACAGAAAAGTTGAATTGTTTAAACCCATGGATTTGTTACAGTTGAGGTAAGGGAATGTGCACATTGTCAATTACGGTATTTGTTTTCTTCTAATATTATACATTTGTTCTGATTTCTGTTTTAAAAGTTCATTTCTTGTGAATACAAACATTGCTATTCCAGGTTTCAGTTCAAAAATACTTTCAACATTAGAAATAATGTCCCAGTGTTTCTTTACAGCTTTAATGATTTTACCTGCCAGTCTGCTGGCAGGAAGAATATATTTCAAACAAATTTTCTTCGTGCGTAGACTTGGTTCTAGATATTCCCTTGTTCTAGTGTTTTTTTTTATACTTTCTTTCATTTGTTAAAATAATCTCATATGGTAATTTGTGCTGTTGAATGTATTGATCATTGCCCTTTCCAAAGATTTCATCATCAGAGGCAACTCAGCTTAATCTTAATAACTGCCCAGAGAGTAAAAACATATTTGGGGTTTGAGGATGAAAACTCAAATCATGTAGGAAACAGTTTTTTATCTATACGTTTGCCTTTGGCTAATTTCTGCTTTTCTCTAACAACTTTTAAATCCCCAGAATGCTTCAGTTCCATAATGCTCTCTAAGGCAAATGTTTTCCTTGCGTGAAAATGTGCTTGCAAGTTTTCAGATTCTTATAGTTCTTGTTTTTGTCCCTACAGTATGGCAAATGCATTAGCTATAAGTAGCAACTTTACTTTTTGCTTTTGTACTTTTATTTTTATTCTATACATATATGTTTGTTTAATCAAGTGCATATGCACATATATTAGCATACCATGAGGACATATGCCTGCCCATTGCAGTGTCAACACTTTGTAGATACAATTCATCATTGTATTTAAAGTACCTGTGAAAAAGGATTAAATGTGTGTTAACTTTCTGATAAATATTATATTATTGTACAATCTGTTATAATTAAATATCAACGTTTCTAATGCATAATGCACCTCATCATGTGTATGTTACCATTAAGTGATTCTACGACATGTAATTAGGATGTCAGTTTCTTCAATCTTTTGTGATTCAAGTTTTAATAATAAATCTGTTGTATCTTCCAAGTACAATGGAATATATTACATCAAAATTTTGAGCTTGTGGGTAAAAACAGAATTGAAACTCAAGACTGTAATTCTCAGTGGTGAATCCGTTATCTTTTTGTTATTTTGGTAATATAAAGAACAGTGGCTTTAACTGAACTTTTTGAATCAAATAAGTCTTAATGGATTTCCCTATCCAGCTCTTTTGAACTTCCCAAATCAATAATGATGTATATTTCAAATGTTGGATCATCAGATAATTTCAGGTATCACTTTTCTCAAAATAGTGCTTCTGTTTTTCTTGGTATGATTTTCTGTACAGGACTAGAGATCCCTCTTATATGCTGGTTTAAAAAGAATAATCTAAATCTGTATCTATTCAGTTCTGATTTGTTTTTAATTTCCGCTTTATGTTTATATGAAATTCATTCCAGTTTACACTGTATCACAATATCAAAAATCTAATTTGTTTTGCTACATTCAGGTGGTTTCAGCATGCTTTGTGGTTTCAAAAATTGTAATTCTTTCATTGCCCCATTCATTTGTTGTCTACAAGAAAGCTCTCCAACATAGTTTATGAATGCATTTATAAAACATGATTCTCATATTTTAGAACACCTTATGAATACAATGCATGAAAACATTTTACCCCTTTATTTTGTTGTGTCTCTTGTGATGAAAAATGAAAAACCTTTTTGTAAGACTGAATACTCACTTAGAAAGTTTGATGTCTATTAAGTTAATTATTACGTTTTGCTCATTTGTATATATGACTCTAATTGTGTTTTGGGGTTCTTCAATTAGGTCCTTATTCTGAGCCTTCCATTGCTCCTTCAGTGTGTTCCAAAGTTCTTATCAGATATATCAGTAATGGATATTCTGTACAGATTCTCAACATTTATGATACCTTAGTATATTTACAGATTGGTCTTTTTTCTACCAAATGGTAAACACATTAAGGGGGTCATTCTGACCTCGGCGGTAAAAGCCGCTTACCGCCGGTCAGAAGACCGCCACAATACCGCCGCGGCCGCGGTCAGCCGCCACGGTCATTCTGACCCACAACTGCCAAACCTCCAAAAATCCGACCTCCATTGCAGTCCGCCACATCAGCGGCCAGCGATAAACTGGAGATGACTAAACCTCCACCGCCACGCCAACAGAAATACGCCCATGCCATTACGATCCACAAATCCACGCGGCGGTCTTTCAAACGCGGTAGCCTATTGGCGGTACACACCGCCGCGGTCAAAATACACACACCTTTACAAAACACTACCACATTGGACAATTTGAAATACACACACCTGATACACATACAAACAACACTCCCACACATCCAATCAACTATAAAACACACACCCACATCAGCCACAAACCCCTACAACCAAAAATCAGAGACGAAGGAGAGAGAGACACATCAGAGAATAGAGAGCCAGACACACAGAGGCACACTACAACATCACACACACCACATAGTAGCACAAAGCACCACACACCAACACACTCATCACCACATACACCACCCCACACCTCATCCACACCACCCCATGGCACCACAAAGACACCCACGCTTTACGGACCAAGAACTCAGGGTGATGGTGGAGGAAATCATCAGAGTGGAACCCCAGCTCTTCGGCTCACAGGTTCAGCACACCACCATAGCAAGGAAGGCGGAGCTATGGCAGCGGATCGTGGACAGGGTCAACGCGGTGGGACAGCACCCCAGAAATAGGGACGACATCCGCAAACGATGGAACGACCTACGGGGGAAGGTGCGCTCGATGGTGTCGTGACACAACATCGCGGTGCAGAAGACTGGCGGAGGACCCCCACCCACCCCACCAGAATTCACAGCATGGGAGCAAGAAGTATTAAACATCCTGCATCCTGAGGGCCTCGCTGGAGTACCCGGAGGAATGGACTCAGGTAAGTCCTATCTCATATACTTCATCCCCCCCACCCCACCAGCATGCCAACCCACACCCCCACCCTCACCCCCAACCCACCATCACACATCATCCCTGAGAATGTTTCCCTAGCACAACCCACCCAACCCCTCACCAACCCTTGCATGCCACCACAAACATTGGACACCCATTACCTAAGCATGACCACTGCACATACCCATCCCCCCCCACAAACCACCCTCACAACACCACCCACGAGGGAATGCCTGCACTGGGGGACAAGGGCACCCATAAATCGCACGCTATTTCACACACAGAAACAATAACCATACTCTTTCACCCCATGCAGGACCCGAACGCCAACACACCGGTCAGGAGGGTCCTCAAATGTCCATCCCACCCCCGGAACAGGTCCCCAGTGAGGACAGCAGCTCGGTCGACCTGGAACCTGATGACCAGCCCGGACCATCGGGAACCTCTGGGCAGTGGGTTCCCCAAACACAGACACAGGCCACAGCAGACCCGAACCCCCCTGGGAACAACAGCACAGCTCCCACCCAGCGGGCCCATGCCTCTGTCTCTAGGACAGGTCAAGCAGCGGTGTGTCTGCCACTACAGGGCACCCAGGCCAACCCAACACCCCAACAACAACAGGGACCTGGGGGCAGTGGGAGTGGGCACACCGTCCTGGGGACAGAGGCCCAGGCAAACAGGGCAACTCGGAGGGCTGCCGTGCGACAGGGGGGGGAGGAGAGGCCCAGGGAACCCACTCTCCAAGAGGCCCTCACTACCATCATGGGAGCATACCACCACTCCCAAGAGACGATGGCGACGGTATTGGCCAGGTTCACCGAGATCCAGGCACAGCAGGAAGAACGCTACATGGGGTTCAGCAACCAACTCACCACCATTGCTACCGCCATGGGGAGCATGGTCCAGGCCCTCAACAGGATAGAAGACACGTTGTGGGACCATGTGGCACCACACAGGGCCCCTGTCACTAGCCAGGAACAGCCTACCACCTCCGCCGGCGCTAGTGGACAGGAGGCCCACACACAACGACAGGCCACAAGAACCCCACCTCCTGCTGAAGAACAACCACCCCGCAAGAGGAGCCTAAGACCCCAAAAAAAACCAGAGTAGCATGCCAAGACCACCGCCAGCATGAGATACCCCCAGAAGTCATCCCACTGTCCCACCTTGCCACCCTGTCCAAACTCAAACAGCCCCTGCTCCATCCTTCCACAGGCATATGGACAATAGACCTGTCAGACTGAGAACTGGACTCTGCCATGGACATCACTCCACCCCCACCCATCACCGTTTTACTATAATGTACCATTATCTAAGCACACAAAATAAAACAATTATTGCACCGAAAACCGTTTTGAGTCATGCTGTATTCTCAAAAAATCGTACAACCCATAACAGTTCACAATATGTGATGTCAGTTAGTGATGACAACATACCAATGTCAATACGCTGTAGTACATGGCCAAACCAAGCAGAAGTCGGGCTATGAGTCATTAAGCACTGAGAAGGGAAGGGAAAAAGAAATGTTATTTAAAAGAGCTGGGGGGAAATACATAAAGTTGCGATGCATGAGGCTCTAAGTAAATGGGAAATGGCGTGGCTGAACCTTACCTGTGTGCTACTGAAAATACTGTTGTATGACAGCTTCCCTGTTGTCTGTTTCCTCACCGTCGTCTTCCTCCTCTTCACTCTCCACAGGCTCCACGGCTTCTACGACACCACCATCTGGACCATCCTCCTGCAGGAAAGGCACCTGGCGTCGCAAAGCCAGGTTGTGAAGCATACAGCAGGCCACGATGATGTGGCACACCTTCTTTGGTGAGTACATTAGGGATCCACCTGTCATATGCAGGCACCTAAACCTGGCCTTCAGGAAGCCGAAGGTCCTTTCTATGACCCTCCTAGTACGCCCATGGGCCTCATTGTACTGTTCCTCTGCCCTGGTCCTGGGATTCCTCACTGGGGTCAATAGCCACGGCAGGTTGGGGTAACCAGAGTCACCTATTAGCCACACACGCTGTCTCTGTAGCTGTTCCATCACATAGGGGACGCTGCTATTACGCATAACATACGCGTCATGCACTGACCCAGGGAACATGGCATTCACATGGGAGATGTACTGGTCTGCCAAACAGACAACCTGCACATTCATAGAATGGTAATTTTTCCTATTTCTGTACACCTGTTCATCGTCATTTGGGGGTACTAATGCCACATGGGTCCCATCAATGGCACCAATGATGTTGGGGATATGTCCAAGGGCATAGAAATCACCCTTCACTGTGGCAAAATCAGCCTCTTCTGGGAATATGATGTAGCTCCTCATGAGTTTCATCAGGGCAGACAACACTCTGGACAGAATCTTTGAAAACATAGGCTGAGACATTCCAGATGACATGGCCACTGTTGTCTGGAATGAGCCACTTGCAAAAAAATGGAGGACTGATAGAACCTGCACTAGAGGGGGAATTCCTGTGGGTTGGCGGATGGGTGACATCAGGTCTGGCTCCAGCTGGGCACACAGTTCATGTATAGTGGCTCGGTCAAGTCGGTATCGGAGTATTATATGGCGTTCTTCCATTGTCGACAGGTCAACCAGCGGCCGGTACACAGGAGGATTCCTCCTTCTCCTCGCAAGTCCCTGCGGACGGTGCCTAGGAAGGACAACATGGAGCACTGAGTCAATCAACTCACAGGTACGTACAACACAGCTCGCACAGTACACGAAAATGTATTGACTGCTATGTTTGTATGTGTGCAAATGCAAGGCCTAGGCCTGTGTGACGCAGTAGATTTTAAGCCATGTGGGCCCTTGAAATGGCGGCTGCCTGACCTCTAAACTGGGACAATGGGATGTGAGGTCAATGCGCTGGCGTGGCACACCGTGGCGGTAGGCGGTCGAAGACCGCGGTGCAAAGCCGCATTGGTTAACATTGCACCCTATGGGAATCAGGAGCCAATGACGATGTGCGCCGGCGGTCGCGGTACGCACCGCCGCGGTACGCACCGCCGCGGTACGCACCGCCGCGGGCGTGACCGCCATTTTCTATCTGCTTAATCACTCGAGACCTGATCATCCACAGGAGAGGACCTATACTGCAACTGCTGCTGTGACCTCGGTCTGGAAGTGACAATGGCTGCTGCGACTGGGGAAAGGGCCCCTGCCTTCACGTCTGAAGAGTTGGAGAAACTTGTGGACGGGGTCCTCCCCCAGTATGCGCTGCTCTACGGTCCTCAAGACCAACAGGTGAGTACACTGAGTGCAAATTGAATGGGTAATGCCTGTGTGGAGTGGGGTGGCTGTCAGTTGGTGGGGTGGGGAGAAAATGAGGAATGCAACGCACGACTGATGAGAGTATGGGCCACATGGCAAGGGTGGGGAGGGGGACATGTACTCCAAACATGCAGAAATTTGACGTTTTCTCTTTCCCACCCTGTACATGTCAAACAGGTGAGCGCCCATCAGAAAATCGATATTTGGCGTGCCATCGCCAAGGAAGTCCGGGCCCTGGGGGTCTACACCAGACGGGGCACCCACTGTCGGAAGAGGTGGGAGGACATCCGCCGCGGAACCCGAAAGACCGCCAAGTCACTGCTGGGGATGGCCTCCCGACCTAGGAGGGGTGCCAGTCGTACCCTGACCCCCCTGATGTCCCGGATCCTGGCGGTGGCCTACCCTGATTTGGATGGGCGCTTGAGGACATCACAGCAGACACAAGGGGGTGAGTATCAGCACATTCTCCTATCTATATGCGCAGTGGAGGCGTCTGGGTGGGGGAGGAGGGCTGTGGGTGACAGTAGGCCAGGGCGCTTTCTGTAGTGTAGTCCCCTCCCTTAGACATGGCCCTGTGCCCCCGCCCACCACCTCTGTAGGGTGCCAAGTGCAGCTATCCATGGTCCAACATCACCCATGAGCGCGTCTGTTGTCCCTAGACCTGTTGGCCTAGTCAGAAGTACAGAGTAGTGTACCCCAAGTTCGCGGCTTAGTGCATGAGGCACCTGTGTCTGTCCTCTCCGCCAAGGCTATTGACAAGGCATGCACTCAACTTTGTTTTATTTCTCCCCCCACCCTTATTCTTTGTTTCTTGTGCATTAGCATCATCAGGCGGAGGAGAATTGGCATCGGAGCACGAGGGAGCTGCAGGTCACCAGGCCCCGGTGGGCACTGACACAGACACCGAGGGCACCAGTGATCCGGAGGGCGATGGGAGCACCACAACGGGGGCCGGTGGAGACACCAGCGACACGGACACGTCCTCGTTTGGGAGCTCCCTAGCGGGGCGGCAACATCTGTGCCCCCCGCAACAACAGGTACAGCCACCACCCAGCGCACCAGCACCGCCCTCCCAGCAGCCCCTCAGTCTTCGCTCCGTGCCCGTTCGCCCAGGAAGGCGCGCGTCTCCGCCCCAGGCACCTCAGCCCCTGCCTCTGTTACCCCTGCTGCCCTCAGTGCGGAGCTCATTGACCTCGTGAGGACGCTCATTGTTGGGCAGACTACCCTTTTGAATGCCATCCAGGGGGTGCAAAGGGAGGTGCAACAGAGCAATGCCTACCTGGAGGGCATTCATTCGGGTCAGGCTGCCCATCAACGAGCATTCACTTCTCTGGCCTCAGCACTGACGGCAGCCATTGTCCCAGTCTCCAGTCTCCCTCTTCTAACTGCCTCCAGCCTTTCTCTGTCTCCTGTTCCTCAGCCTATCCCATCCACACCATCCGACCAGCCTGCACACACCTCAACAACCAAGGCCAGCTCATCCAAACATAAGCACCACAGAACACACAAGCATTCACCCAAGCAACACCCAGTTGCAGACATACCAACAGTCACTACCACCTCTGTGTCCCCCTCCTCCTCGTCTCCCTCCTCCCTCCCTGTGACGTCTACACTCACACCTGCATGCACACCAACATCAGCCAGTTCTTCCATCACCAGCACACCCTCCACTACAGTCCTCACACGTGCAGTCACCACCCCCACTGCCATGTACACGTCCCCTGTGTCCTCTCCCACTGTGTCTGTAACCCCCTCTTCCAAGACACATAAACGCAGGCAGACACCCAAACAACAGCCAACCACCTCACGACAGCCTACGTCTCAGTCACCTGCACCCAAGGACAGCACACCTGACTCTCCTACAACCACATCCTCTTCCTCCACTTCTATCTCCACTACTCCTACCCTTTACCCTGGTCCAAAGAAATATTACCTCTCAAATGTTGACCTCTTTCCCTCCCCTGACCCACCCCCTCCATCTGGGAAAAGTCCCAAAGGCACCTCAGCCACCACCAGCCCAGCTTCCAAGGTACAAGTGGTGCATGGAATATGGAGTCCACCCTTTGGCGGCAGTAACACTTCGCTGAGCAGCAAGGGGACTGGCAGCCCCCCCCCAGGCAAGAGGACCCGGAAAGTGAAGGGCCGCCGTGAGCGGACTGAGACGGATGCCCCCAAGGAGGTGACTCCGGCCACTTCACCTGCCACAACAGCCAGGGGAGGCAAGGGCCCGAGAGCCCCATCTAAGGAGCGGAAGGGCAGCAGGGCGGAGAGGCCAGCCAGCAGGAGCGCGGAGCAGGAGGGCCCCACACGCCCCATCCCGGCTGCAAGGGACGACACCAAAGGGCCCAGGACTCCGTCTCCGAAGGGGCCTGACACTGCACGTTCGGAGGGCGAGTGAGCAGGTTGTCCAGGCCAGGTCTGACTCCCTACACTGACTGGAAGAGCACCGCTGAAGAGGGCCCCGCCGTGAAGACAAGCACCGCTGAACAGGGCCCCGCCGTGCAGAAGTGCACCGCTGAACAGGGCCCCGCCGTGCAGAAGAGCACCGCTGAACAGGGCCCCGCCATGAAGACAAGCACCGCTGAACAGGGCCCCGCGTGAAGACAAGCACCGCTGAACAGGGCCCCGCCGTGCAGAAGAGCACCGCTGAAGAGGGCCCCGCCGTGAAGACAAGCACCGCTGAACAGGGCCCCGCCGTGCAGAAGTGCACCGCTGAACAGGGCCCCGCCGTGCAGAAGAGCACCGCTGAACAGGGCCCCGCCGTGAAGACAAGCACCGCTGAACAGGGCCCCGCCGTGCAGAAGAGCACCACTGAAGAGGGCCCCGCCGTGAAGACAAGCACCGCTGAACAGGGCCCCGCCGTGCAGAAGAGCACCGCTGAAGAGGGCCCCGCCGTGAAGACAAGCACCGCTGAACAGGGCCCCGCCGTGCAGAAGAGCACCGCTGAAGAGGGCCCCGCCGTGAAGACAAGCACCGCTGAACAGGGCCCCGCCGTGCAGAAGAGCACCGCTGAACAGGGCCCCGCCGTGAAGACAAGCATCGCTGAACAGGGCCCCGCCGTGCAGAAGAGCACCGCTGAACAGGGCCCCGCCGTGAAGACAAGCACTGCTGAACAGGGCCCCGCCGTGCAGAAGAGCACCGCTGAACAGGGCCCCGCCGTGAAGACAAGCACCGCTGAACAGGGCCCCGCCGTGCAGAAGAGCACCGCTGAAGAGGGCCCCGCCGTGAAGACAAGCACCGCTGAACAGGGCCCCGCCGTGCAGAAGAGCACCGCTGAACAGGGCCCCGCCGTGAAGACAAGCACCGCTGAACAGGGCCCCGCCGTGCAGAAGAGCACCGCTGAAGAGGGCCCCGCCGTGAAGACAAGCACCGCTGAACAGGGCCCCGCCGTGCAGAAGAGCACCGCTGAAGAGGGCCCCGCCGTGAAGACAAGCACCGCTGAACAGGGCCCGCCGTGCAGAAGAGCACCGCTGAACAGGGCCCCGCCGTGAAGACAAGCACCGCTGAACAGGGCCCGCCGTGAAGACAAGCACTGCTGAACAGGGCCCCGCCGTGCAGAAGAGCACCGCTGAACAGGGCCCGCCGTCTCAAGCACCGCTCCGCTGGGCACCGCCGTCTCAAGCACCGCTCCGCTGGGCCCTTCCTGTGAAGCACCGCTCCGCTGGGCACCGCCGTCTCAAGCACCGCTCCGCTGGGCCCTTCCTGTCAAGCACCGCTCCGCTGGGCACCGCCGTCTCAAGCACCGCTCCGCTGGGCCCTTCCTGTCACGCACCGCTCCGCTGGGCACCGCGTCTCAAGCACCGCCCTTCCTGTCAGGCACTGTTCACGGTTCACTGTGCCCACCATGCATCCTCCTTGTCCAGTGGAGACTGTTATCCACTTGAGAGACTGTGGCTTTGCACTCCCCAGGATGGCACAGTGGGCAATCCACCCACTGTAGAGACTTGAGAGACTGTGGCTTTGCACTCCCCAGGATGGCACAGTGGGCAATCCACCCACTGTAGAGACTTGTGAGACTGTGGCTTTGCACTCCCCAGGATGGCACAGTGGGCAACCCACCCACTGGAGAGACTTGAGAGAGACTGTGGCTTTGCACTCCCCAGGATGGCACAGTGGGCATGGTGGGCCCTTTGTGGATCTGGCGTCGTGGACTCATGTGGCTGTGGTGCCCCCCCTTCCCTTCCCCCTGAGGTGCCTGTGGTTTTGTCACCAGATGCCCCTGCAGTGTTCTCTCCAAAGGACTCAGGTCTCCTGTGTGGGCTTTGCCCTTGTTTCGCTACACTTTGGCCCACGGACATGATGGATTCGTAAGATGTGCAGGACTACTTGCTTCAGTTATCCACTGCTGTGTAAATAATTTGTTTATCAGAAGAAAGTTTTGATGGTTGATAAATACTTTTCTGAGACTATTTTGTTCATAAATATTTATTCTCAATTTGGTTATGTGATTGTATTTTTTACGGGTGTTTGGGTGGTGTCACTGTGACTTGTTGCTCTGCATTGGTGTGTACATCTTGGGGGGGTGGTGGGGGTCGCATATGTGTGTGCCCGTAACCTTTCCTCCTCCCCCCTCCCGTGTGTCGTAGGTGCAGTACTCACCGTTGACGTCTGCGGCGGAGTTCGTACTCGTGGTAGATGAGCAGGTAGACGAGTGCAGGTATGATGTTCAATTCGGGTTCCATGCTGTCCTCCGTCCTCGTGGAGTGCGTAGAGGTGAGCGTTTTCCCGTTCGTAGTCTGTTTCCGCCGTGTTTTTATCGGCGGTGCTCCCGCCCCGGAAAAGGTGGCGGATTGGTGAGTTGTGATAGGGTGGGCGGTACATTGTCTGCCGCCTGCCTGTTGGCTGGGACCGCCGCGCTGTTTGTTTGTCCCTCCGTGGCGGTCGGAGTGTTAAAGTGGCGGTCTCTGTTGGCTTTATCACCAACCGCCAGGGTCAGAATCACCCCCTAATTCTTGTATTGATTTGCAAACCATTCAGATCCCAGCAGTTACTCTGTTTGCTTTCCTATTTGTATTGGTTTAATTCCATATCTAAATTTGATAAAGTTTTTCAATTCCTCTTTTGAGATGTCTCTCCAAATCTTAGTTAACCATTACACTATTCAAATCAAACTGATCATTATATTTAGTTATTTTTTGCATCGTAAGTAATTAAATTAGTGATACACTTGTTGAAGAAAATATACAATTTTGGTGCAAACTATTTTCCTTCTTTACAAATGCATGTTTATAACGGCGTTCTAAGCCCATATGGGATCCTTCAATTAATGTGAGACTTGTGACGGCTGAGGTATGTGTTTCCTCAAAAAGTGTTCCTATTGATTCAAACTTTTCTGTGCCTGGGATTTTAATGTAGTTGAAGGTGAGAATGTATCTTTCACTGCTCTTAGAATCATATTAATTTCATCTTCACTGAAAGCCAGCAGCCCAGCTGATTTTATTGTCAAATTACTGAGGTTTTAAATTACATGCTGCTCTTATTTGTAGTTATTTGTAATGGTGCTGGTTATAAATTATGACGTTAGCTAAAACTTGTTCTGCATTCTGGTTGTAACTGTCCTGTGTTTAATACTAAATCATTTGAAATATTTATTAGTGCAGTTATTGTCCTAGAAAACCATATGTTTAGTGTTTTGGGGTCTCTGTCTGAATATAGAATGAACTCAAAAGGATATATCTCCCATCCTTTTAATGAAAACCTGTGCTTATTAAATACATTTAGCTTTGAAAAGTAATAGCTAGTTTCTTAACTTAATTTCAATCTCTCAAAGACCAAGATTGAGCAAACCTAAGCACTGAATATTTTGAAATGAAAAATGATGCCAGAGGTATGCTGGCTATAACTCGATAATACCTTGGCATATGATAAGAAACTAACCCCAGAGACCCTTACTAGCACTCATGTTCAGACCCACTCTTTATTGCCTGCCCGGTGGCACCCAGCTGCCACTCCTAATTCCCTTTCCCCTTCAATCTCAATATAAACAGTGCAGCTGTCATTAACTGGAATATTGCTGAAATAATTCTGAAATCAGAAGACTCTAGAGGTCATTAGGAGTTTGCCAGACAGAAACATCTGTCTACCAAACTCCCGACTAGGAGACCGCCGCCGTGCTGGCAGTCTCCCCACTGGCCCATTGCAGCTTTCCCACTGGATTGACCGGCGGAAACCATGGTTTCAGCTGGTCAGCCCAGTTTGAAAGGTGTGGCAGCATTTATCCTGACTCATAATTGAGCAAGAGGCAATGCTGCCACACGCTGGGTGCACCAGCATCCTTGAAATGCGCACTGTCTGCACAATAGAGTGTGTGCGGTTGGGATCTTGGGGCCAGATATAGTAAAATCCTATTTTGCGAATCAGAAATTGCGAGTCGGTGCAACTCTCAATTTCCGATTCTCAACATCGGATGCAGAACGGTGTCTCAGACATCGTCTGCGAATCTCAATTGGTTCACAAAGACCCACCTCATTAATATTAATGAAGTGGGTCGCATTTTGCGACCCCATTGAGATTCCCTGCACTCACAGGGATGGTGGCCTGCTGGAGACAGCAGATCTCCATGTCTGGGACTGCTTTTTAAATAAAGCAGTTTTTTTTTTGTATTGCAGCCCGTTTTCCTTAAAGGAAAACGAGTTGCAATACAAAAAACTAACGAAACTCTTTGGTTTCAGTTATTCAGAGTAGGCAGTGGTCCATTGGACCACTGCCTGCTCTGAAAAAACATTAATGGTGACATTCACAAAGGGGAAGGGGTCCCATGGGGAACCCTTCCCTTTTGCGAATAGGTTACCACCAGTGTGACACTGGTGGTAACTGCGAATTGCTTTGCGACCGCGTTCGCGGTCCCAAAGCAATTCTGCATCACGGTGCGAGTCACAAATAGGAAGGGAACACCCCTTCGTATTTGCGAGTCACATTCCCATTTTGCGAGTCGGTACCGACAGATGTAGCAAAACGCTTCCTACATCTGGTCCTTGGCCCCTGGTGGGGCTAACAGTAGGTTGGCGGCCACAGCCGTGGGGATCTGACTGCCACCGCCAGACTCATAATCGGCCCCATAGAGTGTGGCCAACTCATAGATTATCATGGGATTTGCCATTTCCAGGAAACTGGAGCAATTGACAACATATTCAGAAGTGGATGTAAGAGCTATTGTACTCCAGCTATTCTGTCTCGAGCAGAACGTTGAGGTGGTTGTTCATTTAGTTGACAAACTTGCTGTCTTGTTCTGTAGTGGAGTTGCCTCATTTGTTATGCAAGGGTTAATCTTTACCAGACGGGGAACCCCACTCCTTCTCATTAATATCTACAATCTGAGCTTTGGCAATTAGAAGGAATCTTCAGCTCTTTTTCTATTAGATGAGACCTTAGCTCTGTACTCCAAGTCCCATCATGTTATGAAGGCAGATGACCTGAACATGCATATACCCACACATATCTATTTGTTTTATTTCTTCATTCATTAATAAGTATTATTTGTTTTTATTTTGATTCATTTAGATATGATTTATTTATTCTTTTAAGTGTTAAATGTAGCAAATTGTGTAACATTTACACGTACTTTCAACATAATCATGTTTATAATTTGTGATACGTTATCATAATAAAACAGAGACCCAGCAGCATAAAGACAAATACTTCTATGTTAACTATGCAATGACCTGTATACTTGTTTATATGTCAAGCATATAAATATATATATATATATATATATATATATATATATATATATATATATATATATGTGTGTAGGCCTATAGCTTTGGCGCCGGTTGATGAATTTTAACTACATTTTCCCCCAAAATTGACTCTCACGTGAGCTGCTGCCAGGAAAGTTTCAGGGTGAACCGTCAAGTGGGGCTGAGAAAAAAGGGGGGTCTCAAAACTCTTTTGCCCCATTCAATTTTCCATGGGGATTTTGAACAGCAATATTACATTAAAGCTGGCAGAAAGGCATCTCTTGGTCCAAAAGCACCCTTTTTGTTATTTGGTATAAATCCATTCACTAGTTTTAGAGAAATCAAAGAAAATCCAAATTTGTATATATAGGGACATGAAGACCTTGCGAACCCTCTTGGTCTGATGCTGAGATCTGATTGACTGCCAAAACTTCAACAAGGAAGTGTTGGCAGCCATGTTGGGACTCTGCTTCCCGAGTCCCAGGAAAAAAGTAAAAAATAAAAAAGGGGCCAGGTTAGGGACAACCTAACCCTTAGCTCTGGTACTGGCATCCCACAGGGACCCTCATAGGACAGAAAAGCATTAAAAAGAAAATTGCAGAAATTGTGGCGGATGTGCAGGGCTGCTAAAGTTTTTAAAAAAGCAACCACTTGATAATGATGAGGCCCCGGGGTGGGCCAAGTCCCAGGGACATTGGCATTTTAATCTGCAAGTTGGCGAGGAGATATTTATCCCCTGCATTTGTACTATTACATGGAAGATGAAGCAGACCGCAGGTCAACAACTTTAAATGCACCTTGCACCACATTGCAATTTGAGGGACAGCCTTATCAAGGAATCTGGTGAGTATGTGTCCTTTCATTCTACACTTCACAGCACAGATGCAACCCTTTAAATCATTACAGGTTCTAGAGATTTGGCATATAAATACAAACATTATTTGTACACAGAGGCTAAGGAAAACATGTGATGGATTGCTGTGATAAACATTACAGGAATTTGAATATATGCACAAATGTTTGACTTTTAATGGCATTGTGAGGATTAACAAATGCAAAATATAAATCTATGTACCTTTAAGAGTTCTAACTGGATTTGTGCTGCCTGTCATGTAATTGATTATGCTCACATGATAATTAAGTTCTCAGCTGTGGAACATGAGACTATAAATCCCAGAATGCCTCTGTGCACGGAAAAAGCAGGCAACAAACAACAGCTTGAAGACCGACTGAAAACCACTTGAAAAATACAAAATGTTGAAATGCATTGTGGTGTCTAGTTAACGTTGCCTGGGTACTGCTGCCTGATTATTAAACCAATTTGCCAGTGAAATCGTCGGGAGTGCGGTGTTTTCTCTTCTATATATAAATATATATATATATATAGAGAGAGAGAGTCTGATGGTCATGTAGGGGAAGAAGGGAGGAGACAAGGGGCATGACCAACCTCCGTGGAAGATGGTGGCTTAGCTCTGAGATCTGGCCAAGCTACTGTCATTGTCAGTGCTCCTGAGCACCTGGAGGGGCCGGAATCAGGTCCCCTGAGCTCCAGAGGAACAGAACTCCCGTGGATGAGTGGAGTGCCGGCACCAGATAGCCCTGAAACAGTGAGGAAATGCAGGTGGGATATGGCCCGCTCAACAAAATGAAGACTGTCAGGTGAGAGAGGTGACGCTATGGATGACACGGTGGCCTCCAAGCCATTTATCGGAGAAGGGATGGAAGACTGGACAGGGGCACTCTAGCGACCTGAGAGGAATCCTCTTTCTACTCGGTGAGGACACAAAGGCCCTCATTACAACCCTGGCGGTCGGTGTTTAAGCGACGGTAACACCGCCAACAGGCTAGCGGTAAAAAAATGGGATTATGACCACAGCAGAAACCGCCAACATAGACCGCCATTTTAACACTCCGACCGCCATCGCGGTAGCAACAAACACCTCAGCGGTCACCGCCAACAGACAGTTGGAAGACAATGTACCGCCCACCCTATAATGAGAGGCCAATCCGTCACCTTTTCCGGGGCGGTACCAACGGCATCAAAAGCATGGCGGAAACAGTACACTGAAGGGGAACCGCTCACCTTCCAACACTGCACGTAGAACCAGAACGCGATGGAGCCTGAATTGCAGGTCCGCCCGATGTTGGTGTATCTACTAATGCACCAGGAAGTAGAAAGAAGGTGGCGACGACGACGGTGAGTTCTTCACCTAGCACACAGGGGAGGGGAGAGGTAAAAGGGAGTTACACACACAGGTGGCGCGCAACGCCCCACCCTCACCCACAACACCATACACACTAACACATCCAACAACATGACATATACACCCCGTCACCCCCTGGAAGAACACAAGGACAAAAGGAGATGAGTTGAACCAGTGATATTTTGGAACATTCAGATATAGCAAACGAATAAAAATAAATCAGTATATACAAATATTTACATGATGTACAGAAGGCCGTACACTGTCCTTTGTAAATGTCCGTGGACCAGTGGTCCCAAAAATCATGGGCGAAGCCCACACATGACACCTGCATCAAAACGGAGAGAACACTGCAGAGGCATCAGGTCAAAAAAACACAGGCACCTCAGGGGGAAGGGGAGCGGGGACACCTCAGTCGGAAGATGGTGCTACGCCACTGCTCCTTGAGGGGGCTCCATGCCAACAGCGATAACCTGGGGAGTGCAAAGCCACAGTCTCTCAAGTGGGTGGTTTGCCCACTGCTTGCTCCTGGGGAGTGCAAAGACATTCTTTCAAGTCTCTCAAGTGGGTGGTTTGCCCACTGCTTGCTCCTGAGGAGTGCAAAGCCACAGTCTCTCAAGTGGGTGGTTTAGTCTTTCTAGTGGGTGGTTTGCCCACTGCTTGCTCCTGGGGAGTGCGTAGCCACAGTCTCTCTATTGGGTGGGTTTTCCACTGCTTGCTCCTGGGGAGTGCAAAGCCACAGTCTCTCTAGTGGGTGGTTTGCCCACTGCTTGCTCCTGGGGAGTGCAAAGCCACAGTCTCTCTAGTGGGTGGCTTCTCCACTGGTTCTGGAGTGGGCTTGGTGCCCAGAGTGCTTCATCCTGGCAAGGATTGGGGGAGTGGATGCATATCTCCACTAGTTCTGGAGGGGGCATTGTGCCCAGTCTGCTTCATCCTGACAAGGATTGGGGGAGTGGATGCATATCTCCACTGGTTCTGGAGGGGGCATTGCGCCCAGAGTGCTTCATCCTGGCAAGGATTGGGGGAGTGGATGCATATCTCCACTGGTTCTGGAGGGGACATTGTGCCCAGTGTGCTTCATCCTGCCAAGGACAGGGTGAGTGGATGCCTTCTTCCACTGGTTCTGGAGGGGGCATTGTGCCCAGTGTGCTTCATCCTGCCAAGGACAGGGTGAGTGGATGCCTTCTTCCACTGGTTCTGGAGGGGGCATTGTGCCCAGTGATGCTGCACCTGGGGTGTGGCAGTTCCCATTCCCTCATCTGGGTTTCTCAGCCACGAGATGTGCACGGATCAGGTAGCATGATTCTCCATGGAGGCAGAGCCGCACTCCATCCTGCGGCGACTTAGACTGCAAACTGCTGGTAGTGCCAGTGCTGGTGGTGGTGCCTCATGTGGTGTGTGCAGGGTCCAGGACATCACCTGCAGCTTCGGACGGCTGCCCACTGGGGAAGCTGCTGATGTCTGATGTTGTGGCACCGGCCGGGCATGTGGCGGTGCAGATGGTGGTGGCTGCGGTGGTGTCTGTGGAGGAGATGCTGCTGGTGCTGCCCGTGGTGCAGGTCTCTGTAGTAGTGGAGGGAGACACCAGACCGTCTCCAGCAGCCTTGGACGGCTGATTACTGTGGAGGATGCTGGTGACTGTCATTGTGGCAGCGGCGGTGCAGGGGGTGGTGCAGATGGTGGTGCAGATGGTGGGCCAGGTGGCGGTGCAGGTGGTGGTGCAGGTGGCGGTCGTTGTGGCGGTGCTGACCGTGGTACAGGTTGCTGGCCTGTCTGGGGAAATGGTGGTCACCAGCCCCTCACCAGGAGTCTTCGTGCCCTGAGGTGACTTGCCCTTTCTTTTGTGTCCCTTCCCCACCCTGGTAGTCGCTGCTGGGACCTTGGCACTGTCCTCTTTGGGTTTGGATGAGGCCTTGCTGGGTGGGTGGTGCGACTTTTCCCTGCTGCATGCCGGCCCCTTCTTAACCTTGGCAGGTGGCGTAATCGGGTGGTCCTTAGCATCTGCAGGTGGCACACTGGCAGCCCTGACGGGTGCCCCCTTCGATCCTCCCGGACTTGCAGGGACCACAGCGGACGCCGATTTGGTGGCGCAGGTGCTGGCCTGCGATCTAGACATCCCGGCCCTAGGGGAAGGACGGGGGAGGCGAGGTGTAGGGAAGAGGTCAATGTTAGCTAGGAAACGTTTTTTTGACACACTGGGACAGGAAGATGGAAGGGGGGGTGGGAGTGGAGGTAGAGGTAGTGGTTGTAGGAGGTGTACGTCTGCTGAGATTGGGTGAAGGTATATGGGCTGGAGGCTGTTGTGAGGTGGATGGCTGTTGAGTGGGTGTGTGCCTGCGTTTGTGTACTTTGGGAAGAGGGCTCACAGACACACTGGGAGAGGACACAGGGGATGTGTGAATGGTTGTGGGGGTGGTGATTGCATGTGAGGGGTGTGTTGTGATGGGTGTGCTGGTGATGGAGGCAGTGGCTGATTTAGTGCATGCAGGTGTCAGTGGAGACGATACTGGGAGGGAGGAAGAGGAGGGGGGACACCATGGAGTCAGTGGATGTTGGTATGTGTGCATTGGTATGGTGCTTGTGCGAGTGCCTGTGGGATGATGTGTGGTGCTTATGTTTTCCTGAACCACTTTTGTGTGTTGATGTGTGTGTATGCTGATCTAAAGGTGTGCTTGGGCTAGGCTGAGGTAGAGGGTATTGGGTCTGGGTAGTGGAGGGGGGAGGCTGGACACAGAGACAATGGCTGCCATCAGTGCTGGGGCCAGAGACTGAAATGCTCTCTGTTGGGCCGCCACACCAGAATGAATGCCCTCCAGGTATGCATTTGTTTGTTGCAAATGCCTTTCGACACCCTGGTTGGCATTCAGAATGGTTGACTGCCCAACAGTGAGGGATCTCAGGAGGTCAATAGCCTCCTCACTGAGAGCAGCAGGGCTAACTGGGGCAGGGCCTGAGGTGCCTGGGGCGAAGGAGATGCCCACCCTCCTGGGTGAGCTGGCATGGGAAACATGCTGAGGGGCTGGTGGAAGTGCGGTGCTGGTAGGGGGATGGAGGCTGCACCTGTTGTTGGGGTGGCACAGAGGTGTCCACCCCGCCAGGGAGCTTCCATCAGAGGAGGAGTCACTGTCACTGGTATCCCCTCCTGTCCCCGTCGTCAAGCTCCCCTCGCCCTCCGTCCCACTGTGGCTTCACCCCGTGGATTCACCCTCATGGGCCATGTGGGATGCAGCTCCCTCTGTTGCCGGTGCCTCTGCTCCTCCGCCAGATTATGCTAATGCACACAAGGACAGGGTGACAAAACAAGAAGGGGGGGATAGACAGAGGACACACATGGTCAATGCCAGCAACACCGCTACCGTTGGTGTACACAACACACACTGCGCTGCCCCATGCACTAGGCCATGCCCAACCATTCACTAAGGTAGTCACCAGCCCATGGGGTACAATGCGTAATGCCAGCACCTGCACACCTAACACCCACAGGAGCCTGCACAGTAGTAGTTGGCCACTTGTACCATTGGGGTAGGGGTGCTTCAGAGCCTGCAAACAAGGGACCAGCCCTGCCATGATCGCCCTGGCCTATGGGCACCCACAGCCCACATCCCCCACCCAGCTAGTTCCTAAAGTGCGCAAAGTCAGCTTTCTGAAACTGTGCTCACCCCCTTGTGACTGCTGTGATGCCCTCAAGCGCCCATCCAACTCCGGATAGGCCACCACCAGGATGCGGAACATCAGGGGGGTCAATGTGCAACGGGCACCCCTTTCACATTGGGAGGCCCGACCCAGCTGCTTCGTATTAAGAAATGCAATATTATTAATGAAGAATGTCATTTTGATAATAGCACGTGATAAAACAATGGAGCTTACTAAGTGAGGAAGTCGCTTTCCTATAATAATCATCACCGTCTGGAGAGGATTGAACATTAAAGAGTGGCCATTCTAACAAGGGGGGGAATTTTGGACAAACCATCCATAAAAACAGGTTTTCCCATTGAAGAAATCTATATATCGGGATTTGGAAGATATCTTCTATTAATATGAAGGCATCCCAAAAAATTGGCGTATTGCTCGGTATGCTGGTCCCTCCTGTGGCTTATTGCTCCCATGCATAAACTTTAGGTTTGGAACCGCCCTGATGAAGGTGGTCTCCAAATGAGAGGAGCGCGTAGGCTTTGGTTCCTACAGTTAGTTGAATTCAGTGTCTATATAGTCCATGTTTTACTATGTATAAATAAGTGAATTGATTGCTATATTCTTTTGTTCTATATCAGCCTGTAGTGGATAGGTTATGTTCTTTGTATATACCTTTTCTATTTGTATAGCTATATCAGTATTGTGGATTAGAGATTTCACTGCCAGTCATCTGTACTGCTATCTGGTGTCTTGAAACCACGGAACACACCTTCCCCTATAGGTCATTCCACCTCCTCCTGATGTCATCCCTGGTTCTTGGATGCTGTCCCACGGCGTTGACCCTGTCCACAACTCTCCGCCATAGCTCCATCTTCCTTGCAATGGACGTCTGCTGCACCTGTGATTCAAAATAAAATAAATGTGATTTAAATAGCACTCTGGCCCATCCTGAGGATCCACAGACCCAGGCAGGCCCTAGTAACTTAAGAATGCTCCTTGTTGATGATAAACTGAACAGGATGCTGGACGCTGTCAACAATTCCAGGGAGTTCCTTGAGTCTAAAATAGACAAGGTGGCATTTGGTTTGAGCATCCTGTGTGATGATCACCGTAAGTTTGCAGACGAAGTTAAGAAGCATGAAAATACAGTGGACAAGGTGCACCCGGTGATGTCCTCACTCCAGAAGCAGATGTCAGACCTTACAGACAAGGTAACACACCTGAATAAATTGGCAATAGATGCGGAAGGCTGAAATTGATATAGCAATATTAGGTTGAGTGGCCTCCTTTAGAAGGCAGAGACTTGGTTCATTATTTGGAGCAATGGTTGTTGACTGAGGCTGCCCCACAGAGACTTTCACTCTTCTTTTCATTAACAAGGGCACACAGTGTTCTGACATGCCGTCTGCCACTGGGGGTTTAGCTCCAACCAGTAGTAGCCCACATCCTACAATAGAAAGACAGAGAATTGATCATACAGAAGGCACATAACAACACAGACCTATAAGTAGAAAACAGCAGGGTGAACTTTTTTCCTGACTATACCATGATGGTGCAACACCGACGTACCTCATTCTTAGAGGTCAAGAGGGAACTACAGGTGGCAGAAATTAGTCACATGCTCCTATATCCGTCACAGTTCAAGATTATGTTGGACGAGATGACCCACTTCTTTGATACACCCTCTGACACCTGGGATTGTTGAAACAATACTAGACCATTGCAGATACGGATAGATGGCGACAGGCTCCACTCCCAAAGCGCAAATGATAAATGATGGGATAGAACAGTGACTCATCGACCATCGAGGGAAGATGTGGAGAAAATGGCAACCACGCTTTGTGCTCTGTTCCCACGTTCCCCTAATGAAACTTTGGTGGATATGCAGGAGTACAGCTCTAGAATGGAATCATCCTCTGGGGAAGATCCAGGTTGAACCCCAGAATGACCTTTAGCTACACAAGGCACTGGGATGCAGAACCTACTGGGAGCAACCGCTGCCTTTCAGGGATCAATCTTACATAATATACTGAACACACCCTGGGGCAACTACCCTTGGAAAGGGAGTCCCAGGGATAGCAGCACTCACATTTTTTGAACGATGCTCTGGTGGGTGTGACAGTGCTGTTTATCGAGGATGGACCACCACTTACCCATATGCCTATGCACTAGGGAATACAAACACTGGAACCTTTTCACATTTGGATGTTACTGGGCAGATAGCATTGGCCACTTCACACTGGGTTCAGTAGTTGGGGATTATTTTGGTTTGTCTACATAACCTTCCCAGCCCACTACACAACTTATATTTGGCACGCCAATGAGGCCACACCCTCACACTTTACCACAATATCCAAATGGCACACTCGCCAAGTACCTGCACCATACTTACATAGAATGTGAGGGGCATGTGAACTCTCAGGAAAGATATAAAGTGCAGGCTTGCCTTTGACGGAGAGGGGTGGACATTGCATTGTTGTAGGAGACACACCTAGCAAGCATAGAGATGCCAAAATGTATGAGGTGATGGAGAGGGCAGGTGTATGCCAAGAGATACTCTGAGTATGCCAGTGGTGCATTCATTTAGATTAAACCAGGGATTCCCCTTGAGGTCACCACTACTCGCCTGGATAGGGAAGGCAGGCATGTGGTGCTCTAGAGGAGATTAGATGGCATAAGGTTGATACAGGAAGCCTTTACACCCCAAATGTAGGTCAACAACAATTCTTTGGGACATTGACTTGGATAATAGCACAAAGGGCACAATCTCCCAGGCTGCTATGGGAAGGACTTATACTCTATCACAGATGTGCACCTGGACAGATTGACACCTCCCCTTTCTGGTTCCCCGGTTGTCAGACTTGCCCAAGATTTTCAGCAATGGGCAACACACTGGGAACTACACAATATATAATGAGTCAGAAATCTTGAAAACCAGGAATATTTCACCTTGTGCACCACCTGCAAGTACACTTGAATGCACTATTGAGTGCCCAAACCCTGGGGAAGTCTGCTAAATCTGCTGAACACTTACCCTGCCCCATTTCTGATCATCACTCACTTCTCCTACCTTTACAATGGAGCTGATGCCGGACACTAATTCCGAGCAGGTACCCCAGCTCCTACAGAATGCAGCACCATTAGTGGACACTATAAGGGTTTATTTTTAGCACAATCAGCACCTCTCTGCTCACATTTATATGTAGTGGGAGGTGTTTAAGGTCGTGTTGCGGGAGTAATGTGTGCAACTGTATATGGGGGTGTGTAGACTGATGGAATGGGACCTCCTAGAGTTAGAGGGAGACTATTGATGTTTAGAGCAGGATGCCCCAGATGACCATAAACTGGGCGGCACCTGGGGAGAAAGCAGGAACAATATTTAGCACTACAAGAACGACTACCACAGTACACAAGCAGGGAATACCTGTCTACCGCACATACTGAGAGGGAGTACATTGGACAGGCTGTTGGAATGGCTGGCAAACCAAAAGCCAGGGAGGACCTATCTCACAGATTAGAACCAAATGCAGGAATGTAGTGTACACAAAGCTGGACATATATACGATCTTTACTCAACACTACAGTGAACTATATCAGCCCTGAACCATGCTTTTGTGAGAGTTGAGATGTTCTTTATAAAATGTTGAGTTTTTACGTAATTATACTTACAGATTAATGTGTGAATTGATTCAATAATAATATTGTGTTTACGAAAATTGTGACTAACTGAATGGCTACCATCTTATGTAAGGCCTCTATTTGTTCATGATAACTTTAGCTGGTGAAATTATTCTGTCTTTACAATAGAGTGCATCTAAAGCAAATGGTAGAATTAAATGTGTATTTAGTAACCTCTGCTGGACTGAAGTAGAAGAAGATGCGAGGTCACTGTACAATGCAAGCTGTATAAAATGTTTCTAGTGTATTCTGTAGTCTGACTGGCTTCAATGCTTGTAGTTATGTTTCTAACTTGTATGTCTTTCCTCAAGGTAAAAGAAATAGTGTTGTCCATATTTTGTAATCGTCTTACTGTGACTTTGCATTCTAGTGGAGTGCAAACAAAGGATCCACAGATGAGGCTGAAGAAAAGGAAATACAGAATACTAATGTATTCGTTTAGATTTTGTCAATGGAATAACAGCAAATAGAAGAGCTTGGAGTAAACTAATTGTATACATTTGATATATGTTTATGTTCAGATTGGTCATAACTTTCTCAACTCATACTTTATCCAATAATTTTCATTTAGCAAGTTTAATTTAATGTCCATTCACCATTGTTTATGGGTCATTCTTCTTCGGGATCTTCGTGTATCCTTAGTCCTAAAGATTCAATTGCTTTATGATCTGTCACTTTGACATTTCATGTTTTTCAGATAGACTATTGACATTCTGGTATTTTATTAGTTTTTGTCTGTTCAATACTGAATCTATGCTTACAAGCTTTAGTGTACCTTATAGTCCGAATTCTAAAACATTACCCCTACCCTTATTCCTGTTCCTGTCCTGATGTTGGTGCCTGATGTTGCTATCACACTGACAAAGTAGACGTTGTTGCTGATTTTCTTAGAGATTTGGTAATTGCATGAAATGTAAATTGTTATTTGTCTTTTGTTTTTCAGGTACCAGCTGCAAAAGTTTATACTGCTGCTTATTTTTTTGATGGTGCCATGGCTTTATGTTTTCAAAATTTGTGTTACTAAAACTTTTTCATGAAGCCCAACATGTTAATGCTAATTAGTGGTTAGTGAGGTATGACACTCATGCTCATGAAATGTCGTTGATAATTTCTGTCTTATCATTATTCTGATGTATTCAATTTCTCTTGCTCAGATTCTTTTGCTATGGTTTTGTGTAATAACCATTGAGATAATTTATCTTTTTGCATTGATTAAACTTAGATATGTTTGACGTTCAAATCAGCCTTTATTGGTTCTCTATATGTATCATTTGTGCTTGAGAATTATTTTTGTGACCTTAGTGTTGTTAATAGATGGAAATAAATCATTAACTTCTTAATCAACTGGTGTGGTTATTGAGGTTGAATTGATTATCATTTGTTATATGTGATGTTTAGATGTATTTCGAATGACATTTTCTCAAAACAGATTTGGTTCGGTTCATCGACCTAGTGTGTGAAATCCACTATCCAGTCTCTTGTGACTAAAATATAGCTAGGGTTTATCCGCGTCAACAGTTTATAGTGTGGCGATTGACGCCTTCCTGGATAGATCAATGCTTCTGTGCCACCCAAGACAAGCTGAGGAGGTGCTGGGGGTCCTTTTACAGAAGCAGACATGAGGTGGGCACTGAAAGATCTGGCTAGAAGGAAAACACTGGGAAAAGCAAAAATTAACCAGGGACCGTAATGTCAAATCTAGAGATAGAAACAGTATCCTAGACAAGTGGAACTTCCATCCTTGAGTTAGTAGTGACATTTGAGACAAACCACCTTTCACTATGAGTTCTCAAAAAAGATACACAAAAATGATCAATAGATTCAGGAATGGGGGATTATGACATGAAATATTACATCAGCTGACCGAAAGCATAAAAACATTGGAAGAAGAGAAGCTTTAGAACAATGGCAAGAAATTTAGGGAAACCGTTTGAAATTAATTATGCTATCCAACAGACAATCATGCAAAGCAATTAAAACTGTGAAGAAAAATTGGAATAATATTGCTAATGATCAAAGCTTATTCCATTGAATCACTGAATACTGGCAGTTGCATTTGCAAAAAGTGAAAATTTAAAAGAGAAATTAATAAAAATTGGTTAAATTGCAAAAAAATGAATACTGATATTGAGAATGAGTGAATTGCCCTACCTTAATGGAAATATAGGCAACATCATAATAAATCAAATCAATCGATACACTTGAAGTGAGAATGCGCTATCATTCTGTCTTCATGTGGCTTGGATAGTGTTATTTGCCTGTTCAAATGCCCATGAGGCAAGGCATACATTGTAGAGCCGCAGACATTATTAATCTGCCTAAAGGAACACAAAGTAGGTACCAGAAACAATAGCTATAGCTTTAGCGTTCCGAACATTTTATAGCATAAAACAATAATATAACAAAACTACGAGTGCAAGCTTGCAAACAGGAGCACTCTCAAAGCAGGGAGAAAACATCTCCAACATTCTTCTCAAACGAGAGGTAGGGTGGATCAATTATTTGGAAACCTTGATTCATTTGGTCTGAATGAGTCTCACCGTTACTCAGGTTACTTGAAATAAGAAAAAATGGGAGCAATGGAGATCAGACATGGGATGTAAAGTAATCCAGGTAATAGAATAACAGGACCAACGAACTACCATACAGGGAGGAAAGATAACCAAGCTTTCTGGGTTGAACAAGAATAAGATGTTATGGAAGAGATTGAAAAAACCAGAATCAAACCGTTGACTTGGTTTCTCCATTATAGTACACACAGGCATGGCATTGATCAGGACCAACAGACTGGTACAAATTATGGAAATACATCACCTTTATTTGTTGGTAAGTGTGATAGAGGCACAACAATGTATTTATCATCAGAATTATATTGAAAAAAAGATTATTCATGTTGTTTTTCTTATTTGACTTTCTTTGGGCGACTTTAAAAAACCATCTAACAAAGCAATATATTATTCAGAAACATGTTAAGCAATTGATATTATGCTAAGAAACTAACCAATATTTTTAATGGTCACTTTATTTAATAAGGGGAACGTTTATTTAAAAGGATTGGAGAGCTTTATTTGAGATTGCTGCCTTTATGCCCACCAGACAATACTTATGTACAGTTCCAACCTCAGTTCATAGAATAGCTGATGGCCTTGAACAATGCCCATTGGGCATTGTGATTTCTAGAGGCTCTAATACTGTGTGCAGACATGACCAAAGACCATGTCCTTTGCCCACATGTGTCAGGTATGCACAGTATGTCATTATTTTAATATATAATGTGAGAACGTTTATTATTGGTTTGTGAAGATGGCAGTGCACCACAAGCAATAATGTCACTATTCATGTTAGGTCTAGTAAAGGTTTCAGTAATTTAAACCTGAGCTCAACCTCTGGTAATTATGATACAGAGCAGACAGGTGTAATGTAAGAGAATGTGCAAAGCATTTCGAGGTACCAAAACAGTTTAATTAAAAAAAACTAAAATAATACAATATAAATCCTCTCCAATTTACAAAAATAGACAATAGGTTAATTAACATAATTACACCAAAATGGCAAAAATCTAGTAAGGTGCACTGGAGATATGAATTTCTAAAGTTTTAAATGAAAATAGCATCAAAAAGTGTTACGTACCAACTGGCCAACCATGATCATTTGGTTCCGCTTAACTAGCACCTAGGCATAAATAAAAGCCAGCCATGATTGAGTACTGTCCGAATACAAGGACCAGGTTTGTCTCGATGGAACAGTAACATTCCCGAGGTTGACAGCATTCAGTGAAGCAGTCCAGGGCCAGGGGCTGGTGTCAAGACACGGGGGGTCAACATCGACGGATTTCTGTGTCAGGATGGAGCCTCTGTGAAACTGTTGCTTTTAGGCAGGAAAAACACCTGCAGGAGTAGTCCAAGTTTTTACACCTTAGAGGTCTCCAGCATCGACTGATCCTCCTTTGATGGTGGAACGAATAAAGCTGTTGTTTGGAAATGAGGAGGGATCAGAATCGATGGATTCTGATATGAAGAGAAGAAAGTAGCAGCATGCAAGGCAAAGTCAAGCCTAATGGCCATGCCCCCTCCTCAGATCTGCTGGGCAGGTTGGTCCTGGTCTCTCAATGGCTCTCAAGATGAAACGTTTGTGGAAAGGTTTCAAATCTCAGGTTTTTCCAGGATACTAGTAGGAGTACACTATGGCACAGGCTAGGGTCTCAGGACCTCAGGAACAGCACTTGGGGGTAAAGACTCACTCCATCAGAAGCTAACAGCATGGACCAGGGCAGGTCCAGTTGGAAAAGGTCAGCTGGGCTCTTCAGGAAAGGGGCTTCATGCATCTTTTGTGTCCCTGTAGCTTAATAGGAAGTAAGCCAACTGACCGTCAGAGTCCATTTTGTAGTCCTGGGTACAAGTGGGAGCAGGTACAGCCCTTAGCATTCTTTTCACATGCCTCAGCAGCAGATCCAGTCCTTCTTCTGTATTCCACAGCTCCAGTAGTGTTCTGAAAAGGGTGTGAAGGAGTACTACATGTATGCCTGGCACTAGCCTGTGTGGAGTTAACTATTGGCACCTACCTAACCAATAGGGAAAACATTCCCAGGGGTAACCTTACCCACATATACAGAAGTTCCTCTGAGCTTTACTTCACACAGTCCTGCAGTGTTCCTATCTATCTACATCCAACCTCTATGGTCACTCAAAACTGGTTCTAGGGGGCAGCTTGGTGCCTGGCTGAGTAATGGGACATATGAGGGACTGGCCCAGGTCTTAACCCATTCTGCCTGTGGTGGGGTAGGCCTCTTTGAAGTTAAGTTCCTTGGCACTGCCCATCCTGTCAGAGGTACAGAATGCCTCTCCATACCCTAGGCCTTTGTCTCCAGCCTGGGAGCAAGTTCAAATGTCATCAAAGGTGCTATCAGCACCTGCGTGACAGTTGAACGCTCATGCAAATGGGCTTGTAGAGCTAAATGACAACTTTTTAAGAGTACCTTTTGTAATATATCTTGGACAAGTCCAACTTTACCAGTGCATTGGACTTGTAATAAATATTTTAAAATATCCAGAATTAACTTTGTATGTTTTTTCTGGGTGTAGATAATATTACATTGAATATTGTAACCCAATGCTTTCCTATATGACAACTAACCCATTTACAGTGAAAATAATAATTTGGGACTTGGCGCTGTAAGGACATGATTAACTTTAAACTTTTACATGTCCTAATTTTAAGTGCCATGCAGTCTACACACTGGGCATTTAAGGTTTACGTATGGGTAGCTCATTAATATGTGAAAGGAGGGTTTAGGTCTGTCAAAAGGGGTTATTTAGACAGGTCGAAATTGCAGTTTTAAAACTGCACAAACAGGCTACAGTGGTAGGCCGAAGGTCATGTTTTGCATTATCATTCTAGTGGTGGCACGGTGAGCTCTGCAGTCCAATAGACATCTTCCTCCCAGTAGCTCAGGTGGGCTCCACCATTATCTTCCTGCTTCTGGACGTTAGCCTGGTGCATCAGTAGACTGCACTAAGAAAACCCTAAAAAAACATTACAGTGTAAATTCTTTTTTGTTTTGGGCCTGTGGGACACACATGCTGGATTGGAGTGTTGCACTCCAAAACATACTTGTGGTTAGTTTACTTAATAGACTACATATTCTTGTACCCTCTGTCTCCCTGTCTGTTACATCTGTGTCAAAAGCTTCCCAGAGACTGCAAGCATTCAGGAGTAAACACTGTCCTCCTTGTGCAGAAAGGCAGCATGTTGCTTGATGCTATGCTCAGCAGGTGGCCAGTTGTCCTTACTGCCTAGAACGCACACTGACATTTCTGCACTCACAGTCACCAGGAGCGGTGTTCCATGAGCTGCTTGTAGTGTTGGGCATGAATATTGAAATTAACATCTGGACAAAGGATGCACAATTTATTCATATGTCAAACCAAGAGTTTCAGGAAAGGGGCATAGACACGGCTTAATTATAATAATAATTCCAAGATGGTGATGTGTGCAGATAATTTGATCTGTCGCTCTGAAACCAAGACTAGTCTTTTACCATGATGTCAGTTCCTATTTGAATCATATAAAGTAGCATTTGCAAGGGATGAATGCATTGTAAAACACTTGTTCCCTTATTTTTTTATTGTGTTTTTCGTGCCTTTGATACTATTTTTGTCGCTGATCTTTGCTTCTTGCTGTAGAAATCCTTCCATGATCTACATACAGATATTCTTGGTTGACTCTTTTCCTCTTTCCTGAGCTTCAAGATTGCCATGGCTTGTTTTTTTTATCCTCTGAGACTTTTTCCTCAAACTGGGACCATACTAAGTAGGCACTTGACACCTTCCATGTGTACTACTAAGTAGATGGGGGTACCGTGGCTGCTGAGAGGAGTTACCCTTCCCAGGAGCAATCAACAAGGAGACCCACAATACCTTCCCAGCACCCAGTACTTAACTCTGCCATGCAAGCCAAAGCAAGCTTTTCTTAAAACACATTTTTGCCATAAGTGTTTTCATAACACCTGCATTGAAAGACAGATTAATTATTTGTCCACTTGTGATGATCTGCTGACAGGGAAGTAACACAGTGCTTCTATGAATCATATTGAGATGTTTCCTATTGTTCTCCGCTGTTTATCTTGGTGGCTGTTGAATTATATATTGAAGAAATACTGATAAGCACCCATGAGTTTTAGCCTTTTGCGGCATTCTTTGATTTATACAGAATCCTCCAATTGGGAAATAACTAATGGGATTTAGATGTAAATCTAATTTCAGAGCTGGGTCAGACTGTTTGTCATTACAAAAACAGTAAGAATTTATGCACAATTTATAGATGTTTAGTTGTAAACAGTACACAATGAATGAGATAGTTCTGAGCTAAACACAGACATTGCTATATTTCTGGCCTACTCCCTACCGGTGAGACATTAGTAAATCGTAATGCCAGTTAATTAATAATAATGGTGTATTTTAATTTAGGATTATTTGCAACCAACTTTGCAGATACACCATTTAGATCGAAGACATCACAGATGTTTGATCCATGCCTTCCTCACTAGGCAGCTACATTTTTGGATATGACCATCTGTTATGTGGTATTCCCCCGATTTTTCTGAACCCATTTTTGTCTTTAAGACTTTGCACACTTTACTCCTGCTAATCAATGGTAAAGTACCGTACCTTCAAAACATGTCAAAATTGGTAAAAATTTGATTGGTACATTTAAATTACATCTATGTCCCTAGTAGATGGTATTACATGTACCCAGGGCCTCTAACTTAGATGCCACTAGTAGGCTGCAGAACTCATTGTAACACCCACTATAGTAGCACTGTAAACAATGACTCAGGCCTGCCATTGCAGCCTTTGTGTGAAGTTTTAAAACTGCAATTTTGACTTGAAAGAGGAACCTTTTGCCAGACCTAAACATTCCTTTTATGGTCTGGCTTGAGAGTGGAGATGTCACCAAACAATGATGTGAGAACCTCCTGGAAAGGGATTTTGTCTTCACCCACATGTTTGAAACCAGGAGTACATGTTTTGAATGGGCAGACATGTGCTTCTACAAAAAAGGGGTTCCCCATCTCACAGATGTGATCATTTTGTTGATTTATACAACGTCCTGAGCTTGAACTTTAAGGGGCATACATATGCCATTGTAATGCTATTAACATGTCTTACATAACCAGATCATTCTTTGTGTTTTTCTCTGGCAGCAGCACAGATGGGAGGAAGTAGCCATTAATGTACATGGAGTTTTAGGCCTGGCTTTACAGTACATTTATAAGCCAAACCTATAGCATTGCTGATGCTTGTTATTACTTGTGAATGACACCCAAACAAGGTCCTACAGGCTCATAGGGTAGGGTTTGTGGTATTTAAAAAGTGAGACATACATTTTACATGTCTTGGCAGTGAAACCCCCAATGTTGTTTTCACAGTGACAAGGCTAGCCTCTCATAGACTAACATTGGTTTACCTTTTTAAATTTGATAAGTGATAAATTCAGTATGGCAGCTGCTAGAAAAATACTTCTTTCACTAATTTTTATTGTAATTTACAATACTCCTTAATGATGAAGTCACATTTTAGATTACTGGTTTGAAAATGGCAGTTTTAGAAAGTTGGCATTTTCCTGCCAAACCATATATGCCTTTCTGTCAGTGTCCATGGGCCTCTCACAGTTAATGGGTTTCCAGTGGCATCATGTATATTCCTCCCAGGCAGTTGACAAAGGTGTAGGGAATGGCTTTCCTCTCCTGAGCAGGATGATCTGGGCAGTTGTAACCAGGACAGCTCCTGAGCTCCAAAGGGTGGGGTAAAAGATGTACTGAGTCCTTTCCTGAATTTGGAAGATGCATACCCTGTTACTGGCAAATGCAGCTCACAACTGGGCCTTCCTACCCTTTGTTACACCAACCAGACTGGAGCCAAATCCAAGGGAAAGAGAAGAAATTACCAGGACCAATATTTGGGGTTAGACAAAGGGGTGTCCCCTACCCACAGACTGGCACTGAATATAAAACTGGCACCATCAGAACCTGAAATCAGAGCACTCCTAGAGCTGAGAAGATTCAAAAGAAGGTCTGTCCTGTTCTCTGAAGGAGCAAGACTGGACTTGCGTGCCTTGAACCTAAGACTCCAGAGGTGACTCCAAGTGTCACCTTCAGTGTGAGCTATAGTGATACAAAAAGCTTCCAGAGGCTTTTCCTGCTTCCCAACCTGCCAAGACCCACCTGATCCTTTTCTGGTCCCATCTGCCAGGCCTCTGTGAGAGTGGGTCCTGCCCGCCACCACCCCAAAAAGCACTGTTCGCAGGTTTCTGGATCCTTGGCTAGAGTCAAAGTGCACTTCTCCCTGCCTAACTGAATGTTCCATCAGATCTGATGTGCAGCGATGCAGAACCTCACTGCTTCTAATTGAAAGCGCACGGAATCTGCCATTGAGTAATGTAGAGCCTCACTAAGCATCACAGCATAGCAGAAAACATCAATGGATCTGACACCGAGCACTGAAAAACTTTGCAGAGCCGTGCAGCTCAGATCTCGTATGAAAGCCTCACTGGATCCTACTCAGAGTGTGCTGAGCCCAGCAGAGCCATGCAGCTCCTAACACAAGGCTTCATTGGACCTGACTCTGAGCAACTTAAAACCCCTCAAACCCTCACCAATTATCTAAAAGCTTCACCCGATCCAACTCAGGTAAACTTAAACACAGAGAGATTTCCTTCTATTAGGGAATAAAACACAGTATTTGATAATGGTTTCATGGGCAGGACAGAACATTCTTTACAATATGAGTGAGTTTGTAGTTTTTAAGCAAATTCGGAAAAAGTCATACTGGTGTCAACTCACTGCTTGCAGAAGCACTTGTGGCTGAGACAAGATACACTTTGGATTCTAAATAATTGCCGACCTAAAAATGTTCACAGACTGATTTGTGCCTACTACCTTTATGTTTTTTACGTATGTTGTAATAAACCAATCAACAAAAATAATAAAATACACAATGGATACACATTTACATACCAATGAAATCTATTCAGTCTTGCGCCTTTTATATAAATGGGTACCAATAATTTTGATTCATCTAAGATGTTATCAAAACAACAAATTTACTCTTGAAATAATTAAATACGCTCACTCTGGGAACTGCGCACATCCAATTATTAAAAGTTAGCCACCTGACAATACTGGGCACCACTTTACTTCGTACACATGTCAAAGATCACAACACCATTGACATCGTCAATGCCATCACTAAAGGGGCTCAACACCTCTGCTCCCCTGTAGGCACTGAGATTAATCTGTCTGCATCCGGCACGCCCTGTGTAGGGTGAGAAACACACGGCCCGAGAATGGTGAGAAAGTTTGCTGAGTCAAATGTGGCCTTGCACAGTACGCTCTGCGTATAATCTGGGCGCATAGGCCAGCATTCTGCTCACCACTCATGCCCATGGAGTTCACTGGCACTGACATTGGCCTGCTGCCATGCAATTGTGCTCTGCATGCAGAGCCTACATTAGGTATCCCCTCTCTCACCATATCAAGTGATCTGCGGGTGCAGGGCCTGTCTGACTTCAAACCCCCTTTTTCCAAGAGCCCATATTGCACCACCATGCTGTGGATGAATGCTGTATCCTAGCTCACTGTACTTATCATTTGCTATGTTGTATTTGTCATGCAGCATCTAGCTTTCACCAGACTCTGAACATCACTAAAGGTTTGTTGAAGCTAAATTAAGCCGCATATCAGCGTCATATGGCATTAGTGATTTCTTCTGAGATATCATGTGTGAGGTCATGAACAGTACTTGGGGGAGTTATGGTTGTGTTGCTCAATGTAACTGCCACATTTCAGCAAATGTTAGACTTAGCATGTTATCTTAGTACCCCATAAACTCAAGGTTTTCGAAGAATTCGTTTTTTTGCTCAATAAAGGTCTGGGTAATGCTCTATAGCTTTCCATTAATAATGTTTTGTCAGTATTGTTTTGCATTCTCTAATGATATGCTTTGGTCATACCTAGTGTAAGATCAGTGTAGGGTGTTGCCTCCAGTCACCTAAGTCCTCTGCTCGCTTCCGATTATTTTCGAAAGCTACTGCTTAGTGGCTTTGGTAATACGTATCTTGGTTTTAGTGAAGGGTGTGGAATTTGTCCAAGTCTTTTGGACCATCTCTCTCCCATAATGGACTACGATAGGTATTGAAGGCGTTTTTATTTTCTTAATCTGTGTATCTCAACTGGTTGATGGAATTAATACTCTCTGGTTCTCACCTACATGAGTCTGGTTTTCTTTTTGCCCTTGGATCATCGACAGATCTGAATTTGCAGATAATTTGCCAATTAAAGGTCCAACTATCCCAAAGAAGTGTGGAAAATGATTTGTAAAATCCCATAATCCTGCTGGCGCTCTCACAATCAATTAGCTCGATGCTATATAAATGCGCCTTTTTTTTTGGTCAATGTTTCACGACCTGCTGTGGGGGAATTTCGGACCCCGACTGCCAACAAGACATCCTCCTGTGCCTCCTGCTGTGGTGGAGGCTGAGTCAATGTCACTTGACACCTGTAGACGTGTTGCCGCCATTGTGTTGCTGCTGGAAACTCGAAGCCCCTCACACGCACTGCAGCCCTGGGCAAAGCCTGGGCCAAGGGTGGGCCCGTCCACGCCCGTCAGAACCCAAAGGAGTCTGGGCTGGGCCACCCCCGTAACAATTTATTGTGAGGCACCGTTGACTTGGTTGTTACTTGCTGCTCTTCTTTACAACATAAACTTGGTTTAAGCCCTCTAGTGCATGACTTCTGCAGCCATCGTATCCCATGTGACTCTGCGCCTGCACTTTAGTCTGCCGAGTTTTTGATTGGGTGGGCTGAGTATGTTGTTTCTGTGTTTTTGTATTTGTATTGCTACCCTTTCTTTGTGGATATCTTTTCCCTACACATGTTAGTCAAGTGGTGGCCACAAGCGGGAGGTCATGTTAGGGTCGAGCGCGCAAGCGCTCTGGCCTCTGTTGTAATCACTCTGTGGGCCTTTAACCACGCCCATGTCATGCCCATCAGTTTTGTTGGTTCGTGGGTTTGCCTTTTAAAATTCACTTGATTTAATTTGTGAAAGGCAGTGCCTTTTCCGGTACTTAGCCCTCTGCGACAGCGCAGGTAAACTACTGAAAAAATACAAGGCTCCATGTTTTCTGCATGGCTTCTGGACTATTTTCCTTTTTATTTCATACGCAGTGCAATCTCACTGGGCAGTAGTCGAGCGATTTGCATGACATCGACCCCTTTACATAGATAATTCCATAACTGCCCATACGTTTGACTGCATGCAAACTTCTGTTTCCTTTTGTGTGCTCCTTTACGCTCATGTTTTACTTTTCCTTTTCAATTTATGTGGCAAGAAAAGTCTGGTTAGGACTTTACAACACTAATAACCTAAAGTTGAACAAATGCGAGACCCATTGCATTGCAAATTCTTGCTTTTCTTTGTAAGTATTTTTGCAGGTGCATTTCCGGTTGTACACTATGGGGAAAAAGAAAGCCATGGAGAGAGGAAAGGTGTCATTTAAAATCAAAACCAAAAACCACCAAAAATGTTAAAAATGGCTGGTGAAAACAGTTTTATTGATCGCATTGATAATCATCTCTCTGAATGTGAGAAGATATTTCATACCGCTACATCTATTCCTCCATTGGCTCTGTCCATTCCCAACATTTCTTTCTTTCGTAGGTCCCCATCTCAAAGAAAAACTCATTCCAGGGATGTTTAAAAAATCTCAGTCGCTGACCACCAAAGCCACCACCTGGAACCACCACGACCAAATCCATCTCATCTGGACCCACTGACGCTAAGTGTGAACCCGCTATGGCAGGCCCGTACTGTTTATTTTTCCCTGAAGACTCTCCATCTTGTAGTAATCAGTTTGCACCTCTGCCTGACCTCACTGAGGGTTCGGATACTTCTGATAGCCGCCCTCTCACTGTCTAAGTATCTTCTTTGTCTGCTTCTCTCTGTAGTAACCAGGCACTCTTCATATCACTTATCATTGACTGTAGGACAGAGGTTCATGAGTTAAAAGCAATGATTCAGAGTATGTCACCTACTCTGATCCAACTCGCAGCCTCGAGTGGGTTTAATTCTAATATGCTTATTAATCAACCCCCCTCTCGTCCATTGGCAGCACCTAAATTAGACTCTCTTTCCACTAGGCTTTTTTAGACCAGACTACCTACATTTGAATCATACTGTAGGAGAGGCCCTTTTTAGGGAACCAGACATGGGCACGCTAAATTCTGGTCCACAGACACTACTAGATTTAATAGTTTATTAGTCAAGTCTATTAAATCTCAGCTTCTTAATGCTTACTCTGCTTAGGCCGCACCAGCCAATACATCTAGGCTGTGAACCCAAGTCTCTTCAGCTTTTGAGTAATAAGCAACATATTTCTGCTAATCTTATAGCTATGGTCAACGTTCTTAAGTTGTCCCCTGACTCTGGTCCAGAAGGAGAAGAATCTCTCAAAAATAAAGTGACCCACTGGATCAGGCAACATTAGGGGTTGGCGTTCTGCTATCCGCACTGAAATTATCAGCACTAAAAGGAAGCCAGCATCTCATCCCGAATAAAATGTGATTGAACTGACCTTTAATGATAAAACCATGGGAGACGACTTGGTGGCTCTTGACATCAAGTCTTGTCCCCCAAGTCATTTGAATATACAGTTCAAGTACCTTGGACTCATTTCTGCCCATTTATTGCTTTTCCTTCGAGATCACTCGCTTTTCAAAGTTATTCGTGCCTGGGTGACATTGGTTGACTCTTGGGTTTACCCCATACTCTCACATGAGTGTCCTGCTTATGATCATCAAACTTACTTACTGTTAATAGGTCAGCTTTTGGCATTGTAGTGCAAAATTCTTCCCTTTCTTTGTTACCAGAGGTTCGGACTTGTGTTTTGAAGTCCACTGGCACTGGGACCCCACTTGGCCAGCCTAATTTGAACCTCTCAGTAAGTCTTTTCTGGCCCACCCCCTCTGTAAACCAGCCCTCTGTGCTCAAACTTGTGTCCTGGAAGGTGGCTGGCTTAAAGCCCAAGACATACTGACTGGAACATTTATTGAAGGGCATGATATTTGTCAGTTCCAAGAGACTTGATAGTTTGACCCTATATTCAAATCTGGCTAGCTTAGCTACTACATCCCTGCCAAACCTAGTCTTTGCGGGAGAGCATCAGGAGGTCTAACTACGTGGGTCTGTGTTTCTCTTAATTGCAAAATTTGCCCGTTTAAGATTGAGCCCGTACATTCTGGGTATTTTGGCAACAAGTACTAAAGGCCTCAGTGTTGCTATCCTTAGCATCTATGCCAGAAGGGTACCAGGCAGCCTTGCGTCTAATATTGTGCAAATCCTCGAGGACTACTTGGACAGGTCCCCATTACAAAATTTGTATATTATCTCTGGAGACTTCAATACCACTTTCAAGTCTTTAGATGATGATGCTGTCCAATTATCCCATGAAGAGGATGAAATTTGGGCTGTTCCTTACCTGGATATTCTGGCTATAAAAAGGTAGACCCAGGCTGCTATCCAGCTAGAGGCACTTACCATTGAACATAGGCTTAGGGCAGCCAATGGGTGAACTAGATTAGATCCTCAAGGCGTGCACATATTTAAAAAACCGAACCACATGATCCGCTTTGACTACATTGTCACTGATTTGAGATTGTGGTCAATGGTTGACGATATGACTATTTTTGGTAAGATGGAGCATGATCACAACCCTCTCTGTCTTACAATGTCAACTTTCTGTGATAGCCATCCTTCTGTCCATCGTCTCTGTTCTCTCACTAGAGACATCAAGTGTACAACCAACATGAGGCACCTTGAATGGTGCTGAGTAGCAGCTTGGCCAGATATTCTTTTGGCCATAAGTCAGGATCTCCAACTTGCCCTTAGAGAGCTTCAGGGTGATCTCCCTAATGATGTAGCCTTGACCACTTCTGTTAATTTGCATGCAGCTTTCTTTGAGCACATTCTCTCTTACTTTATAATTATATGGCACCCTCATGAGAAAATAGGCTCCAATCTCTGCCCCTCGTTTAATACGGAGTGTCAGGCTCTTAAGTACTCCTTGACCCCAGGTATAAAAACTAGGGGTGTGACATCTATTCTTGCCATAAGAAAAAGTTATAAAGTGGCCATAGCTACTGATAAAAAAGCATGGGAAGAGCTTAGATGGTCAGATCTTAAATATGCATGCTCAGCTAAGAATTGTGTTAAATTCTGGTTACTTGTTTCTAGAGTAGTAATCCATCTGCTCTTGACCCTGCCAACTATGTTTCCCCATGAGATTGGTATGATTATTTCAAGAATCGTTATCATGATGCCTCATTGAAATGATGTGCCCGTGGAGGTCTGATTGGTTAACTTTCTTTTGAGCATTTCCACCCCAATATTTGATACCTCTGATGTCCTAGAATATTTTAAACCCATCACTAATGGCAGGGCAGCTTGCCTTGATGATATACCAGCTGATATATTTAAATCTAATGCCTATGCCTCGTCTAAATATGTACTTAATCTTACCAATGCTGTGGCAGAGGATGCACCCATATCCAATTTATGGAAGGGTGCTGTGTTCCTTCCAATTCATAAAAAAAGTGATGGGCTCAACCAGGCAACCATAGACTAATCAACTAAATTGACTGCATCCAAAAAATAATTTACCGTTGTTGCTTTTCTAGGATGCACGGCTGGATTCTTGGGGTGAATGTCTTTAGTTCATTCCAAGCAGGGCTCTATCAGAAAAGTTCGACACTAAATCAAGTTTTTATTTGTTTTGCTCATTTATTGGAAGACAATGGTGATTGCAGGGGCAACATATTTCGTTGCCTTTGTCGATCTCAAATCCGTTTTTGACTTAGTCCCCCGTCTGAATCTCTGGCAGACCCTTCGTGAAATTGGTATGCCATCTGACATATTACCTCTAGTTGTATGCTTGAACAAGGGTAACTATGCCCGAATCTGCTGGGGTTCCCCGACCAGCTGACCAAGAAATTTCTGGTCTCTAAAGGTGTTTGCCAGGGCTGTGTATTGATCCCAACATTGTTCCTGCTGTATATTAAAGGTTTTGCGCTATCCTTGTGTCAGATCAACACTGATGCCCCATCTCTTTCAAACACTAGAATTCCTATCCTCTTACTCGCAGATGACACCCTTTTGATTTTGAAGACCCCAAGTGGTCTTCAGAATTTTGACTCGCTTTGATGAGCTTTGTCTAGCCAAGGGCTTGGAATTCAATAAGTCAAAAACAAAATGAATGTACTTTAATCCTCATAAATCCTTCAAAAGGTGTCTCACTTTAGGTGGTGTTTCACTAGAGAGTGTGGATTCCTTTGCATACTTAGATGTAACTTTCTCGTCGGATATGTCATGGAAGTCTTATTTCACCAAAGCTACTCTTAAACATAGACAGCTGGCAGGAGTAATGCAAAAAGAACACTGTGGTTTCTATACTAAACCCATAGCACCCCTCCTACGGATGTATGAAGCAAAGGCCTTAGGCTCCTCCTCTTATGGGGTGGAACTTTGGGGGTTTTCTAATGTTAATAATCTAGTTGTGTCCGAAAACAAATTTATGAGAGGAATTACTTTCTTGCCCTCCAGTACTCCATTGTACCCTTTATTTCGGGACTTGGGTGTGAAAGGAATTGAGGCCAAAGCTAAGTTGTCCCACCTCCTATACTGGAGGAGAATTTGGACCACGCCCGAACTTGCTCTTTATGCAAACGTCTTACAGGATGTTATTTCTGCAGAACATTTCCACAAAATCCCTTGGTTACAGCGAATCAAAGATCAGCTCCTTTCTCTTGGATTGACAGCATTCTGGGAATCTCTTGCTATTGGCCATTTTCCTTCCAAAGTTATCCTGAAGGAGAAGTACTGGCTTAGTGTACTGGCTACAGACGCTAAGAAAGCAGCCAGTATCGCTATATCACAAGAATTATTTTGATCTTAAGCTGCCCCGCAGTCCAGAGCCTTATTGAGACCTAATCACAGCGCCAATGGAGAGGAAACTATATTTCCAATGTAGAGAGGGAGCATTGCCACTAACGGACTTCCGCTCCGAATGGTCTGCCCTATTACCCTCTACTTATACTGGGTGCAACCATCTGGAGGAAGCAGTTACTCATGTTTTTATTGCATGATCTCCTTATGTGTACCCACATTCTCTCTAGCTTTCACCCGTATGCAACCAACTTGGTATGCGCAGCCACTCCATTGCTTTGCTTATTCATAGATCTGACTGAAGTCCCTTATTTGCCTGTGCGGTTGCCAAGTTTCTAGGGAACATGTGGTTGTTAAGAAGGAAGTGTCTTCTTTCCCAGTAGAGTTAGGGTGACTCTTGTTTGATTCTTTAGTTTTGTTTGCATCGTGCTGCCTTTTTATCATCTGGGGGATATGGCTATGTATATAATCTGTTTCATGATTTTGTTGTTATTTTATATGACCCTGTTAGATTGTATCTATTTATTATATATATATGTTTGTGTGTGTGTGTGTGTGTGTGTGTGTGTGTGTGTGTGCGCATGTGTGTGTGTGTTTTATGTGTTTGTTTATGGCCCCAGTGGCCGAAATAAAGTTAATTTTGATTTTGACATAAAATATAAATACCTCAAAGATTACTGAACAGATGCATCAAGCTAAAAAGGGCCTATTCGGAGTAAAGTTCTATCTTAATGCCAAGTTTGGTGTAATTTCGTTCTGCATTGTTCGTGCAGCAGAAAGTCTTATTCGCCTTAGGTTGGGGCTTAGAAGTACCCTACAGCACTCTGCAGAGACTCTACTTCTATCCTTTGTTGATATTCTAGAAAGTGACTGCAAATTTGCTGAGGCTTGATGATTTATTTTTAGCACTAAGCATGATAATCATGCATGCTAATTAAAAAGCCTCCTTGTTAAATGGTTTGAGACCCCAAAATGTGTCTCTGAGGTCAAGGTATACCTAAAATGCTCTCTTCTTTGGAGGGTGACTACTGTCCACACTGGTGAGCCCTTATGATATGACGGTGGTGGACATTTTACCTGTCTCCCTCAAAGGGAAATGCCCAGTGACTTCTCTACTTTTTAAAAGGTATGCCTTCTTCCTTAACTGGTGGTGTGACATCAAACACACAAAAGGCGATCTGAGGAATGCTTACAATAAGGCAATCACTCAGGGTAGCACTCCAACCCATTTTTCCTTGGCCCTTCATGCCACCTCAGTTTGGACGTAGCCAGATGCAAATCAGTTTTGACCCTGCTCAAGACACGGTCAAGGCTTATTTTCAAATGGCTAGGACTAATCTGATGTGACATTGTGGGAAAAAATGATGGACTGGGATGCAGCCCTGAGTCATTACCAGTGGCTTAGATTAATTTAAGAATCCAACTTATCACTTTTTTGTATACTTCAGTGTGACTGGTCTGCCCGGACATGAGTCCTGTGCTCACTTTGCCATTGGAATCAAGATGTGCCCAGATGACGAACCTCAACCAGGGTTGAACCAGTCTTGAGTTACTTGTGTTACAGCTCAGAGAGGACCTTGCTTCGCAGATCAGGCTCGACTATTCCTGTTAGAGCTGGGTCAAGAGTGATTTGCATATGGCTGGTACTAATCTGAGGTGGCACTGTGGGGGAAAAAAAACGGACTGGGATGCGACCCAAATTATTACGAGTGGCTGATATTAAATCAAGCGTCCCACCTATCACTTATTTGTACTCTCCCTTAACTGGGACCTTTAAGTTCTAGCTTCATAGTTTAGAAGTAAAAGGTGTATGGGTATTGTATGCATAGAACAGGATGACTGAGAAGCCTATCTATATGTTCAGCTGGTTAAAGCTTGAAATCCATTTTAGCTTTCTTTTGTGCATAACAAAACAAGAAGGAGGAGACTTCTGCGCAAAGGTGTTGAGACTTTTTGCTGACTGTGAAACGTGTATCTTTTCATCCCTTCTCTTCACCCAGTATGCAGTGGCGTAGCAAATGTGCAATGATCCCTAATGCAGAGAAGGAAATGGCCTCCCTAGCCATAGTTTGGTTTATAGAGACAGCCATAGCTGAGTCTAGCGAGCCCTTCATTTCCCTGTTCACCTCTGCCCTCACACCTGCTGCACTATTGATAGCCACACACAATATACTAAGTGGGTAGTAAGTTTCCAAAGTTTATTGTTGGCCTGCAGCTCCCCTTGCAGAGCACTGTTAGCTCTGTCCCATCCTCTTGCATCATCTCCGTTACAAAGTATTTGACTTGGCTCTCTGACTCCAAATACAAACACCTGAAAACGGCGGGACAGCTTAATGAGGGTTCCCAGGGACCAGCACGCTGTCATTCACAGATCATGTAGTGTGTATGCTGGATCTGATTGGAGGAGTCCCCAAAGTGTGACCTATGCACCATAGATGGTTGGTCAGCATTGTATCTGAGAATTGATCTCCCAGGCTATTTCAGTGTTCTGGAAATTTTCACAACCTAGAAGGAACGGCACACCAATGTGGCTGAAGAGCTTCTAGTGTCTGGTGAAAGGAGGAGTGCTTTGCCTGTGAGGGCAAGAGTTTGCGGGACTGCACCAAACAGAGGAGAGGCAGAGGCTGAGGCCGAAAAGAGTTTACCAAATCAAGCTGTTTGAGGTCCTTCTGCAGTGACTGAGAAGCCTGCATCTTAGTGGGACAAAAGAGTCACCAACTGCTATGCAGGTGTGCAAGTTTCATGAACCACCTTCACTGCCTAAGCATACAAGAAAGGGTCAATCCCTACAGTGACTTATGGTGCGCTCCCCTGGGCCCTGGCCCTGTCAGTGTGCCTCTAGTTGCCCCCACAATACTTTTAGAATTGCCTTAGCCAAGGTTCCTGGCCCATCAAGCTGCAGTAGAGTCCGTTGTGCAGTGGAGGAAATATCAGCACATGAACGCCTGACTTTGCTGCCAGTGACGCTGGGACTATGGGCACTCACTAGCAGAGGGAAATGTCATCCGCGATCAGCAGGTCACAAGATAAAGCACCCTTTAACTTTTCTTCACCCTTTGAAGTAGGAAAATTGTAACCATGATCAGCGGTGACCTAGTTACCAAGCTATATACATACAATCATTTTGTGTGGCATTGAGATGCCTATGTATGAACACTGGGACCACCTTGAATATCCTGATTTTTGTGGACTCCCGTAACTGGGTGCTAAATATTGCTCCCTTTTACATCCCTTTTATGTGCTGTGATCCGTGCTTCTAGTTGTGTGAGTGTTCTGGCCAGTTTGGGTGGTGTGTTTTATTTCAATCTGCACTGATAGGACACTGATATATTATTGGGTGTTGTAACCCTTTCCTGAGTTCAGAGCGTTTAGTCATTCTCACCGCCTTGAGGAGGCCTTGGATTGCACTGCACTGAGAATCAAGCACCAAATGGATGTACATCATATTTAGTTTGTGCCCAATAATTAGGAGTCTCCAGGACAACAAAACAAAGCCACTCCAGTTGACGCAATTTTAGTCCGGTAACCTCAGAATGCCATAGGACCTCTGAAGGAGTTCCTACAAGTTAAAATGGGACATGCTACTTGTAGATAACTTCAAATCATTTAGGATCCAGCTGACGAAAAATGTGTGCAGACTGATAACATTTTTCCAAAGGTATTGGCAAATTTAAATTTAAATTTAAATAAAGCATTTTCTTGTGAAAATTTAAAGTCATTGTTGGACCTGGCTTTTTGACAGGGACATCCCCAAACTTTTTGCCTCCTTCCTCCTATTTTTTCTGACCTGTTGTTGTTGGCTTTTGACCTCTGAGCACTTTACCACTGCTAACCAGTGCTAAAGTGCATATGCTCTCTGTGTAAATTGTACTATTGATTGGTTTATCCATGATTGACTATTTAATTTACCTGTAAGTCCCTATTAGAGTGCACTACATGTGCCTAGGGCCTGTAGATTAAATGCTACTAGTGGGCCTGCAGCACTGGTTGTGCCACCCACCTCAGTAGCCCCTTAACCTTGTCTCAGGCCTGCCATTGCAAGGCCTGTGTGTGCAGTTTCACTGCCACTTCGACTTGGCATTTAAAAGTACTTGCCAAGCCTAGAACTCCCCTTTTTCTACATATAAGTCATCCCTAATGTGTGCCCTAGGTATCCCCTAGAGCAGGGTGCTGTGTAGGTAAAAGGCAGGACATGTACCTGTGTAGTTATGTGTCCTGGTAGTGTAAAACTCCTAAATTCGTTTTTACATTACTGTGAGGCCTGCTCCCTTCATAGGCTAACACTGGGGCTGCCCTCATACACTGTTGAAGTGGCAGCTGCTGATCTGAAAGGAGCAGGAAGGTCATATTTAGTATGGCCAGAATGGTAATACAAAATCCTGCTGACTGGTGAAGTCTGATTTAATATTACTATTCTAGAAATGCCACTTTTAGAAAGTGAGCATTTCTTTGCACTAAAATCTTGTTGTGCCCTTCAATCCACGTCTGGCTAGGTTTAGTTGACAGCTCCTTGTGCATTCACTCAGACACACCCCAAACACAGGGTACTCAGCCTCACTTGCATACATCTGCATTTTGAATGGGTCTTCCTGGGCTGGGAGGGTGGAGGGCTTGCCCTCACACAAAGGACTGCCACACCCCCTACTGGGACTCTGGCAGACAGGATTGAGCTGAAAGGGAACTTGGTGCATTTCTTAGAGACTCTTTGAAGTCACCCCCACTTCAAAGGCACAACTTAGTATAAAACAGGGCCTCTGCCCTACCTCATCAGACACTTGCTGGAGAAGAAACCGGAACCAGAAACTACATCCTGCCAAGAAGAACTGCCTGGCTGCTCAAAGGACTCACCTGTCTGCTTTCTACAAAGGACTGCTGTCTTGCTGTTGCCCTGCTGCCTTGCTGAACTCTTGTCTGGCTGTGAAAGTGCTCTCCAAGGGCTTGGATAGAGCTTGCCTCCTGTTCCTTGAAGTCTCAGGACCAAAAAGACTTCTTCCTTTCACTTGGACGCTCCGTGCGCCGAAAATTTCGACGCACAGCTTGTTTCGCGGCGAGAAAAACGCCGCACACCGACGCTGATCGACGCGACGCCCTCGGGGCGATCGAGACTTCGACGCACAACCTCGCAAGGACAAAGCCGCTCGACTTTCCAGGAGAAATCGACGCGACGCCCTCCGTGAGTGCGAAACTTTGACGCACGGCCTCGCAAGGACAACGCCGCCCGACTTCCAAGGAGAAATCGACGCGACGCCTGCCGTGAGACCAAACTTTCGACGCACGGCCTCGCAAGGACAACGCCGCCCGACTTCCAAGGAGAAATCGACGCGACGCCTACCGTGAGATCGAAACTTCGACGCGCAGCCCCGCAGAACGACGCGCAGCCGGAAAACGAGCAGGAGAATCCACGCACAGACCCGGGACATCTGGTAATCCCCGCGATCCACAAAAAGAGACTGTCTGCGCGCCGGAAAACGACGCCCGACTTCCCCGCGTGGAAAAGACCGACGCAAGTCGGTGTGTGCTGAGGAGAAATCGACGCACACACCCCTTTTTCCACGCATCTCTTCTCCTGTGGCCCTCTGAGGAGATTTTCCACCAGAAACCAGGTACTTTGTGCTTGAAAGACACTGTATTGCATTCTAAAGACTTAAGACACTTTATATCACTTCCCTGTGATATTTCTACAATTTTCCATTGCAACTTTATTCTTTTTGACCTACAATTATCCTGATAAATATTATATATTTTTCTAAACACTGTGTGGTGTATTTTTGTGGTGCTATATGGTGGTATTGTATGATTTATTGCACAAATACTTTACACATTGCCTTCTAAGTTAAGCCTGACTGCTCGTGCCAAGCTACCAGAGGGTGGGCACAGGATAATCTTGGATAGTGTGTGACTTACCCTGACTAGAGTGAGGGCTTTTGCTTGGACAGGAGGTAACCTGACTGCCAACCAAAAACCCCATTTCTAACATTGGTGATCAGCGGTGAGGATAGGACTTGTGTTTGTGCAGTGACATACAATAGCTAAGTATTTCACTACCTACCCACAGTTGAAGGTCAACTTGATTTTTCATCTTTTTTTGGCTTTTGGTTCTCTGATGTCCTCCTGGATATACTATTGATATTTTGGACTTTGGATTTTGTTTTTTGCTGGTAAGATCCTATCAGAATGGGATCGCTTACCTACTTATTCTTTTTGCCTACTGACCACCTCACTAAGGCTGACCTAAAGAAGCTTTGCAGAGAATGTGGCCTTCCTGTAGCAAAGAGATCTACTAAAGCAGAGATGCTACATGCCTACATAGTCTGGGAGGAAGACAGATGGGCAGAGAGAGAGGCAGCAAGAAACCAAATGACTAAGTACCCCTCAGAGGAGGAGGAGGACTACTCACATGAGGAGGAAGACGACTCAGATGAGGAAAGAGACCCAGTGAAAAAAGAATGGCTCATGGCTCAAGCACGGTGGATGGAAGAGCTAGATGAGTTTATTGAAAGGGCTGAGGCAGCAAGTCTCTTAGCCCTGGAAGAAGAAAAGATTGCAGCTCAAGAGCTGAGCTGTAAAGAGCTGAAACTGGAGGCCGGAAGGGCTGAGTCCAGTTCAGATGGTGGCAGCAAAAATCTTGCATCTAGTACTGCTGAAGAAGGGCACAAGCCCAGAGATGTGGTACCCAACTTGAAGAAGGGAGTTGACACACCCCAGGCGGTTCAAGGGTATGAGGTAGTTCCCGTTATGCACAGGGTCCCTGAGAAGGATTGGGGAACTGGCACAGGGAGTCATATTCCTACTGGGGGGAGGGACACTTTACTGACTCTAGCAGAGAGTGACAGAGAAAAGGGTTCCCCCCGGGTGGACGTCCTGGATATAGAGTGTAGAGACATCCCAGAAGAGTTTGGGTTGAGTGTCAGGGACAGACAGATACTGTCTCACCAGTCTCAAGAGGGTGATGTAGAGTGCTTTTCCAAGGCTGAGTTACTAGGTGGTTGGGTGAAGGGTACTGTGGTTAATACATGTGAAGGGCAGAGTGATGTAATTGCTGGAGAGCATATGTCTGGTCCTTATTTTCCAGAGCTACGCCAACACCAGGTGGAGTGTGAGTTCTCTGACCCCAGGGAACTTACAATGGAGGCAGACTTCTGGGTGAGTACCAGAGAGTCTGAAGAGGCATTTGGGGGTGCTCCTGAAGGGAGTGGTCTAGGTGGTTCTCAACCGAGTAAGGTGGGAAAGGATTGTAGTGTCCCAGGTAGGTCCCAGGTCCTGGAGGGTTCCATGAGGGAACACCAGGAAGGAAGCCTAGTCTGTACCGTAGGGCCACCTTTTGAGGGAAGTCCCGCAGTGTCAGAAGAACTTGGGGGGGTGACTGTAACCAGCATCCCCACAGTTCTGGTGTCTGGCAGTACCACTCCTAGTGAGGGGGTGCAGAAGTCCAGACATAGGGTTGAGAGGGGGTGGCCGACCCCAGTGGAGGATCTTGAAAGTCAGGGGTCAGCTCTGAGAGCAGAGCCCCCCAGGAATGACCCAGGTGAAACCGTTTCTGGTTTGGGGGAAACCCAGACTCTGCCGGATGGGCAGAGGTCGGGAGACCTGCGCCAACCAGACTCTTGTGTGGCCCTTGGGGACGGCGTGTCCCTTGTGGGAGGTGAGAGTGCCCCCCAGGAAGTCCTGGCATGCCAGGCAAAGATTCAACCTCAGGGTGGTGACTCTGGGTTGGATAACCGGGTTCAGAGGTTAAACTTTGACCTGGTGGGGGGTAGATGTGCCCCCCAGAAAGTCCTGGAATGCCAGGCAATGGTTCAACCTCAGGGTGGTGACTCTGGGTTGGCTTACCAGGTGAAGAGGTCAAACTCTGACCGGGTGGGAGGTAGGTGTGCCTCCCAAGAAGTCCTGCTGTACCAGGCAATTGTCCAACCTCAGGATGGTGACCCTAGGTTGGAGGACCAGGTTCAGAGGTTAAACTCTGACCTGGTGGAGGGTCAGTGTGCCCTCCAGGAAGTCCTGGCGTGCCAGGCGATTGTTCAACTTCAGGGTGGTAACTCTGAGTTGAATGGGCCAGTTCAGAGGTTAAACTCTGACCTGGTGGAGGGTCAGTGTGCCCTCCAGAAAGTCCTGGCGTGCCAGGCAATTGTTCAACCTCAGAGTGCTGACTCTGGGTTGGATAACCGGGTTCAGAGGTTAAACTCTGACCTGGTGGGGGGTAGGTGTGCCCCCCAGAAAGTCCTGGCGTGCCAGGCAATTGTCCAACCTCAGGGTGTTGATTCTGGGTTGGATGACCAGGTTCAGAGGTTAAACTCTGACCTGGTGGGGGGTAGGTGTGCCCCCCAGAAAGTCCTGGCGTGCCAGGCAATTGCCCAACCTCAGGGTGGTGACCCTGGGTTGGGGAACCAGGCTCAGAGGTTAAACTCTGACCTGGTGGGAGGTAGGTGTGCCTCCCAGAAAGTCCTGGTGCGCCAGGCAATTGTTCAACTTCAGGGTGGTGACTCTGAGTTGAGTGGTCAGGTGCAGAGGTTAAACTCTGACCTGGTGGAGGGTCAGTGTGCCCTCCAGGAAGTCCTGGCATGCCAGGCAATTGTTCAACTTCAGGGTGGTGACTCTGAGTTGAATGGGCAGGTGCAGAGGTTAAACTCTGACCTGGTGGGGGGTAGGTGTGCCTCCCAGGAAGTCCTGGTTTGCCAGGCAGTGATCCAGTCTGAGGGTACAGACCCTGGGCTGGAAGACCAGGTTCAGGGTGTCCCCCCGGACCTGGAGGGAGGGGCTACTGATAACAGTGCCCCTACCATGTTGTCTTCTGAGGAGGCCACTCCTAGTTGGAGGGTGCTGGACCCCAGAAGGGAGGGCAGGGGGAGGGAAGCCTCACCCCGGGCCCTAGTCCAACCTGAAGGTACAGGCTCCAGGTTGGAGGGCCAGTGGCAGGTTAACAGCCCTGCACTGGTGGAGGAATGGTACAGGGTGACTTCTGTAAGCACCCTGACCATGTTGGACTCTGGGGGTACCGCTCCAGGAGGGAGGGTACAAAGCCCCAGAGGGGAGGACCAGGTTCAGGCTGTCATCCCTGACCTGGTGGAAGGGAGAGTGGTTAAAGGGTGCCCAGCACCTGGGGCTACCGCCCCCCACTCTCCACAGCCACAGTGGTTGGAGAGCTTTGAGAGGCCTGGGGCCTGGCTCTCATCCCTGGCAGCTGTCAGTAATCACTGTGGCTTGCTGTCCGGGTGGACAGAGTTATCCCTGGGGAGGGGACAAGTGTCACACCCCAGGGGTAGAGTGGGCAACACGACTATGTTGGTCATGGTGGTACTATCCTGCTCCTGGGATACATCTGTGAGCAAAGTAAGGTTAGGTGCTGCACAGATGGGATCCGCAGGAAAGGAGAAAGGTTCCCCATGGATGGGCTTAGTGGGCCCTGAGAGTATGGACAGAGGGATCCAATGGGAGTCAGGAAGGCGAAGAACTGGAGCATGCCCCTGCTGTTGTGGGCCTGGGTCCTTGTTCTGTCGCCTCAAACAGGGAAGTACATCAGGATAGTGATTGTTCTCCCCTGGCTTTAGGCTGGTGGGGGGTCATGTTGGACCTGGCTTTTTGACAGGGACATCCCCAAACTTTTTGCCTCCTTCCTCCTATTTTTTCTGACCTGTTGTTGTTGGCTTTTGACCTCTGAGCACTTTACCACTGCTAACCAGTGCTAAAGTGCATATGCTCTCTGTGTAAATTGTACTATTGATTGGTTTATCCATGATTGACTATTTAATTTACCTGTAAGTCCCTATTAGAGTGCACTACATGTGCCTAGGGCCTGTAGATTAAATGCTACTAGTGGGCCTGCAGCACTGGTTGTGCCACCCACCTCAGTAGCCCCTTAACCTTGTCTCAGGCCTGACATTGCAAGGCCTGTGTGTGCAGTTTCACTGCCACTTCGACTTGGCATTTAAAAGTACTTGCCAAGCCTAGAACTCCCCTTTTTCTACATATAAGTCATCCCTAATGTGTGCCCTAGGTATCCCCTAGAGCAGGGTGCTGTGTAGGTAAAAGGCAGGACATGTACCTGTGTAGTTATGTGTCCTGGTAGTGTAAAACTCCTAAATTCGTTTTTACACTACTGTGAGGCCTGCTCCCTTCATAGGCTAACATTGGGGCTGCCCTCATACACTGTTGAAGTGGCAGCTGCTGATCTGAAAGGAGCAGGAAGGTCATATTTAGTATGGCCAGAATGGTAATACAAAATCCTGCTGACTGGTGAAGTCGGATTTAATATTACTATTCTAGAAATGCCACTTTTAGAAAGTGAGCATTTCTTTGCACTAAAATCTTGTTGTGCCCTTCAATCCACGTCTGGCTAGGTTTAGTTGACAGCTCCTTGTGCATTCACTCAGACACACCCCAAACACAGGGTACTCAGCCTCACTTGCATACATCTGCATTTTGAATGGGTCTTCCTGGGCTGGGAGGGTGGAGGGCCTGCCCTCACACAAAGGACTGCCACACCCCCTACTGGGACTCTGGCAGACAGGATTGAGCTGAAAGGGAACTTGGTGCATTTCTTAGAGACTCTTTGAAGTCACCCCCACTTCAAAGGCACAACTTAGTATAAAACAGGGCCTCTGCCCTACCTCATCAGACACTTGCTGGAGAAGAAACCGGAACCAGAAACTACATCCTGCCAAGAAGAACTGCCTGGCTGCTCAAAGGACTCACCTGTCTGCTTTCTACAAAGGACTGCTGTCTTGCTGTTGCCCTGCTGCCTTGCTGAACTCTTGTCTGGCTGTGAAAGTGCTCTCCAAGGGCTTGGATAGAGCTTGCCTCCTGTTCCTTGAAGTCTCAGGACCAAAAAGACTTCTTCCTTTCACTTGGACGCTCCGTGCGCCGAAAATTTCGACGCACAGCTTGTTTCGCGGCGAGAAAAACGCCGCACACCGACGCTGATCGACGCGACGCCCTCGGGGCGATCGAGACTTCGACGCACAACCTCGCAAGGACAAAGCCGCTCGACTTTCCAGGAGAAATCGACGCGACGCCCACCGTGAGTGCGAAACTTTGACGCACGGCCTCGCAAGGACAACGCCGCCCGACTTCCAAGGAGAAATCGACGCGACGCCTGCCGTGAGACCAAACTTTCGACGCACGGCCTCGCAAGGACAACGCCGCCCGACTTCCAAGGAGAAATCGACGCGACGCCTACCGTGAGATCGAAACTTCGACGTGCAGCCCCGCAGAACGACGCGCAGCCGGAAAACGAGCAGGAGAATCCACGCACAGACCCGGGACATCTGGTAATCCCCGCGATCCACAAAAAGAGACTGTCTGCGCGCCGGAAAACGACGCCCGACTTCCCCGCGTGGAAAAGACCGACGCAAGTCGGTGTGTGCTGAGGAGAAATCGACGCACACACCCCTTTTTCCACGCATCTCTTCTCCTGTGGCCCTCTGAGGAGATTTTCCACCAGAAACCAGGTACTTTGTGCTTGAAAGACACTGTATTGCATTCTAAAGACTTAAGACACTTTATATCACTTCCCTGTGATATTTCTACAATTTTCCATTGCAACTTTATTCTTTTTGACCTACAATTATCCTGATAAATATTATATATTTTTCTAAACACTGTGTGGTGTATTTTTGTGGTGCTATATGGTGGTATTGTATGATTTATTGCACAAATACTTTACACATTGCCTTCTAAGTTAAGCCTGACTGCTCGTGCCAAGCTACCAGAGGGTGGGCACAGGATAATCTTGGATAGTGTGTGACTTACCCTGACTAGAGTGAGGGCTTTTGCTTGGACAGGAGGTAACCTGACTGCCAACCAAAAACCCCATTTCTAACAGTCATCTAGAAATATTACTGCCGGGTGAAGTTGAGAAGTTGGTCATCTTACAACCTCACATAGATTTTTAAACAAAGCACATTTTGCAAAGCAGCATTAGAAGTTCTTCCCAGCAGCAAGAAACCATTCCTGTAGTCACCAGCAACTACAAGTGGAGGTGGGTGGATTGGTGTTTCTTTGTAGGCATCTTCATGAGAGACCCCTTCCTTCTCATGTCTCCAGCCTCACCCACTACCCCTAGCACCATAGTCCTGGTCAGCTAGCGTCAAAGGCTCAGAGTTACAAGAAAATGTTGCATCAGTCCCGAAGCACCACTTTTCTTGTATCTCCCCTGCCCCACCTAACGACACCATAGTTACAATATGGCTCACCATGACGGTCGTTTCCACAATAGCATCATAATTTATAACGCTCTTGTGGCGCTTTGCAGCATTAGCGCCATAAATTATGGCGCTAGTGCAGGAAAGCACTAGGGAGGCCCTTAGGTTTCTATGGGTCCGTCACTTTAACCCCTGCCCTGTGTTATGGGAAAAATTAGGCAGTGAAATCTTGTAAATTTCACTGCGCCATTTTCCTGGACCTATTAACAGGGGAACACCCCCCTTTGCATACATTATGCCTTGCGCAGGAATAATGTGGCGCAAGGGGTCACAAAGTGGCGCAATGCCCCACTTTTTAAATATGTCATGGGGAAATGTCCCCCTTAACTCCACATTTGTGTGGTGCAAAGAGGCGCATGGGCTTTGTAAATCTGACCCAAGGTGCTGCAAATGTTCAGACAGCTGTCCCTTGTGTGAAAGACTTTGAGAGCCCTGTTTCACCATCCTTCATGTATAAGAACGCCGTGTGAAGAACTGCAGCACTGCATCGCATTTTCAGCACAAAATATCTTTTGAGTGTGACAGTTGATCCACAGCTGAATTTACAGTGCTTGGCACACTTTGCCATATTTCGCAAAATGTTGCATTGCATAGCGTTGCGTGAGCACCAGCACAAACACAGTGAATATGGGCCTGGGTTTTCTATACACTGGACTGAACCATGCTATGCAGAACTATACGCGCTCTGTTGGCTCCACTGCTTGCCTAGCGTGGGAAAGGAAGCTCTGCCGTGTGAAAAGGATTTCTCCATATCAAATTATGGGTCTGTCAAGGTGAGAAACATCATTATAATCCATTTGTTGGGCACAGCGGAAAAGCTTTTGTCACTTGGTTCTACCCTGTCTCCAATGCCAGTTTGTTTAATTAGCTAGACATGTGTCCTAGTGGAAACTTTATCCATCATGACTTTGTCTTTTCAGCTACCTGTAGTACCTGCTGCAAAATGTTAAACAAAGTATGAACCTAGAGATAGACTTAACATATAAAATCACTTAAGCGGTGCAATGATGCCCTGGAAAGTGCCCTGAATGCTGGAATCCACACACTGGCCACAGGGACTATTCACATAAACTGCCGTGGTGATGCTAATTTGCACCTGGTGGTACTCCATTCTAATTTTGGAGGGAGATGCTATTTTGCTCCATTTCTTTTTGCTATAGTCAATGCTGTTTTACGTTCACAAAAACAAATTGTGTATCATTTTGTGTATTGTGTGGTAGCAAAAACAATATTTATATTTTGTGTGCTGTTCTAATTTGTGACAGAAAAAAGTAATGTTTGTTTTTGGTCTGTTAGTCCACAGCAGGTACCAGTCTATTTTTTTAGGACCTGCCATCAAGCCAGCACTAGCTATTTGCAAACTAACTGTAGTCTTACAGTGGGTTTAGAGCCCACCCATGCATACCATTCGTTGGCTTTATTGTCACTCTCATTTGCTTACTTTTTATTTATTAGCCTGTTTGGGCTGTCCCTCCTCTTCTTGTGTTTATCCTTCCCCTTGAGCATAAAAGTAGTACTTGTGTCCTACCACAATTTACTTTTCAGGCATGCTTTCTCCAGTTCTCTCCCTCATCTAGTTCTCTTTTCCCCTCTGCCACGCTCTGAGGCCCATATTTATACTTTTTTTGCGCAGCATTTGCGTCGTTTTTTGACGTAAAATCGGCGCAAACTTACAAAATACAATTGTTTTGCGCTGCTTTTACATCACAAAATGACGCAAATGCGGCGCTAAAAAAGTATAAATATGGGCCTGAGTTTTTCTCTGTCGCCCTTGTGCTTTTCCCGTCCCCCCCCCCCCGCTCCTTGTTGCGCTTGCCCTCGTGTGCTTGTCCACTGTGGCCCCGGCATGCAGACTTTTTAAATGTATTATTATTATTGTTAGCGGAGGACCAGAAAGAAAATTGCTGCTCTCTAGTCCACCTCTATAGCGCTTTTGCTCTACTTGTATTTTTTTTTTATTTACCGATCCATTTGCATCGGTAAATTAAAAAAAAAAACATGGCATCTGTGTCATTTTGTAGGCATGCATGTGTGGCAGAGCATGCAAAAGCCTACAAATTTAGCTTTTCGTCTCATTTGAAGTAGGTAAAAACACATCCGTAATTGGGCTACAGAGGGTCGCCCAGATGCCTGGCCCCAGATGCCACCGCATTTACTCATCATTGATGCTTGTGCAGTGGAACAAAATACACTTTTGATATTTTAATGTTACCAAACAGCATGATCAAGCAAACGGATTGGAGCCAAATAGCGGATTCTTAAATTATGTAAATTAGTGTCCCATAGGTCTTCAGGGCCGATCAGAAGAGGCTTTAAACCTAAACACCTCCTGCCAGTTTGTGTCAACCAGTCCTGTTATCAGTCTGAGATAGCTTGATCGCTATGTCTACACCCTCCTAACCCTGCATTCAGGGGACCTGGCAGTCTCTCCAGATACAGGTAGCAGGCTCACAACTAAATCTACAATGGTGGCATTAATATATAAAACTGTGAGTTTTGTGAAAAATACATAGCGTTTTAGTTGTATCACCTAAGATTTGATTTTCTGTCGGGCCGGTGACCAATCCCTCCCCGATGGCAGCTGCTGCTTAACCCCACGCTTGGATCGGTGTGACTATGGCATCTTTTAAACCGGTGTTTATGAAGGACAACAGCTGTAGTTCTGCGGTTGTTTTCGCTATTCGGATGGAATGAAGGGGCATTGGCGGTTTCCTTTGCGGTCCGCTCCGAAGGAGCTATTAGAGAACATGCTCCGCTACATGCGAATTACGCGGAGGCAGGTTTAGCAGCCCCGCACTTCTCTCCCCAAGAACAGATGTATCCACACACATTCCACACCTAGAAATTCGTCGCTCAGCAATGTATGTGTATTGCTGAGGAAGGGGGATTCTTTAAAACGGACAGTGTGCCATGGATCAGCAACAACATTCTGCATAATTCGGACTTTCACAAAGATCCCTGTGCCCCCAACCCCATTGCAATCTCTGGGACGCACACCAAGGCCTTTAGAACAAAACCACAAGCCAGTAGGTCTGGCCTTGGCTGCCAGTCTGTAACTTTTTCAATGTATGCTATGCTTTTTAATGTTTTTTTTTGTTTTGTTTTTTGGCACAACGTTATTGTTGCGGGCTGTTTGGACTCCTGTCAATATAAAAACTAATATTGGTTATAAATATAGAGGGCTTATATACAAGCCCCTTGACCCGCCAGTGCGTCACTTCTTATATAGCTGGAAAAGTGATGCAACAGTGGCGCAAGGGGCTTGTAAATAAGCCCCATAGTTTTTGGATTTCAAAAAGTGTGCAATGCCCCAGTACTCCCTGTGAAGGGAATTACTTTGTGTGTGGATGTGCTCCTTGTAACAGAAGAGAATTCCGTCACTAATGTGAAATTAGCCAATGGCTGAAGTGGGCTGAAGCATTGCCCCAAGCTCTAGTGGGCAGAAGTCAAGTTTGAATGACACCACAAGAGACCAATGGATGAAAAGATCTGGCTGGAAGACCCTGTAAGGAAATATAGTACATATATATGCCCTATTTTTTAATGCGGATAATTCCCTGCCCCTACTGCAGAGTCTCTGCAATCGTAAACTTACTATTGACTTCTAGTTAGTGAATACCAAAAAGCGTAAACGTACACTTATCCTTGTGAATCAGGCCCTATGTCATCTTTGTCACGAATGGTAGATCGCCACATATCTTAGGGGCTAAAGTTGAACTCAAATAGCCAACCTGCTTTGCGGTCCATACTCCTTCCATTTGAATGTATACGCTGCATATCTGATGTGCAAGCTCTCAAGGCTGAGGAATAACAAACTTTAAACCTCGTTTCACTAAAAAAAAACACACACACATGCCCAAATGTTAGCATTTTATGAAATCATGGGTTGCATTTATTTACAAAACAAGTTCAAAATGTAAACATTTCACAATTCTCATTATGCCCACGGTGACCCCCTGCCAAAGGAATTTAAAAATTGAGAACACAACAAATTTATCTCACTAATATTACATGCAAATAATTTTTAACAATTAGAGTATTTTTTAATATAGCTTTGCTCCAGTCTAGAAGCTAGCATGCAGTCTCAATTGGCCAGGCTAAATAATGCTCTAAACCCACTTTCATGACTCTTCCAAAGCATTAAATATATGGAGAAAATTGTTCTCATTCTCCAATGTCCATAATGCCATCGAACAACCATATTCTGGTGTTGATCCGGGGCAGCTGTCCACTGGATGCCTGGTCGTGATCCACAATGTATGCACCATGAACCCCTCAGCAAGGGGTCACAGAGGTGAGGTGCACCACCACTGTCCTGAAATGACCAACCCTTCTGTGGTCCAGAATGGGGAAAACTGTTCATGCAAGTCCTTAACATTGTAAAGTGAGCTGTGAAGTTTACCAGGAACATTAAATAAATAAGCTGATCAATACTAGTTGCTGTTCTGCTAGGATCAAATAAGAAATTACAAAATGGTCTTAAATACCCATATCCGAAATAACAAACCTAACCTTAATTTCTCTTACCTAATTGGACCTGGCGGTAGAAAGTCCAGGGGGTGTGGAGGATGGTCCAATGACAGGCTGTTGACAACCCGGGTGAGCTCCAAGGACCCTCCCCAGACTCGAGAGCACCAGCAGCTGACATACATGCAGAATGCCAGCTGTCCTGGTAATCAAATATAGAACGCACAAGTACAAGTAAATGACAAAGGAAGCAGTAGGAGGGCAGGGAAACAACACAAATGTCATGGTAACACCAAGTGGTGAATGAACTTTCAGCAGTGGGAAGCCTTAAAATGAAGGAAGTTGTGAGGCCACTTCTTCCATCTTACGGATACTACCAGAAGTGCTGACCCAGCTTCTCCTGTTGTACTGCTGTTCACCCACGTATTTCTAACCTGGCACAATCTCCTATTCTGCCCCCACAGGTGAGGTCCCCACCTTCTTCATACACTCCATTCGGATTGTCACCTTCCTGTTACTTTCTATTGTTTCCTTTGCCTTTTCTCCCTTCGCACCCCATTTCCTTTGACAAGCCTTTGCCTGAAGTTATTGACCGTATCTGGGATGCAGGCATGTCACCAAATCGTTCCAGCAAATGGACTTTACAGGTCCCTACAGAACACCCTGGCACCAATGCACCCCTATTCCTTCTCTCCAATCACCTTGCAAAAATGGAACCCTAAAAAGCATGAGACTTGGATGAGGTCGAAGCTCCTGGCCCAATGTGCTAACCTACAGGAGTGGCACATTGAGCCCCACTCTGCCCTCACGGCTTAATTCCACCCTGCCTCTTATAATGGGTCCAAGTGGCACCACCATTACACGGAAATGCGAAGCCAATCAGCTATCTTTCTTCATTTCTTCATTTCAAAAGTATGCACTCACATGATCACACCCACACTGCATAAAAGAAAATGTTTATCCACAAAACAACAGTGATTTACATTGCAGGTGGATCAAATTTTGAAGTAGTAATAACTATGTACATACTCACCACGTAAAAAAAGGGACAGTGCACATACCCAATAATGGAGGTGGTCGTGTACAACAGGGACTAATTCTGAACCCATGGCTTACATTAATCTCCCCCAATCTATGAAGTGTCGGTATCTTACCATGAAGAGCATAAAGCAAGCCACAGAAACATCTTACTCACTGCGACCAATAAACACAGGCCACACCTCGGGAAAACTAAATTAAATATCATGTAATCTTTTCTAATATGCAATGAAAATGTGCTTGAATCATTCAAGTCATGAATATACCCCACCATGAGGATGACTGTGGCCTATTGGTCATTCGGCCACCCCACCCACAATGCACTGGTTCAAAGAAACTGCCCGCCACAATATCACCTTTTGTGGACATTAGAGAGAAACAGTTGTGAGGTGGAAACCCCAGCTGATCATGTATCTTTTCAAATATCTGAATTCTCCATCTCCATCTTGCAAGAAGGCTGCCTATGTCATCAGTGGCGTAATGTAAAATCATGCCCCCACCCCGCAGAATGTAGTGAGGGGCTTGAGATTTGCATATCTCACAGATATTTGTAGACCGTAGAGTGACCGGGACCCCCTGAAGGTTGGGGGTTCTGCTGCTCCACAATGGCTGCAGGGGTCTGTGTTTTTACCCTACATACGACACACCACAAACAGATACAAAGCCTTTCTCTGCACGTTGCCAGAATACAGAAGTTGCCAGGTCCTTCAGACATTCTTGGAATTTACTGGACATTGGTTGTGGCTGAGTCACCTTGTAAGTGAGCAACTCTGCAAATGAATTTAGTTGGGATCAGTGGTAGCATCTTAAGACAGATATATGTCCTTTGTTTCACTAAATGTATATTTTCATTGTTGCCAGGGATAGGACTCATCCAGGAATTCTAAAGGTGTGTACTGCTTCATGAAGCAGAGTCAACACGCCGACATTGTTGGTCCAAAGGCCTGTTCCCTTCTAGAGAAGCATGGAAGGCATGTGGGCATTAGTTCGGAACCAGAAACACATTTGAGAGGCTGAGGAGAATATAAATGTAAATACATCTTGTGGTGCCGATTCAGTATCAACCCAAAATTATGGGCATTCAATGACCACGTGGGATATCTACTTCTTAGGCAGTCCTTTTTGTAAGATTCATGCAAGTGGATTAAGGGTTGTCAAGCATTTTGGCTTGGCCATTTGTAAAGGGTGAGGTGAATTGTAGACTGGAGTAATGCCTTTGGTAGCGCCGCCCATGACTGAAAAACACAGGGTGGTGGTACAATTTGGATGAGCAGACAGGCGGGATCACATCATCCGAAAACCAGGTTCCAGGCCTGGGCTACGTGTCTGAGTTTTTCTGCCTCACTCTGCTTTCACATACTTCTGTTTTCCCTTTTGTGCAAAGTGATGCGAGTGGGAGGAGACACAACTTCAATGTTGGTCGTTGCTATGCTTCAGTGGGCAAGGGAAGTATCCCAGAGGGTTGTAAATCCATAGGGGCTTGAGGGATTTGTCCTTCTTGCCTGTCCTTTTCATGCTTCCCTGACCCACGGCAGACTGCCCTCATATATCTATCCACTCAACTCTCCTTAAGTTGCTGTGGGAGAAGAAAGTTCTGCAAATATGTGTTAGTGAAGATGGGGTTTGTTAGTTATGTTCCACATCCTCTGTTGCGATTTTCCCTTTGGCAATGATGGTGGTTTAGTGTTTTTTCTATGGGAAATGTACATTTTGCAGTTTAACAGGTTAAGTCCATGCATAAACACGTTTACCTCCATCGTGGGCCACAGATGAATTAGTAGCTTTTTGGGAGACGTGATGGAGGCCCATCCTTCTGACCCCTGTGCCCCCAGCTCAGGAGGCCCATGAGATTAAAAAAGGCATTAGCTCTGGGTAGAGACATCCAGTGAAGGTTGTTCGAGACATTGGCACTAGAAATACAAAGCTTTTTTCTGTCCTAGGCAGATTCTTTTTTAAAGGACATGCACATGGGCTAAGGTCTGTCAAGCAGTTTAGCTCGGCTAGTTGAAATATGACTGATGGATTCTGAGATGGAATAATGCTGGCTTCAAATTGTTGTTGTTAGCCAAATAATTAGTGTAGATACCATTATTGAAAGGTCCTTCTTCAATTTCTAGATTCCCTTGTTATGATGTCGTTAAGGGGAGTTTCACGCGCATTGTAGAAAAGTTAATGCAGTGATTTAGGTCTCGTTTTTATAAATAAATCGGAGCCATCTTTTTCAAATGCATCAAGATTTTCGTCTGCATGTTTTTTCCGGGGTGAACCCCTGTCCTGCCAAACAATCCGCGGAAAGAGTTACTCTGTGTCGATTGGAAGTCTACAGCATGTAGCAGTGTTACTCTTCGTCGGCGAGAGTCTGCGGCAGAGCTGTTCTGTCTCTTCTGACCTTTATACTCTTTATAACTTCAACACAGAATGCGTAAAGGCGACTCTCGCGCCGCCCCACACGGGAAGCCATTTATGCCCACCTTCTAACCCTGTATGTTTTTCAGGCGCACCTAAAGACAAAAAGAGAAGAGTGGCTTTTCGCTGCACAGCACAGACACCCAAACCTACAGAAAACAATGCACACATGCTCAAAGGGATCCATGCACGCACACATACGCATGCACAGAAAGAGGCACACACAGGCAGTACTCACAAACACACACAAGAACATACAGCACACAAACACAGGGCACACGGAGAGTTGACAAGTGCGCACGCACCCACAGTCCGCGCGCTAATGTTTTATTCATCAGGTGAAGCTTAAGACCTTAAGTGCTTCCTCGGCTCTGCAGCAGAGCCCCCTGTCACCGATAAGGATCTGGGGGCTTTTGGTATTAGGGAGACGTTGCTGACGTCTAGACGCTGCTCTTAATATCTGCAGCTCCTTGTTTCATGCTTTTTAGTCTCGTCTGTGCAGCGATTAGTTCTATGGGGAGCCTTTACCAACAGGCAGGCAGGCCACTGTCAGAGAGCAACATAGTCCGTGAAGAATGTGAACCAAAAGATCCCAAGCCTGGATTTCATCCCCCTCAGTTAGTCTGATGTAATTTCTGGGGGGACGTTTGCAGGCAGAGCAGGCACAGTGTGGGTGACAGCCATGCCAGTGCAGCAGCTGCTGTGGAGGGGTGAGCTGACTTGTGGCGGGGAATTGGATCACTTTCAGCAGACTGGTGCCACTAAAGGATTTTCTCTCACAAGACTGAACAGGTCCCAGCTTTACCAGACTTTCTGAGGCACATGACTGGTGTGATTCTTCTGTATGTGGTATGTATGTGGGCCCCGATTTACTATGATTTTGCATTGGGGTTGCGTCACTTTTGTGGCGCAGTTAGAAGCAAAATCCTTTTTACCATTTACTAAGCCACTCACTTTGCGTGGCTTTGCATGTTTTAGTAAACACAAAGGCCCATATTTCTCAAGGTTTTGCAAAACCTAAGTGAGAATTATCAAGTCCCACAAGGCCACCTTGAGTGGCCCTAGATGGCTTCATAAATGTAGAGTAATGCAAGTCAGTGCAAATCGCTGCTTTGTGTTACTCTGTGGCAGGGAGGCATTCCATGAGATGATCTCCCACATCCACCCAGGGATTTTGTGCATTCACAGATTTACCATTTGTGGTAGACATGGGAATGGATCAAAATGCTACACCTCCCCAAGTGAGGCATAATGAGGAGAAATATCTTTCTTATTTTTTCCTCTTTCTATGTGTGCTAAATTCTGTGCTGTGTGAAAGAATGATAAATCTGCCCCAAAGTAATGCAAGCAGCACATAGGGCCTCATTATGACCCTGGCGGTAGAGAACCGCCAGGGCCAACGGGGGCGGGAGCACCACCGACAGGCCGGCGGTGCTCCCTTGGGCATTCTGACCGCGGCGCTTTGGCCGAGGTCAGAAAGGGAAAACCGGCGGTCTCCCGCCGGTTTTCCACTGCCCCTAAGAATCCTCCAAGGCGGCGCAGCTCGCTGCGCCGCCGAGGGGATTCTGACAATCCTTACCGCCATCCTGTTCCTGGCGGCTCGCCCGCCAGGAACAGGATGGCGGTAAGGATTGTCGTGGGGCCCCTGGGGGCCCCTGCAGTGCCCATGCCAATGGCATGGGCACTGCAGGGGCCCCCGTAAGAGGGCCCCGCTAGTATTTCACTGTCTGCGTAGCAGACAGTGAAATACGCGACGGGTGCAGTAGCACCCGTCGCACCTTCCCACTCCGCCGGCTCGATTACAAGCCGGCATCCTCGTGGGAAGGGAGTTTTTCCCTGGGCTGGCAGGCGGTCTTTTGGAGACCGCCCGCCAGCCCAGGGAAAAACTCATAATACCCTCCGCGGTCTTTTGACCGCGGAGCGGTATTATGGAGGGCTGAAGCCGCCCGCCAGAATCAGAATGAGGGCCATAGTGCCTTATGTTACATTGCTTGAGATAGGCATTACATGGGTGGAGCATGGGCGACCCCATGCATGCACCCATTTACTTTGACACAAACTGAGATTTACAAAGACTTGTGATCCTGACTTTACACCAAAATGGTGCACATACCAGTCAGAGGTGTAACAAGAAGATATATCAAGGTTTCTCCTCATTGCTTCCTCTTTCCACATATGCTGCATTCTGCAGCACACATAGAAAAACAAATAGGCCTGCAAGGATTATTTTTGTACAGAAATGTATCGCTTCCTGCACATAAATAATCCTGTCCGTAATAAAGGCACTCTTACACTATTGTGCAAGGGTGTCTGCACTGGTGCTAGGGAGCACACTGTGCACCTGTGTTAGACCTGCATGCCTTGGGGTGGTCTTCCCCCAAAGTTTTTGTCTGTTTTACCTATTTTTTGCTGATCTGTTTTTGTTGGTCTCAGGACTCTTGGACCTTTAGCACTGTTAACCAGTGCTAAAGTGCATGTGCGCACTCCCCTAAAACATGGTAACATTAGTGTGCCTACAACTGTCATATTTAATTTACTTATAAGTCCTCAGTAAAGTGTACCATAAGTCCACAGGGCCTGTAAATTATATGCTACTAGAGGGCCTGCAGCACTGATTGTGCCACCCACTTAAATAGCCTTTTAACACGTCTCAGGCCTGCCACTGCAGAACCTGTGTGTGCAGTTTGACTACCATGCCGATGTGGCATTTAAAACCCCTTGCCAAGGCTTCCCTATTATTACACCTGACCCCTAAGGTAGGCCCTAGGTAGCCCATAGGGCAGAGTGCTATGTAATTAAAAGGTGGGACATTTACCTTTACGTTTTACATGTCCTAGCTATGAAAAACTCTAAAATTCATATTTCACTGCTGTGAGGCCTACGCCTCTCATAGGATAACATTGGTGATTCCTTATTAGATTTAATGAAGTGTAATTCCTGATTGAGATGGAGTAGACCTTTCATGTTTAGTACCTATGGAACTGAAATGATAAATCCTCTTTAATAGTAAACTCAGATTGATTATTACAATTTTGAAAAGAACATTTTTAGAAAGTTGGCATTTTCCTGCTCTTAGTCTTGTGTTCCTGCAGCCTGTCTCCAATACACATCTGGGCTTGGGGTGACAGCTGATTTACTGTATTCCCTCTAGGCAGCCTTACACAAAGGAACGGTAGGTGAGATTGAGTGGCCATCAGCATGTTAATGGGCCGTCCTGGGCAAGATGGGAGGGAGGAGCTGACATTTACACCTGAATGGTCAGTATCCTGCTCCCGCACAAACAACTGCTTAACCTCCTGTAGTGAGTCTGGAACCAGGCCAGAAAGGGAGGACCTCTGGTAACTTCAGAGTTCTTCTTTGAAATCACCTCCACTTCAAAGGCACCACTGGGTATAAGAACTGGACATCTCACCCTACCCACTCTGTACACTTCTGAAGCTGTGAAGAACTCTGCCAGGGAGAAGGACTGCTGTGCTGCTACAAGATCTGCCACTCTGGACGGCTGCTCTGGAAGAACTGCTTTTCTGCAGTACTGCCCTTTCGCCCTCTGCCTCTGCTTGCCTCCTGTTCTTCTGAAGACTCAGGGACACAAAAGACTTCGACCCATCATCACCTACAGTACATATACTTGTTGCAAGTCTTGTCTTGCCAAATTGTGCCAATCCAGTTCTGGGCCCTTGGAAGTGGATATAAAGTGTTGTAACTGACAAAATCCATGCATTGCTGCTATTGCGCTTGTCGAAACCGGCACATCTCTTTCAATGCAAATCCTTTGCTGTTCGAGGACTTTGCATCGCCGGCTGCGTAGCTTGATGTTGACGCATCACCTTCATTGCAAAGGCCTCACTGATGATGCATCTCCTACACCTCTCCTACTGCGCAGATCTTAACTGATGCACCGCCTGCATCCAAAGGGATTAACACCGACGCAGCACCTCCCCGCATCTGGTCTTTGACATCGATGCATCTTCCGTCTAAAGGTACTTTTTCAGCAGGACAAGGTTTGTGTCTGTATCTGACCCAGTCTTCGTTGTGGTTAGACTGAAAATGCACCTGGTCAAGTGCGACCAGATAGCCCCAGTTGGTGCTTTATATTTCTAAGCACTATTTTTGCAGATATTCTATAAAAATGCATAAGTAGTTATTGGATTTTTATCATTTTGGTCTTGTTTAGTTCATTAAATTAGGCACTGTTTTTCTAACTAGGTGTGGTAATTTTGTTTGTGGTGTTTTGACTGTTTTACTGTTTTTTGTGTTACACATTGCCTCTTACGTTAAACCTGCCTGCTCTGTGCCAAACTACCAGTGGGTGAGCATAGGTTAATTTATGTTGTGTAACTGACTTACCCTGACTAGGATTGTGGTCCCTACTTGGACAGGGTGCATAGCTCTGCCAAGAACTGCTGCACATCTTTGTAAATATGGATACATATGGAGCATTTCTGCTCTCTTCCTTTTACACAACGTGGTGCAGCAAGTTATTTTGATGGTCCGTACTGCGGGAAACAATAGAAGATGTGCCCCATGGCATTTCTATAGTGGAGACCTACCCAAAAGGCAGCAGAGCCTTGTACGGGGTCAAATACGAAAATAAAGTCATTGAGGTATAGGAGAAACCTGGTTATGGAAGGTTAATGCCTTTTCAACACTTTCCTAAATTTGAGCAGTGTTGGAGCAGTCCACATTGATATAGGAATGTTGTTCAAGATCCTGATTGCATAGATGGAAATGGCCTGTTGCCCTGGTTTTTCTCTTTCACACTTCCTAGTCTGCAGTCTTACTGTAGGAGTGCCAAAAACCACCAGAAATGGTAAGGACGTCTGCAAGATAAGTATAGGTGCTAGTCATGATGGCTTTGTAAATGATACAATTAGTTTTGAGATGATGTGGCCTGGCAAGAAAAAATATTGGCGTTCCATCAGGATGGGGGTTGAAGTGATAACATTTCTTCAGGCCCTGAATGAGATGTGCTGCAGAGTGATAAATCTTGAGTGACACAAGGCAGCGCAAATCTCTGCCTTGCATCACTCTGTGGCAGGGAGGCGTTCCATGAGTGGAGTTTGGGTGTTCCTACACATCCAACCATGGATTCTGACACATTCCCAGATTTACCAACATTGGTAGACTTAGGAATGCATCAGAATTGTATGCCTCCCACCAGAGGAGCAACAAGGAGAAATATCTTTATTCCTCCTTGTTGTTTCCTCTTTCTAAGTGTGCTGCATTCTGCAGCACAGGTAGAAAGAGGAAAATGCCTCTGATGATTATTTTTGTGCAGGATGGTGACCCTTCCTGCATAAAATATCCTGCAATGCAGCACCCTTGCAACATGATGCAGGGCTGCCTACATTGGTGCTAGGCAGCCAAAAGTGTGTCAGCGCTAGGAAAGACAGGAATGGGCTGTATAATGGTAAATAGGACACATTTCTACCCTTTCCCTTTCAGACAGAGCAGCAAGGTGGCTTGCTGCGTTGTGTGAATTTATGATAAATACGCCCGATGTCTGAAGCAGAGAATACTTTCAAGTAGACTTGTGTATCTTCAGCATTTTGGTGAATCCTGATGCAGTTTTCCATGAGTAACGCACCAAGTAATTTCAAATAGAGAATGAAGATGATAGTGGTCAGTATAGTGCCATATTGTACTCAGCAGGTGATAGGGATCATTTGGGACCATCAGGTGCCCATGTGAACAAAGTGGTGTCAGTTGGAAAGGAAGGAGGGGAACAAGTGAAGGATGTCACCAATGAATCACATTCAAGAATGCAGGGTGTGTACAAGAGTGGAATTGTTGACTGTGTGGAAGGCAGCTGAGAGGTCCAGCAATATCAGGAGACAGGCGTCATCTTCATGTGTGGTCAAGATGCCATCTTCTCTGATGTGTAACGTAGCTGTCTCTGTGCTACACCGGGATCTGAAGGCAGACTGGTAGTCATGCAGTGAATGGTTAGAATTGATTTCTTGGAGATTTTCTCTGACTTTCTGGTTTTGAAGGACGATGAATGTTGATATAATAGTCTATATGCCCACCAAGGATGCCTCAAGACACTCAAAGATATAAATAATGATCCAGGAAGAGGCAATCATAAAAAAATAAGAGAAAGTACAAAGAGAGTGCTTAGGAATGTGATGCACCTGCCAAACGTTTATATTTGACTAGACAGAGCAAGTATCAAATGCTTTCTTGGCTATGCTTTATTGCTGAAGTTCTTTGTGTGGTCAAAAACACGCGCAGCCAATAAAAAGCAAGGATGAAGTCACATATTTATTATCTTTTGAGCAAATCTAGGACCATCAAGTTGTTGAGAATACGAGATTGCAACTCCATGGTGATAAGATGCGGTAATCTAAATTCCCACCCTCAATGCCCACGCACAGTCTTGATTAACTTTGCAGACTATCACATTAAAGAGCTGTCTTTCCAAAGCAATACAGCAGATGTCATTTGGCTTCTCAGAAGAATCCTTTTCCATGTATTTTCAAACAAGACTAATGCCTGCGCTAGAAGAAGGAAAGACTTTAGAAATAACCTAGGTTCTTTCAATGCAGTTGGGGGCTCAGACTACATTGGTTCAGCAATCCAAGTTGAAAGTCCTCCACAAAAGTAATTTTTAGCTCTTCACCTCAGTCAAACTGATACAAGACTTCCTGAAAATGATGTCAAACAACCTAGCTGGCTAGCTGGACAGCTGTTTATTGTTGATTCATTGCCCAGTGTTCATTGATGGCTCAAAATATTAATCTAAGGCATGTAATGGTTTAAGGGCCATATACAATGGGTTTGGCCACCTAATTCTTTTCTGTTTTTTATTTTTTTTCTTCTGTTTTTTTCTCTGACATGATTGTTTGACCCTCACCCTAGTGGTTGATTCTTTGGTATAATTCTATGTCGCCCACTGTTTAGAGAGGGTCTCCTACTCCCCAGGTTTGGGGTGGGCCTGTACCCTGAGGAATGTAGTAGGACCGAGTAGGGGGAGGGACTGACACGGGGTGCACAAGAGTGGTATACATAGGAATATGGTGGTTTATAAAAGGTTGCAAAGTTTGAGATACAATAGTATGCTGACAAATAAAGGGTGTACTATGGGAGATGTTAAAGTTCTTTCTTGTAATATCAGAGAGGAAACCAAAAGCTGTAAATTTGGTGCTGTTATGAGCTGGTTAAACTCTTTAGGTCCAATGTACTGTTTCTACAGGGAACTCATCTATGACACTATGCACATTCTACTCCTGGACTTCAAAGGCAACAGCAAGGACGAATACTTCCAGGACCTTGTTCTAGCCCTGAAATTCTTCTTTGTAGACCTCCATTTACGTGGTGTCAAGGCATCTCCTCTCCTTGCATGCACTTAAAAGTCAACTATTAACCATGGCTTTGGGTTCCTGAAAATGTAAGCGCAGATGACCAGCCCCACCCAATAATGGGATGATAGAGAGGAGTGGGAACCGGGATCTTATGGGACATTTAGAGACATGTTATGAATGGGGCTTAGCTACTGGACTTACCTTCAAAACATGACTACAGTTTTTCTAAGATGAGGAAAGGCAGGACCCTCAAAGCACCATCTTGTGGTGGTGCCAAACACCTGCAAGATTCAGTTCAATAGGATTTTTTTTCTGTGTATGAGAAACATTTAATGGGCAAAAAAGCATTTTGCATGCTGTTAGACTGGGCTCTTTTTTCATCATCACCCCCATCTTTTGTCTTCCTTGCTGAACACATTTTTGTTGGCTTTTAGGACACTTTATTCCTCCTAACCAATGGTAGATGGGTTGTGCTCTCCTTTCTAGACATGTCAAAATTGGTCTACATGTGATCTGTAGATTTAATTTACTTATAAGTTATGAGTGTGTGCTACTAAGTGTAGACAGGGCTGGTAAATTAAATGCTACTACGGCCTGAAAACTCATTGTGCCACCCACTAGCGTGACCTTGTAAAACATATTTCGAGTCTGCCACTGGAGCCTGTAGTACAGTTGTAAACTGCCATTTCAAGCTGGCAAAATAATTATTTTGTGAGGCTAAAACCTTACTTTTTGATACCTATAAGTCACCCCTAGGATATACCCGACAGGCTCAGGGGCAAGGTGCATGATATTTCAAAGTTGGACATGTGTATTTAAGTTTTACATGAACTGACATTGAAAAACTCCTAAAGTTGTTTTAACTGTAGCAAGCATATATCTCTCATAGACTAACATTGGGCTACCTTATTTACTTAATAACTGATAACTCCAGTTTGGGAACAAATACTTCCTCCAGTCATTTGAATTGTAATATAAAATCATCAATGGTAAAGTCAGATTTTATGTGACTATTCTGAAAATTCCCCTTTTAGACAGTTTGGCCCATATTTATACTTTTTTTAGCGCCGCATTTATGTAGTTTTTTGACGCAAAATCGGCGCAAACTTACAAAATACAACTGTATTTTGTAAGTTTGCGCCAATTTTGCGTCAAAAAACGACACAAATCCGGCGCTAAAAAAGTATAAATATGGGCCTTGGTGTATCTATAGCTAAACCCAATGTGACTCTGAATGTCTCACCTATTGTGTGCTGTGTATCCCTTACAGACATCAGACAAAAGAGGCCTGGGTGTAAAGGGAGAGGGGCTTCCTGACAGGATGACTGTGGAGGAGTTGTGCCTTTCCCTGATTACACTTGAAATTACCCCATCTGCAGCACAAACAGAAGATTCTGAAACCAGGCCTGCCCTTGCTTTTCTCATCCTAGACAGTTTGGAGCCAGACCAGGGAAAGAAATTACCAGAACCAGTTTGGGAGTAAGCCAGAGATGCCCCCACACAATAAATGGCACTGAGTATAAACGTGACACCTTCAGAACCTCTCACCATGACACTCCTGGACCTGTGGAAGAGTCATATGAAGGGCTGCCCTGCTGTCTGAAGAAGGAAGACTGGACTTATTCGCCTTGAAACCAGAATCCCCAGAAGTGACTTCAAGGGTCAATTGACTGGCCTCCTGTTTGTGCTAGAGGGACATAACAAGATTCCAGAAGCCTTTTCGGCAACTGCCCAGCTGACTAGCAGCACCTGGACCTGCCTGAGCCATGCTCATGGCCTCTGCTGGATTCAGTCCTAATCCAACAAGGTGTTCTCTAGTTCTTAGACCTCTGGCTGGAGTTGGAGTGTAATCCCTCTGCTTAAAATCTGCAAACAAATGTATTCTATCCAGAAGTGTAGGTCTCTTCGTGACCCTGAGCATGCTCCTCCCACCAGCAATGATTGTTGCACCTCCCGCCAATGCAAAATTTAGATGGCGATCTTATCTTCATGCCAAACAGTGATTGCCAGCATCTCCCACCAATGAGAAGCTCCAGCAATGACTGATCCTTGCTCTGACAACGATGCTCTTATGGCCCCATCAACATGGAGCTCCAGCTGGGCCTTCTCGCTTTGACTTGGACTTTAAGAAAGTAAAAGCTTCAGTAGAACAAACTTGATCCCTGTATCTGACTCATGTGTTATCGCAGTTGCCCTGAACTTGTGACTTTGACCCGATCCAGTGAGTGCTGTTTTGTGTTTTTTTTGGCACTATTTTCACCTGAAACTTTAAAAATTAATAACTCTGGTTCTACTGATTGGATTTTTGTTGTTTTGTGCCATTTTATCTATTAAAGTTTTGTATTTTTCCTAATTGGCTTGGGATTTTTCTTGTGTTGTGTTTTCTCATAATAACTGTTTGAGTGCTGCATAAATACTTCACTCCTTACCTCTAAGTTGGCCTAACCGCTTTTGTGCAAGCTGCCAGAAGGCTAAGCACAGGTTTATTTAGTGACTCTTGGAGTTCACCCTGACAAGGATTGCGTTTATTATTTGAGTGGAGCTTTTACCCCTCTGGGCGTTTTTGAGTTTTAAAAGTGGTAGTTAATTAAAGGTAAAAAATTACAATATAGGAAAATAAATATTGGTTGCAATTGTAAAATGCTGGTACATGATAAGAGAAAGAATAGAAAGTAAAAAGAAAAGGGGGTAAAAAGGGAAGGCAAAAAATAGTATACATGAAAAATATATATGGTGTAATAAAAAGCAGTCTGACCACCAAGAGACATGTATAAGGTGCCAACTGGTAACTAATGTTAATTTGATTGCACAGACCTCTAAATTAAATGAGATAGAAGATTTGATGGAAGAAGTGAACCATGGTCCTAAGTATTTAATTTTTGATGTGTTCTGTGAAAAGTTAGTATTCAAACAATCTTGTATAAATGCATATTTTGTGAAGGGGCAAATCTCATCTTGGTTCAGTTTATAACCAGATGCAGAAGAGTAGGAGGTAACGTCTTACTAATAATCAATAAATACAAGTAAGTGCTCATACACACAGCCTTATACAGCTGCTCCACCCTTAAAAACCTATACTTAGGCCACCTTTATTTAGTTTATAATTTTTAGATACCGTGAGCCCACAGCCTAGATTATTGCACGGCTGTTTTGCGACTTAATTTACCCAGACAACATCCCACAGAATACCACACAACTTGGATTGACATCTTTAGACCAAGCTTTATCAATTCGTCGTTTTAGAGTGAATTACTGACCATGTAAGTAATCACTGACATCTTCATGATGAGTATATCTCCCACTACACAATGATAAATAGGGTACAATTGTATATATCATTTTCCCATTAGGAAGACGCCCCTGATCAGAAGATACTAATCCTCTACTGGATTTCCCAGGCCAGTGCTTATTCTTGGCCCCACCTACAAATTAAAGTAGTTCAACTGATTAAAAATGCCTTCATTAATATGGATATTTACACTATCCCTAGGTGCTACCGACCAGACATTATCCCCATTCCTGATGATGACCCACTATTGATTTATGTCTACATATGGGGTCGAAACGTCGACATGATTTTGAATGTGGATTAAAATTGTAAAGAAATTCTATGTGACTACAGGGCTTGCTGGATTGACGGAGCCGCTAGAAGTCCATATTTTTCTTAAACCACTTTCTGTATATATTGTATATATTCCCTTCACTTCCTTTCACAATATTCACTTTCACTGTGTGTTTTGAATTAGGAGCACCTACCAACATAAGTACAATCTTCTCTTATACTAAAAATGTAAAAAGAAACAAAAAGCAATAAAACACTACTTATGCTACATATATTGTATATTTGTAATTGCTCAATCAATAGATTACCGTGGAAGTCTAGGAGTACTTCCCCCTTGCTTTGACCATATATTTACCTCCACTATACTACTTGGCATTAGATTTAAGAAGATATACAGATGTATTTTCGGTGGACATTTATTAAGTTTTGCAGATGATATTTTGATTTAGACGAGCAGTATAAGTGTTCTATTCTTTTAATTGTTTGAAGAGCTTCTTTAGTTTTGGTATTAGACGTTTTCCATTTTGCAGAAACATAATGTAAAATGAAATCCCTTGCGGAGGCATCAAATGCATCCCCCATAGCATGAAAGGCAATGTCTTTAGTTTCGTTTATTTGAAAGTATTTGTGTAAAAAAGGAAGTAAAAGAGCTTATAAAGGAATCATCTAACAATAATAATGAGTTATTTAATCTCCAATTTGTGATAACCGTAGGTTGGGGGAGAACATCTATCTTTTCGAGAATGAGAGCATAGTCTGAAATTAAAAACGAGCCTATTTCCGCATATGCAGATTTTGAGTGAGAAAAATGGAAAGGAAAATATGATCTATTCAGGGTTGTGTGTGATGGACACGAGAGTGGGTGTGAACTGATGTACTATAGGGCTACATAGGTGCCAAGAATCAACTAATGCTTGTTGGTGAATGTCATGAACAAAGAGTTTTGGGGACTTGTTAGGCACATAGACAGAGGTGAATTTTCTATCTATAAATAGGCCTATAATCTGGTTCTAATCACCTGCAAATATAAAATTGTCGACAGAAAAGTGCAAGAGCTTTTGGGTAATGATAAACCAGAAAAGGCAGTCAGCGGTAGCTGTACCATAAATGTTGAGAAGAGAGATTGGATTTTTGTTAATGAGAAGGTTAGTGTGTACTCATGTGCCTTCACTGTCTGCCTCTTGTAACATCAATTAAACAGCAAGAAATGTATGATATAGGGTAATACCACCATTCTTTTCCCCATTGCCTGGAGAAAAGAAAACATCACCAACCCGCCTTCTTTTCAATTTCAGGGATTCAATTTCAGTGAGTTGAGTTTCTTGTAAGGGTGCAGTATGTCCATCAAGTAATGATAAATGAGTTAAAACATGTTGCCTCTTAACTGGTGATCCCAATCCCTAGACATTCCAAGAGATAATGTTCAGAGAAATGAAAAAACAGAAAGAAAAAAATCAACTGACATGTTAAAAAAGAAAAAGAACAACAACTGTAATGCGAAAAGAATATTGTGAGAACTTGAAAAACCTATAAGAGAATGAAGTAACCAATGAAGGATAGAGCAGATTGACAGTGAGAAAAAGACATAAACAAGAAAAAGGAGAGGAGGAGGAGTCCAAAGAAATACATGTAGAAGAGGATGATAAAAAACATAAAGAAACCGAAAAGGAGAAAAGGGTACATACCTAGAAATGAAACAAAATGAGTGGAAGGGAGGTTGAGACCACATTTAAACGATGATGAGTTCAGACTTTAAAGGGGAAAAGGGCACGAGTGAACTGAAGAACATAGGATTGGGGATGAATATGAGCACAATGAACCAAGTCAATATCTGTAACAAGAAAAGACCGGAGAATAAATAGAAGCATGTTAATTATACCAAATGCCTATGAGAACCTGCTTTATCATAGGGCTACTGGGGTATGAGAAAACTATTGAGCTGGGCATACAGAACATATTGAAAAACAATGAACTCTACATGAGATAATAAAAACAGCAAATGTCAGTGTTTAGTGGATATTAATACCTCCATGGACTCAACTTGATATTCCGCAAGATAAGTCTTAAGACATTCAGGATCTTCATAGGTTATAGTTTTATTTTTTGGTGTGACTTTAATTAGGCAGGAATGCAGGAGACCGAAGTGAGCGCCTTGTTAGTGAAGCATCCGTTGTAAATTGAGAAACTCTTTACATCTGTCAGCAGTAGATTTAGCATAATACAGTGAAAAATATGAAGCATTACCAGACCAGGAGATTTTTTGCATTAGTTTTGTTCTGGAGAGAAGTCTAAGTAAATCTGAATATTCCAGAAAATAAATATAATCCATCTAGGTTTATTGTTGAGGAGGTTGAGTGATGTGGGTAACCCACTCTATCAGCATGTTGTATTTTTATTGTAGATGACTCTGACAGATTGAGTAATATGTGAAGAAACTCCTTAATAAAATTAGATTGGATCTGGGTGTAGTTTCAGGTAGACTATAAACGTGTAAATTATTTCTCCTGTTTCTGTTTTGCAAATCCTCAAACTGTCTCTGAATTACCAAAATCTATAACTGAAGATGGTTGACTGTGAGGGTGGTATTATTAAATGTAGAGACTTGTTGTTCTGCCAACAGGATTCTCTCCTCCATTCAGGAGCATTTATCATCCAGGTTCTGCAGCTTTACATTAGTCTCTTACATGAAAGGGCACAATGCTCTAATTTCATCTAAAAGGAGCAATAGTGCCATAAGTGCTGGAGATTTCGTCGGTGAGGGTGGGTCTCTTCTTAGATGTGTGTTGTGGGACTTGACTTGAGGATGTGAAGAAATAGCAGTGGTAGGAATCACAGCCAGCTCTCGAAATGATGATGAATATGGGTCCTCCATATTTGAAGCCTGTGTGGGTCAATCTAGATTACAAGTTAGATTTTTGAATGGTACTAAGAAAAGTTGGAGTTTTTTTTTATCTGCTCATACATAATGGTGGAAAATAGCCCAAAGCTGAAAATATTGCCCTTAAAAAAAAGGCTTGATTCTCACGAAAATGTAATATAAAAATTTGCTGTAGAAATGTAGGTAGAAAACACAGGAAATAAGCTTTATGGCAGAGAATCATAGCATAGATAAGAGGTGGTTTTCTCCTCATAAGCAAAGAGATGTAATGAGAAGGAGTCAGCGGTGCTCTGTAAATTATAAGTTTCAATATTTTCATGTCATACATTGAAGTTAAAGGTGCTGAATGGGTACTAGCATAATTCCATCGAATTTAACTATTTTCAGGAGGAGCAAAACAGAGACATTCATCCCTTGCTCATCCGTCATTCAGGTGAGATGCGGCAATTACACAAAATGGCGAGAGCCATGCAGAAGAGGAGTGGAGATTTTAAAAAGTGCGCCAAAATGCCAGAAATAAAAAAAGAAAGCTTCAGTGGAACCCTGGGTGATGCTAGGCTTCATAGCCCTTCGTTGAGAAGCCTCTGTGGAGAAACTGCTTGACGGAACAGTGAGTATCTCTCTTCCATCTCCACAGCTTCTGCCAGAGGTGGCCATCTTCCTTGGGCATCAAGCCCCATCACATTCTCACCCCTATCTACTAGCAATCAGTTTTTCTTACACATGCAACATTGAAAATGCTGCCACCATGTTTAAAAGGGCTGTCATGCTGAATAGCCAGCAGATTGCGAGGGTGGGACCAGCTTGGATCTGAGAGTCTAGCAAAGGTATCCAAAGACTGCAAGCAAAGGTCGTGAATGATGCATATTCAGCAACTTCGACCGCCATTGCCACACCAATGGCAAGACCATTCCCACTGACAATCAGTGCTTTAAATGGGCCGGTACTGTCCGGTAGTGAGTACCGGCACTTTTTTATTTTGAGACGGAGAGTACCGGCACTTCTCAAGAAAAACGTAACACTTTTACTTGGAGAGTACCGGCACTTCTCGGAAACAAGCAGGTACTCTGGTACATAGTACCTGCACTTTATTGTTTCCATTTCAAGCACTGCTGACAATAATAACCTAGGGAAAATTAAATTTACAAAGGAGGGCTCCTAAATCTTGAAGTGCCCCCCTCCTATTTGAGGGACTATCATGAACATCCATGTACATGCATGAAGATTCATCAAATGGCCTGGGGTGAGGCAAATTACATCCCACCCTTAACTGTAATTATATCACAAGATTGGCCAGACTGTCATACCTGTACAGCCTCCTAGTTTCTGTTTAGAGACTGGGGAATTGTAATCAAGTGAAACTACAGGAAGTAGCGAGCACTGGTTAACTCAGTAGGGTTGCTTTGGTGTGGGATATATATGTGTGTGTGCGTAATTGATTGATTGATGTTTTGATTACATGAAGCTGGAGACACGCAGCTGATGCAGTCTCCTGGCCAGACCTTACAAGGACTCTTACTGCCTCTGCTTTGGACAGCCATCAGCCCATAGGTACCCAGGGCAATGCCAGGGTTATCAATGGGTAAACCGGGGCTGCATTCGCTTTTAAACCCTGTTCACGAGTCTTGACTTCTCATCCTTGGCTAATCGACAGCAATAGTCATGCCAGGGAGCCAGCGCTGAGAAGCAACTTTCCTCAGAAACCATACTCCAGCCCACACCACATTATAAACTACCTGTGATTATCAGTAACTACAATTGCAGAGATAACAGCAACGCAAACTAAGATAACAACGAAAAGCTTGTGTCGCCTAGTTAAAATAACCTTTATAATCAAACGTAACATAAGGCCGGGTTCTAAAGCTAACAGAAGGTGTACTCCTCCGTGTAATACCCTCTGCCGGTATACAGGGGACAGCAAAGAAAACAGGGGTTCCAGCATGGCTTTTACACCCATGTACAGTTTCAGAGCTTCTGTACCTGAAACTAATGCTTTAAAAGGGCGGGTACTCTCCAGCAGTGAGTACCTGCACTTCTTTCATTTGAAAGGGAGAGTATCTGCACTTCTTGGCACTGCTCCAATACATTTAATGGGAGAGTACTGGCACCTTTCAAGAAAAAAACATGTACTCTAAAAAGTAGTACTTACACACCTATATTTCCATTTAGTGCACAGAAGTTGTTTACCCTCGGCGTCTGGGTACCGGAAATGACTTCAGTACCGTGGCAAGTGCTGATTTGGGTGAGTTGATAGCTCACTCCGCGCGATATTTGCAGCTTCCTATGCTAAGTAGAAGCTTTCATTCGGATTCTTATGCGTCAATGCGAACCTATGGAATAAAGCCATATATATATATATATTTTAAAACATATATATACATTTATTTATTTATTCTGAGGCACGGGAACTCCGCTGATTGCTTTGCACAGACTCACAGGATGTTGAGCCGTCGCCAGAGCTGGAACCTGCTTCCTCATTTCCAAAGTTGGCATCTCTGGCCACAACCCACATCCTCTCCCTAGTGCAGGTGATGCTCACGACGTGCCTTCTGAAGCTTGACCGGAAAAAGGATTCCTTGCTAAAAAAAAACTGCAGTCCACACTGGACGTGTCTATATATCTTAAAGGTTTGATATAGCGCAACCCTCGCTTCGAGGAGCTCGATCATCTTTACAGAGTACACTTTTTGCAGCACTGAGGCCAGACAGGAGGTGCTACATCTGGGGCGAGCTGTCTTTTTTACACCTTCAGAGGGCAGACTGATGGATGGGGCAGTACCACACGGCTTAGTGCTTTTTTCTTTCAGTTCGCACATATTTTCACATTACACATATTTGCTTTGCACGTGTTCCCAGATTGGGGAATGGAATATAGCGTGCTTTCCAAGAATTACATAATTTTCCCTTCGGTCTGTGACAGGCGACTTCGCCGTGCCCACCGCCCCGTCTCTTGTCACACCAAATACTGCCGCATTCCAAGCAAACTGTCGGCTTCTAACCCTGAATATTTCACCGTTTCTTCTGTTGTTATCTACTTTTCACTCGTGGCTGATTTGAAATCGATGTCACGGGGAGGGCCCCCGGCACGGGCAGAGAATTCGACACCTGTGCGACTTGAATTTTTGATTATTTCTATACATTTTTCCTTTTCACGATTTTTTCACATTTACACTCGTCTCTGGAGAACGGTGTTGAGAAATGCGCCAGTAAAACATCGACTTATATGGTTTAAAACGAACATGAAGCATAATCTGTAGCACTGAATATTCCTGAAAAGCTCATGATTTGTGAGGCTCAAGGTCACCACACACAAGACCCTCCTTTCCTAAAACCATGTGTGTAATCTTTGTAAAGCTCTGTAAAAGCCGTGCCAGGTCGATGCCAGGGCACATTCACTAGAGCCCACAGCCTGTCTTTCAAAGTCAACAGCATCCTCACTCACTCTCTAGTCACTCACCTGCCAAGTGACTGACTCGCTGTCACTTTCCTGCCCACTGTCTCGATCACTCAGCTAGTAACGGACTGGCGCACTTCGCTCACTCAATCAGTGACTGACTCTCATATGCCTGAGACCCAAACCTATTCAGAATTCTTAGACGACAGTCAAATTAGTATTAGAATTTTTATTTCAGGTGAAGTCTACTTTCACCGCTTTAGCAATTGGTATAATATTACAAATAGATACTTAAATACTCTTTTAGTTAATACTTTTAATTAAAATGCATAATTTAGTTTGATATTGTTAATGTAAGCGTTGCATAGCACTGACTTGTATGATAATAATAATAATAATATGACGTGTATACACTAGACAGTCTTAAAATCGGTATATTTTAAAAGTAAAGACACGCTCACTCGGTGACTGACTGACGGAGCAGCTCCATGGATCACTCACTGGTGCTCACCCCCCTCCCTGAGGACAGGCGCGCTCACTCTCTCTCGCGTCACCCGCCGGTTAAACTCCCTCTCTCGCAGCAGAGGTGCAGCTCTCCTGACCCCGCGCCTCCGCCGGCACTGAGGGCCTCTCGGCGCCGCCTCCCCTCAGGCGGCCGCGCATCCCTCGCTCCGGAGAGAGTCAGCAGGGAAGGAGGGCCGGCTGGGCTCGGGGGACCATGAACTCTGTCCTCATTCACCGCCGGGGGTCACCCCTTAGAAACCTGCGGGAGCCAAGTAGCGGCCTCTGGCAGGGCTGGGCCTTCGGCCTCTCGGCACCACCACGAGACCCGCGGCTCACACTAGAGCAGTGCACACGGGTCAAAAGACACGGGGCACGGACCCCACCACAACCCGCAAACACAACACTGCCACAAAACGATGTGGGTCCCTCGTGTAGACACAACTCACCCCGGAAACTTTCTATAAAACGGCGAACAGTCAGGGGGTTGCGAAAGCCCCTGGGGTGCAACGACCTCCCCCCACACTTTTCAGCCCAAAGCCAGTGATATCTGTGAGATATTAGACGCTTAGGGGGCCCTCTTCACATTCGGCGGGGGCCCAGCGTTTTGCATTAGGCCAGTGCTCAGGGCGGTGTACTTTGGGGTGTGCGGGGTGCTATGGGATTACTGCCAGTGCGTGTGCATGGGGGCTGTCCCCAGGTGCTCTGTCTGGGCCCCCACCAACAAAACACACGCTTCAAGCCCTCCCCTCTCCTGTTCACCGCGGCCCTCCGCATATTGAGCCACCCTGATCATTTCCAGAGCAGAAAAAATGTTCCTTATGGAGAAAACATATGAGGTATTTTCAAAATAATGAGGCAAATCGCTTTGTAGCTTGTTTTGGCCATAAACACATGTAGCACAAGTCCGCTTTTACAAAATCCGCCGCAGAACAGGTCATTTTACGTCTCGTCCTCTATGACTTCATTATTTTCCAACTTGTTCGTTGTTATTAATATCCTTCAGTTTCAATTCAAGCGACTTTAAATCGAGCTCCCTGGTCAGAGGTGTTGTTATTGAAAAAAAACATTCGATCTGCAGAGGTATGTTCACACTTCTTCAAACTGACACACCCACAGATTTCACCGGACGACAACATCCAAGCAATGAAGAAAAACAAACGAAGCAGGTAAATGTCGATTTAATTTGGACTTTGTTACCCCGTGAACAACAGGGACGCACAGAAAAGTCGAACAAAGTGGACTGCAACATTAAAAACGGGATTAAAGAAGATCGCAGTTTAATGTTGTAAATTCATACATATTATTGTTGATATTTAACAGTTGAGGGACACGAACAAATGTCATCCAATAACTCAAACCACTGAAGAGGGTAACTCATACTTGAAAGAATTCAGGGTAATACTACCATGAAAGACTGCTGTTGTCCTCAGAGGTCCATTTTATTACCAAATGTTTCGTACCATTCGGGATGTTGGATTGCAGAACAGATAATGCCGTAGTGTATGTAGACACAATTCTCGAGAAAACATGACGTGCTCTATCTATCTATCTATCTATCTATCTATCTATCTATCTATCTATCTATCTATCTATCTATCTATCTATCTATCTATCTATCCGCACACACAAGCACACACACACACATAGAGGTAGGAACAAATGAATGGATAACCGAACCAACTACAAAACAGGCACAGGCGCTAAAGCTATGAAAAACTCATACAAACAGGCAGGCACGCTGCAAGAAAACAGACACATCCAAATAAATGAACAAACACTAAAAAAAAAAACAAAGAACGCACAATAAAATAAAATCTCACAAAAAAAAAAAAAGCACAGGCGCTAAAGCAATGAAAAAAAGCAAACAAACAGACAGGTACACTGCAAGAAAACAAACAAACACTCAAGAAAACAAGGAACGCAAAGTAAAAAAAAACACAAACACACGCAAGAATACAACAAGAAAAGAGACAAACGCACACGTCGGCAAACAAAGAGACAGACAAAAATAAACAATCTTGAAAGAAGTGACACACAATTAAATAATTAAACAAATAAATAAATAAATAAATAAAGGGAATAAACAAGCACTGACACAAATGCTTAGGCGGAAAACATGCACATAAATGAGGATGTCACCAAAAAACGCAAACTTGCACTCAAGCAGACATCCAAACAAAAACCGAACTAAAAATAGCGCAAACAAAAAGAAGCGAACATGTCCACAAATACACGAACAGGCAACCACACAAACTAAGACATCACAAACACACAATCAAAATACTTGGGGGTGAAGAAATACAAACTATTGTGCACTTACCAATGGCTTCAGCCACCCACCTACCATCGCCAGAATAAGAGCCAACCCATTCCAGCACGAAACCAGGTATGGACCTTTAAAAGGGAGAACACGATTTGTCATTGTCTAGGTAAATATAACTTCCATTCTCTATATTTATTTAAAGAATGATATGATTACACTGCTTTGCAAAAGGAGGGCCCTCTTTACTGACAACTGTTTCATTAGCAAGCTCGGCTTGCAGTCTTTCACATGCACAAAAAGTCAAAGGGGACAAAGTGTTACTGAATATAGAGCTGGACGGTTCTGTGAGGGAAAGCGCGAAACAATAAAACCAGGGTAAGTAGGACAAACATTTTCGAAATTAATATACTCTACAAAACCGCGACACCGCCTGGCTATTATCAAGGTAGTAACATGCTTTCGGTGTAGTGTAAGTGCAACACCCAGATTCATCGCGGCGGTGCCTATGGGAGCACAATTAATTTCTTGCCCCAAACAACTACGGACCAAAAAAATCTGGGAGCAGGTAAACAGCGCTCTCACAGAGCATCGTGTGCCCGCTGTCTGTGCAGCTAGAGTGACAGGGACTGTGGAACATACTCGTGGTATTCATGCTCTCGCCCCCTGCACTACTTGGGGTCTGGAAGGGGCGGGGTCGCCTCAGTTTCCACTGACACCGCACCTCCAGTTTCAGGCTGGATGCCCACTAGGGTGAGACCTGGGCTGGCGGGGAGGGCTCTTCGAGGTGTGGGCAGAGCGCTGCCCACGCAGAGAGGACACACTGCTAACCTTTCCGCGCTCCCTCCTTTAAAGCTAGAAATGGACATGTTCATATGGCACATCTCCGGGGTGGGCTCGGCGCCCCTCGGGCGAGGGAGGGGTCTGCAGGTCCAGGGCAGGCCCGGCTCAATGCCTCTCATTTGTTTCAGCTTACACCCACGCCCTGTCACCTTGGCGTGGACACCCTGAAAGCTGACAGGCCACCCACAGGTACACACTGCTTTGACCCCAGGATGCTCGTAGCCCTGGTGGCAGGACATTATCTCCATGGCAACACAGCTCTTGGAAGACAGCACCTTCTTCACTTGGAGACCAATCCATTCACAAAGAAAGCCACCATTGTCGCTGCTTCTCTATAAATTACCCCGAAATCCTCGGTGCTCCCTTGGCTCACACTAGGCACATCCCCGCACAGTCCTAATTTACTGTATTCAAGGTCATTCTTACGAGTAGCATATTTGTAACCCCTCTCTCTCTTCTTGAGTAATGTTCCAGCAGCTCTACCTGTACCCGATACCATCACCTTCTGTCTGCCCTCTCCATTCCCTGACACCTCCATTTGTTCTCTGCTCCCTCCCCCGCTGCCCCTCGTATACCCTTATAATTCTCAATTTTGTTTATTTTGAAATCCTCCCTATTTTCGTAAAAATTTACACCACCCACTGCTTTTGTATCTAAGGCATACACTTTTAATTCATCAGCCTGTACTTATATATTCTGAATTTCTCCTTGCTGCGTGACGCTCTCAAGCGCCCCTCCCCGTGCCAATATAGATGAACCAATAACTACAAACAAATAAATAACGTTTCTATGGTGCACTTATTGTCATGTCCCAGAATTTCACCCAACATCAGACTATAATTTCTTGTGGGTATTTCATTGCTGTAACATCAGTCCTAGAGGCCATTAACAAAGGCGTTTATAAGCAATGACTTTGTAGAGGCCTCCCTGCCCCGACGAAATTTGGTACTTTACGTTTCTCAAGTATACAGTGAGATTCTCCCTGTAGCTCCCTTGACCATAAACGTGCACGAGGACTCGCTGGTGCTAGGAGACATCTTGATTTGGACAGACATCTTAGGCTCGGAAGGAAGCACCACTCGGGCAGTGACACTTTACACCCTTTAGACCAGTGTGGTCCACGGTGTCCGGGTCACCACAACACTGCAACACGGGCCAAGAAAGAGTCCATGTAGTTACTGTGGGAAGTTGACAGATGTTACCATTTTGCAAAACAGCATTATACACGTAGGAAATCGTCATACTGAACCTGCAGTTCGCAGTTTATCGGGCGTTATTAACTAAAGTTATACCATTTTACAGAGAGGTGAGCGGGTTTGTTTTGCGTCCAGCATACTGTAACCAGGAACTGAGATATAGCCTGCCTCCAGTGGACGTAAATCGAGGACCCGCTTGTATATGCCACCCAGGGGCGCGAACCGAGGCTCAGCGTGACTGTGCCGCGCGTAGACGTGAACCGGGCTCCTCGAGTGCGCACCCGTGAAAATGAAGTGACTCTGTGTGAGTGTGACACCAGTAGACGTGAACCGGGCTCCTCGTGTGTGCACCCGTGAATATGAAGTGCCTCTGTGTGAGTGTGACACCAGTAGACGTGAACCGGGCTCCTCGTGTGTGCACCCGTGAATATGAAGTGCCTCTGTGTGAGTGTGACACCAGTAGACGTGAACCGGGCTCCTCGTGTGTGCACCCGTGAATATGAAGTGCCTCTGTGTGAGTGTGACACCAGTAGAAGTGAACGGGGCTCCACACGTGCGCACCCGTGAATATGAAGTGAGTCTCTGATAGTGTGTGCCACCCAAGGATGTGAACAGGACTCCTCACGTGAGTGGCCGGTGGATATAAAGTAAGACTCTGTGTGAGTGTGCCACGTGTAGACGTGAACCAGGGTTCTTCGTGTGTTTTCACCCTCGAATATGAAGTGAGACTCTGAGTGTGTGTGCCGCCTATTGACGCCAGGGCTCCTCGTGTGTGTGCACCCGTAAATATGAAGTGAGCCTCTGATAGTGTGTGCCACTCATAGATGTAAGCCGGGCTCCTCGTGTGTGTGCACTCGTGAATATGAAGTGAGCCTCTGATAGTGGTGTGCCACTCATAGATGTAAGCCGGGCTCCTCGTGTGTGTGCACTCGTGAATATGAAGTGAGACTCTGGTGTGTGTGCCGCACATTGACGCCAGGGCTCCTCATGTGTGTGCACCCGTAAATATGAAGTGAGCCTCTGATAGTGGTGTGCCACTCATAGATGTAAGCCGGGCTCCTCGTGTGTGTGCACTCGTGAATATGAAGTGAGACTCTGAGTGTGTGTGCCACCGGTAGACGCGATCCAGGGCTCCACATTTGTGTGTGCACCCGTGGGTATGAAGTGAGATTCTGTGTCTGTGTCGCCCGCTGACGCCAACCGAACCTCTAATTGTGTGCCAGCAAAGGACGCCAACCGAGAATCCGTATGCGTATGTACTACTGGACGTGAAACTTGACTGCACGTGTATGCCACCCGTGCATGTGACCAGGGGACAGGCGCGCACCGGAAGCCGAGTGTGACTGGCACCTCCCGCCGGTGTGGCTCGGTAAAGGAATCTGCTGACTTCAGCGCTGTGAGGCGGAAGCGAGGCGGCTCTGGTGAACTCCGTGAGCTCTCGCAGGGGGTGGAGGGGACGAGGCAGAGCCGTAAACCGACGGTGGAGGGGACCTGGGGAGGGACGGGGTGCGGGTGAGGAGGGGAGACCGGTCTGACGTTCGCGGGGGAAGGGGTGTGCGCGCACATACTATGATTTAGATGAGTGTGGTGTGGTGCGAGGTTGGGTGGACGTGAGTAGTATGAGGTTCGTTCAGGCTGGTTAGTACCAAGGGTCGGGCCGGGTGGTTGCTGGGTACAGCCAGGCTTAGGTGGGAGGTGATGGGTAGATATTCACTGTGAGAGGCGGGTGGACGTGCGCTTCCTGCGGGGTGGGTCAGGCGCAGGGTAGGGAACGTGGACTGCATGACATTCAGGCAGGGGTGGCTAGACAAACTGCTAGATGCTTAAGGGGGTACAGAGACGTAGCACACGGTGAGGTACGTTGTCAGACATTAAGAACAAGGAAGGTATAACTCTGTTTGACCACAGTGGCGATAATCCGCCGAGTTTGGGATTCTTGCGAGGTTTAGGGTGGTTGGTTTTGAGAGACACCATTTCTCCCACTTGATTCCCACACCACAAGTGGAATTGTCCATACAAAGTCCGACAGGCCTGACTTATACTTGCAAAAAAAAAAAAAAAAAACACACACCACATCAATTTAGAATTTTTCAAAAGGTGGACATGCTCTGTGACACGTAGGAACATGCATTTAGAACTTTATAAACAGTGGATATTTTCAGCAGCAGGAAAAAGGAGTTGGAACTTTAAAAAAAAACGTGATTGGTTAATACATGTTGCAAATAACTTTTTTATTTTAAGAGTGGGACTTGTTCGGTTAACAATTATAAAACGATTAAAGTATGTCTATAACTGTTTCACCAAAAAATCCGTCTGCTTAGCACTGACTTGAATATGAGCAGGGAATGTTTAGTCTTTCATCCTGCTAAAGTCAATAAACTGAGTGCAGCCCAAGCACACACGAGCCAGTAAAAGTAGGCCTGGCGGTCATTGCAAAAGCTTCAAAGATGTAGGTGTAACATGAAAATTACAGGCCTGAATCATGGTATGGAGAACTCGCCACTCTCCAGAGGCTGTTAACTAGAAAGAGTGCCCGAAACTTACAGCTCTTTCGAATGTGAGACTCAGCTGTAAGAGGCACTGTCTGAAACACAAGTAAAACTCAATATTAATGAAAACCTTTTTAAGAAATCACAGTGAAATCTGAGGACCGTTAACGTTTCACGGAAAAATTAGAAAATCCGCACGCGCAGTTTGACGACCTCATTACAGTCACAGGATTTGAGGCATGTGCCCAGGGAACTGTGGGGATTCCGACATCCGACCAGGCAGAGGCATTTCATATCCGTAATTATAAGTAGTGCACAACTGCACTTGGATAAAAATGTCTTCCATATGTGAAACTGCATTCTTCCGTTTTCCTCTTGAAGAAACTGTTTTCCCCTGTGGTGAACCCCTTAAACTGCTACACATATTTGGAGCTACCCTTCCTGTCCACACACTAGAACGAGAATTACTCCTGCCCGTGACAGAAGTAAATTACCAACCGTTTCTAGATGGCATTGTGTCAGAATACCGTTTGTGAATGTCCACAAACAAGTAGGTTTGTAAAAATGCGTGCTCTCATGGCATCACTGCCCAGCCCACCCACCACCCGAGGAAGAGATTTGCTCACTCAAAAATATTAGAGAGCGTACATCGTTTTATGATTGCAAAAGGTGTTTTTAATGTAAAATAGCACTTGTGCGCAAACGTACACAAGCAAATAACCTTGTAAATCTGATCCTAGTTTTGAAGTTCAATTTTCTCTTCTTTCCTGCTTTCCGAGGCCGACAAAATGAGAATGAGTGAGTTTGGTAATACAAGCACCAATTAATTGGTAGGGCACCTCAGCGGGTTAACGCACTAGATGCCTGCTTGTCTGTGCGAGCAAACATTCAGGAGTTAAAATACGAACTGGGACGACTCCATCGTTTATCCCTTTGAAGTCAATAAAATTGAATAGACCTCGATGACAACCATTTCATAATCAAACACCGACTCAGCTCGGGGTGTGGCCCCGCACCAGTGTCCTAATGAATCTCGATTTTCTGGCACCATCATTGCCTGGTCCGGCAGCCCAGAGAACTACAGCAAGCCCAGTTACACGCAGGGCCCAGGTTAGAATCTGGGGAGGCGCGACTCAGACTTTTATCTTTCAGGGGTGAGACACTTGGGGTTATATAACTGTGTACAGAAATGTGTGTCACACATCTGAAACTGGGGAGGGACGTTTCACTCGTTTAAGCTTCCGAGGTCCTTAAACAATGTAACACGCTTGGGCAACAATAGTTACTTTTGTTATCAGCACAAGGAAAGTGCATTTTTTTGTAGCAACCACAAAAAAAACACAAATATTATTCTTCATAACACTTTGTGGAGCGTCCTATACAAACGCAAATACATTAGTTTTGCCAAGATTTCAAACTTCAAACCTTCCTGTCACGCATAACTTTACTTTCTGGACCTCCATGAGTTGCGAGACAAACATCCGTCTGTGTGGTCTTGAGTAAACAGAGAGGACGAGAGTGTCTGAGTGTGTGTGCCAGTTAAGCTTGGAACAAGTTCCAACTTTCTCCGCCACACCGCCCTTTACCTCACAGACGACGTCACACAAAACAATCTTTGCTACGGAAATGCTTTGTTACGGAAAACTGTACACTCCTGCTCATGGCAGCCCCACACCCTTTATACAAACTGAGCATGACACAGGGTCTTTGCACACGCGTGTTATTTCTACGAGCTCTCCCAGGAGGCTCTCTCGGAACTCGCTCTCACGACAATTGGTCTCAGTATGTAAATTCCCTCAGTGTTCCCCGATTCTTTCGAACTTGCATCATCTACGAGTCATGACGCACATCTGACTTCAGGGTGAGACCCCCCCCACTTCTGTGTACACTCCACACCCGCGTTTCACGCTCAATTCAGCTCAGTGGTTCTCAACCTTTTGACTTCTGTGGGCTCCCAATTTATCATTAATGGAACCCAGGGATCCCCAGTCTCATTACTGGAAGCAGGCGACCGGTCTAAACGTCGTTTGATGATCTGAACCCCTGGGCACTGCTGTTTCCTACCTAGGAGAGTGCAGGCATTGCCTACCCACACTCTTCCAGACAGGAAACAAAACTTTGCTCCCACTAATGTAGTGTGGTGAGTGAGGTGAGAAGACTGTGGCCCTCATTACAACATTGGCGGTAAAAGCCGCTTACTGCCGTGCAGAAGACCGGCAACACACCGCCGCAGAAAACCGCCACTGCCATTATGACCCACAGCTCGGAATCCGCCAAAATCTAGACACCCACACAAGTCCGCCACACTAAAGGTCAATGATAAACTCGTGATAACAAAACCTCCACCGTCACGCCAACAGGAATACGCCCATACTATCACGACCCACGAATCCACACAGCGGTCTTTCAACCGCGGTATTCCATTGGCAGTACACACTGCCGCGCTCAAAATACACACACTCTTACAAAACACATCCACATTGGAAAATTCCAAATACACACACCTGATACACATACACACACCACTTCCACACATCCAATACAATATAAAACACACACACACATCACCCACAAACCCTTACGACAGCAATTGCGACAGAAGGCCAGAGAGAGACACCACCTGAAAGAAAAATAGTATCCACAGGCACTCAACACCATCACTCACACAACATCCACGCACCTCACACAACACACCTCTAAATATCACCCCACACATCACAACACACACTACCCCACACATCACCCACACCACCCCATGGCACCGCAAAGACACCCCAGGTTTTCTGAGGAGGAGCTCAGGGTCATGGTGGAGGAAATCATCCGGGTAGAGCCACAGCTATTCGGATCACAGGTGCAGGACACCACCATAGGAAGGTGCGTTCTGTGGTCTCAAGACACCAGATTGCGGTTCAGAGGACTGGCAGCGGACCCCCTCCTCCTCCCCGAGAACTCACAACATGGGAGGAGCAGGTCTTGGCTATACTGCATCCTGAGGGCCTCGCAGGAGTAGCTGAAGGAATGGACTCTGGTAAGACAAATCTTTCACTACTTCATCCCCCACCCCCTGCATGCTATCACACCTCCCCACCCTCGCCCTCACCCCATCACTCCAACTCCTCAAATATGTCCCAATATCACAAACCACACATCCCAAACCCAAGCCCTGCATGTAACACCAAAGCATGGGCACCCATCACCAAAGCATGTCCACTGAACATACCCATACACCCCCCTAAACCATTATCACACAAGGTCCCACTCAAGAATGCAAGCAATGGGGTACAGGGTCACCCACCCATTGCACACCATGGCACACACAGATGCAATAATCATGCTTTTACACCCCTGCAGGACCCCTACCCAACATCACCGGACAGGAGGGTCCAGACAAGTCCACTCCACCCACAGAAGAGGCCCACAGTGATGACAGCAGCTCTGTCCAACTGGATCTAGATGACCAGCCCGGCCCATCGTGGACCTCAGGACCGTCGGTTCCCCTCACACTGGCACAGGCCACTACAGAGCTTCCCCTCTCTGGAAACACCAGCACAGCACCCACCCAGCGGGCCCATACCTCTGTCCCCAGGACACGTCAAGCAGCAGTGTGTCCACCACTACAGGAAACCCAGGCTAACCCACCAACCCAACAACACCAGGGACCTGGGGGCAGTGGTAGTGGGCACACGGTTCAGGGGACAGAGGCCCAGGGAAACAGGGGAACTGGAAGGGCTGCTGTGCGACAGGGGGAGGACAGGCCCAGGGAACCCACTCTACACGAGGCCCTCTCCAACATCATGGGAGCATACCACCATTCCCAGGAGACAATGGCAAATGTACTGGCCAAGTTTCAGGCGACCCAGCGGCTGCAGGAGGAACAGTATTTGGGGTTCAGGGAGGAACTCAAATCCATCAATTCCACCCTGGGCACCATTGTAGGGGTGCTGAAGGAACTCGTCAACACCAGGAGGGACACTGTGGCACAACAAGGGGCCCCTGACACTAGCCTGGATGATGAACTGCCCACCACCTCCGCCGGTGCTAGTGGACAGGAGGCACCACCACAGGACCACACCACCAGCACCACACCCCCTGCAGATGGAGAACCACCCTGCAAACGGTCCCTGAGATCCAGGACAAAGACAGAGAACAATGCCAAGACCCCTGCCAAGAAATGAGACCCCCGATTGTCATCCTTCTGTCCCACTTTGTCACCCTGTCCATACATAAACTGCCCCAGCTCCACTTCCTATGCCCCTTTGGACAATGCACCTGTGAGACTAATAGACTGGACTCTGCCATGGACATTCCTCCACCATCACCCCTGACCATTTTACAACCCCCACCAATATTTAGAACTTAGATAAACACCCTTGAATCACAAAACAATCTGGAGTCAGTCTGTGCTTTCACAAATGTGTATTTGCAATAACTGAGGAAAATAGCAATGTCCATTCTATTGCCAACATACCTATGTCACGCAGATCTAGTCGATGAGGTAACATAGCAGAGGTCCCACAGTGGGACCCACATCTGTGAAATGGAAAGGCAAAGTGACAGGTCAGGGTCCATACACTGGGTGAAAGTGACAGACAGATGATAGGTAGAAGAATGAAATCAGATGTAGCAGGCAGTGTTGTCTTCTTACCTGTGTCTCAATGGAAGTATTGCTGGATCACCGTGTTCCTGTTGTCTATGTCCTCTTCTTCTGTTTCCTCGTCTTCACTGTCCACAGGCTCCACAGCTGCCACAAGACTTCCATCTGGACCATCATCCTGCAGAAAAGGCACCCGTCATCGGAAAGCCGAGTTGTGAAGCATGTAGCAGGCCACGATGATCTGGCACACCTTCTTTGGTGAGTAGAATAGGGAACCACCTGTCATGTGAAGGCACTGGAACCTGGCCTTCAGGAGGCCGAAGGTCCTCTCTATAATCCTCCTAGTTCACCCATGTGCCTCATTGTAGTGCTCCTCTGCCCTTGTCCTGGGATTCCTCACTGGGGTCAGTAGCCATGTCAGGTTGGGGAACCCAGAGTCACCTGCAAATGGCGACGGACAACTGTTAGACGCACACTAACTCTTAGGGACATCCCCAGACCCATATACCTAGTCACACTGTATTGGGTCCATGTCCTCACCTAATAGCCACACATGGTGCCTCTGGAGTTGCCCCATCACATAAGGAATGCTGCTATTCCTCAGAATGTAAGCGTCATGTACTGAGCCAGGAAATTTGGCATTCACATGGGAGATGTACTGGTCTGCCAAACACACCATCTGCACATTCATCGAACGGTAACTCTTCCGGTTTCTGTACACCTGTTCACTCCTGCGGGGGGGAGGGAACAAGGCCACATGTGTCCCATCAATGGCAGCTATGATGTTGGGGATATGTCCCAGGGCATAGAAGTCACCTTTCACGGTAGGCAAATCCTCCACCTGAGGGAAAACGCTGTAGCTGCGCATGTGTTTCAGCAGGGCAGACAACACTCTGGACAACACGTTAGAAAACATAGCCTGGGACATCCCTGATGCTATGGCCACTGTTGTTTAAAAAGACCCACTTGCTAGGAAATGGAGTACTGACAGCACCTGCACTTGACGGGGATTCCTGTGGGATGGCGGATAGCTGACATCAGGTCTGGCTCCAACTGGGCACACAGTTCCAGGATTGTGGTACGATCAAGTCTGTAGGTGATGATTACATGTCGCTCCTCCATTGCCAACAGGTCCACCAGCGGTCTGTACACCGGAGGATGCCGCAATCTCCTCACCTGCCCCAGCGGACGTGCTCTATGGAGGAGAACAGCGATCAGAGAGTCTACCAACTCTGAGGTACGTAAACACAACTTAATCATAAAATGTTTTCAAATCGACATATGGCTGTATTAGTATTTAAGCAAGGCCTAGATATGTGTGACACAGTCAAAATTAATGCCATGTGTCCCCCTGAAATGGCGTCTGCCTGACCTGTAATGTGGGACAAGGGGATATGAGGTTGTACACCGTCGCGGTAGGCGGTCGAAGACTGCGGTGCAATCCTGCATTGGTTAACATTGGGCCCTATGGGTCCGAGGAGCCAATGACGATGTACGCCGGCGGTGACGGTACGCACTGCCATGGACGTCACCGCCATTTTCTCTCTGTTCACTCACTTGATACCTGATCTTCGACAGGAGAGGACCTACACTGCAAGTGATGCTGTGACCTCAGTCTGGAAGAGACAATGGCTTGTGTGTCTGGGGAAAGGGCCCCTGCCTTCAGCATGGAGGAGTTGGAGAAACTAGTGGATTGTGTCCTCCCCCAGTACACGCTACTCTACGGTCCTCCAGACAAACAGGAGAGTACACTGTGAGAATGCTGTATGGGCAATGGCTGCTTGGAGTGGTGTGGATGACAGATGGGGGGGAGAATGAGGCGTGCATGAAACAACGGTGAGTGCATGTGCGTCATGGCAAGGGTAGGGATGCGGGCCAATGACTGTGACAGTGCGGACGGTTATATCTTCTACTTTTCCCCTGTACTATGCCTGTAGGTCAGCGCCCATCAGAAGGATATTTGGCGTGCCATCACCAAGGAAGTCCGGACCCTGGGGGTCTACCACAGATGGAGCACCCACTGCTGGAAAATATGGGAGGACATTCGCCGCTGGAGCAAAAAGACAGCGGAGGCCCAGCTGGGGATTGCCTCCCAACGTGGGAGGGGTGCCCGTCGCACCATGACCCCCCTGATGTTCCGGATCCTGGCGGTGGCGTACCCGGAGTTGGATGGGCACTTGAGGGCATCACAGCAGCAACAAGGGGTGAGTACACTCTCATTCAGCTGATTCAGCGTGCATTGTAGGTGTCTGGGTGGGGGAGGTGGGCTGTGGGTTCCCCTAGGCCAGGGCGAGTTTAGTTGGCAAGGTCCCTTCTTAAGGCAGGCCCTGCCTGTGTACAGAGCCAACTACACCTAGTCAGGCTCCTGTGACATCCATGTGTGCAGCAATCGGGCATAGCCTTGTAACCCATGTCCCTGTGATTGATTAGGGAACTTCAAGTGCACAGCGTAGTGCAGGGGGCTTCTGTGTCTGTAGTGTCCGCCAACGTTAGCGGTATTGCATGCACTCAACATGTCTTTCTTCTGTCTTCCCCCCCTTTTGTGGTCTCCCTGTGCTAGTGTGCATTAGCATCATCAGGTGGAGGAGCAGTGGCACCGGAGCAGGAGGGGGCTGCATCCCACATGGTCCTCGAGGGTGACACAACGGAGTCAGCAGCCACCAGTGGGACGGAGGGCGAGGGGAGCTCCATGGCAGGGACAGGAGCAGACACCAGCGACACGGACTCCTCCTCTGATGGGAGCTCCCTTGCGGTGGCAGGCTCCTCTGTGCCCCCCGCATCTACAGGTACAGCCGCCACCCCCCCTACCAGCACTGCCCTCCCAGCAGCCCCTCAATGTTTACCCCGTGGCCGCTCACCCAGGAGGGTGGGCATCTCCTTTGCCCAAGGCACTCAGCCCCTGCCCCTGTCACCCCTGCTGCCCTCAGTGAGGAGGCCATTGACCTCCTCAGGTCCCTCACTGTTGGGCAGTCTACCATTTTGACTGCCATCCAGGGTATAGAGAGGCAGTTGCAACAAACCAATTCATACCTGGAGGGCATTCATTCTGGTCAGGCAGCCCATCAGCGAGCTTTTCAGACTCTGGCCTCAGCACTGATGGCAGCCATTGTCCCTGTTCCTAGCCTCCCCCCTACAACTTCCTCCACCCAGACCCAAACCCCTCTACCTCAGCCTATCCCAAGCACACCATCAGACCAGCAGACACACACGTCAACACACAAGGGAAGCTCAGGCAAACATAAGCACCACACATCCCACAGGCACTCACGCAAGCATCATACACATGCAGACATACCAACAGCCACTGCCTGCAATGTGTCCCCCTCCTCCTCGTCTCCCTCCTCCCTCCCAGTCTCGTCTACACTCACACCTGCATGCACTACATCGTCAGCCACTACCTCCATCACCAGCACACCCACCACCATACCCCGCTCACGTGCAGTCACCACCCCCACTACCATTCACACATCCCCTGTGTCCTCTCCTAGTGTGTCTGTGAGCCCACCTCCCAAGGTACACAAACGCAGCCACACACCCACCCAACAGCCATCCAACTCATGACTGCCTCCAGCCCATGCACCTTCACCCAAAGTCACCAAACGTTCACCTCCTACAACCACTACCTCTTCCTCCACTCCCAAACCCCCTCCATCTACCCGTCCCAGTGTGTCCCAAAAACTTTTCCTGTTCAACCTTGACCTCTTCCCCTCACCTCTCCAGCCCCTTCAGTCTCCTAGGGCCCGCCTCTCGAGGTCCCATCCCAGCACCTCAGCCACAACATCTGCGGGAACAGTGGTGCCAGTAGTAACCGGCTTCTGGAGTGCGCCAGGCAGCAGGGCAGCCAGTGTGCCAAGGAGCCAGAGCAATGACAGTCCCCCACCTCAAAAGCACAAAAAGTTGGCCAGTGCCCGGCGGGAGAGAGGAAAAAAATCTTCCACCAAAGCCGCTCCCAGGGGTACAGTTGGGAGTGTGGAGCCAGCTGCGCCACCATCCAAGGTGGGGAAGGGGCACAGTAAAACAGGCAAGTCTGGGAAACCTGCACGGCGGACAAGACCGCAACAAGCACCGCTGCCAAGGACACCGCCGCCCCCAGTACGGCTGCCAAGGACACCGCTGCCGCAAGCACCCCTGCCAAGGACACCGCCGCCACAAGCACCGCTGCCAAGGACACCGCCTCCACTAGCACCGCTGAACAGGACACCGCCGCCACCAGCACCGCTGAACAGGATTCTGCCGCCACAAGCACCGCTGCCAAGGACACCGCTGCCACCAGAACCGCTGAACAGGACACCGCCGCCACCAGAACCACTGAACAGGACACCGCCTCAACAAGCACCGCAGGCCAGTGAGCCCCAAAGATTCCGACGCTACTGAGGCCGCCATGAGCAGGATGAAGCACTCTGGGCACCAAGCCCCCTCCAGAACCAGTGGAGAAAGGCATCCACTACCTCAGTCCCTGGCAGGATGAAGCACTCTGGGCACAAAGCCCCCTACAGACCCAGTGGAGTATCCCATCCACTACCTCTGTCCTTGGCAGAATGAAGCACTCTGGGCACAAAGCCCCCTCCAGAACCAGTGGAGACTGTTATCCACTTGAGAGACTGTGGCTTTGCACTCCCCAGGATAAAGCAGTGGGCAAACCACCCACTGGAGAGACTTGAGAGACTGGGCTTTGCACTCCCCAGGATAAAGCAGTGGGCAAACCCCCCACTGGAGAGACTTGAGAGACTGTGGCTCTGCACTCCCCAGGATTAAGCAGTGGCAAACCACCCACTGGAGAGACTTGAGAGACTGTGGCTTTGCACTCCCCAGGATACATCAATGGGCATGGAGCCCCCTTGTGGATCTGGCGTCGTGCACTCATCCGGCTGAGGTGCCCCCCTCTTTCCTTCCCCCTGAGGTGCCTGTTTTATTTCTATCTGATTCCCCAGCAGTGTTCTCTCCGTCTTGTTCGGGTATTGAGTGTGGGCCTCGCCCATGCATTTTGGGCCCAGTGTTCCACGGACTATGATGGTGGAATACCTTGGACTTGTATTCTTGTTGTATATATTTGTTTAGAGTGTGAATATCTTTATATATGTATATATTTTTGATTAATGTTTTTGAATGTATTACAATCGCTCGACTCATTTCCTTTTGTCCTTGCATTCTTCCAGGGGGGTTGGGGGTTGTTAAT